>NW_016803902.1:2140206-2177282 GCF_001698545.2 Rhinopithecus bieti
AAAAAAAAAAAAAAAAAAAAAAAAAAAAAAAAAAAAAAAAACTGGTGTTTCAGGCTTGTCCTTGCTTTCATGGCATTTTATTTTATCTTATGCAGAAGGTATGTATGAAACTCAGATTTTTGTTTTGTATACTATATCATTTAAATCCATTAAGGCATCTTGCTATATGTGTAATTTCTCAGTAAAGTGAATAATTGCTACCCTCTCCCTCCCAAACTTACCTTTTATCCTGTTCCAAACACCTATTTTTCTAAATTCTGTAATTTATAGGCTTTAGTCTCACGTACAATGACTTTGCTTTCTAAAATTATCTTGCCTGTCATTGCAGAATGAAGGTAAATCCTTATTTGATGGATTGGCATCTGTTTCTTAGGGATTTGCTCATATGATCCTTTGTATTCTATCTATGCCAACATCTTCAGAATTTAGAAAGATGATATGAGAGTTCTGGCACTAGATAAAATTCAGCAGAGGTCTTTTCACAGTGTATCATATAAACATCTAAAGAAATGCTTTTCTCTCTCTTCGAAAATGCCATTTTCCAGGTCTGTGATCTAGTTGCTATGGAATTCCATCTTTGGATAACAACATAGCCAAAAGCCAGTGCTTGTGTACCTTGCAACTTGATAGGAGAAAATTTTTCTGGCCTTGGAGTGCATGGGGGCAGGTGTCCAGTTACACTTCCCCCGGACTCTAAAATCGTCTCCCACTTCTTGCCTTGCCCTAGCCTAGGCTTTACTAGAGAATTCATTTTCTCTGAAAAATAAAAAATAAAAAATAAAAATTATTAGGTTGAAAGTAATGGCAAAGACCGCAGTTACTTTTGCACCAATCCATCGAAGTATTGAGATGCCAGATTGCCAGACAACCATATGTACTTCTTGGTGGTTCTGGTTGGTCTTTGGAAGAGTAATTCCAAATGAAAGTTATTGAGCACAGAGTCTTACATATGATATTGGTTCTCAGAACACAAAATAGGTTTCAATCTATAACTGTCTCCTTGAAATAGAAAGAAAACTTTTTTACTTTTTTGATTCCCTTGAAGAAGAGAGGACCCAACTGGATTTCTCAAATTCTTCCATACAAAAGTCTGTTTTTGTTCCCTAAATACTTTTGCTGTTGGAAATAAAGAACTCAGCTGACTAAGTCCTTCAGCAAATGTTCTAAATACTTAATTTGGGCCAACACCTTGTCCTGGGATTGGCCTGTTAACCTTTCACCCTTTACCCAGCCTGCCATGGGGAAGTGATCCTCTTAGTATCCTCTCCAGGCAAGGCCCACAACATGGGATGCTTAAGTCTATTTAACCTGGGGATTTGGGGAGGCAGCTTTTCCACGCTACATTGTTCATCACTGCCATTTGTTTTCTGTAGTTCCTCCCAATTAACTAGCCAAGGCTTTGAAAACCATGTGATTTTAATGCCTTGTAGTCCATTTCTCTGTTCCCAGTGGAGAGAAACAGAAGCAGGTTCATGACATTTTACAAGGTATTATCATGTTTACATATTCACACATATTGTATAAAGAAATAGTATCCCACATATTATGACATATGTGAATAATAACAGCAGACATCTGTAACACCCTTTAGATAGATGAACTGTGTTACAATTTCTGTAGCTTGTCACAACAAACCCAGGGAGTAGGTGTCAATTATCAACACCCAGTTTAGAGATGAGAAGACTGAAGTTGAAGAAAGTAAAGGACATCTCCAGAATAGCTCAGTTAGGTAAAACTAACTTATTGCTTGTTTTAATTTTTTTTCCATTTGAGTAATAAGCTTTTAATTTAAATAATTTGACTTTTACTCAATTCTTTTTTATCAAAACATGACAACTAACTAAGGCAAGTAAAGACTTATCACAAGTCTACTGTTCTCACAGTATAGGATTGGCACAACATAGAAAAAAACTTTTTAAGTAAATGAAACAATGGAGCCAAATAGAAAATCTAAAGATCGCGTGCAAGTGAGAACTTAAAATATGAGATATGGCATTATAATTCAATACAAATAGATGGTGCATTATAGAAATGGTACTGGCTCTCCACCTGGAAGAAAAAAAATTCCCTAACTCATATCCTATGTAAAACTTACAGATTGATAAAGTATTTCAGTGTTTTAAAGATAAAATTAAAAATTTAGAAAAATATTTGTAGAAACATTTTATGTGAGAGACCTTCTTAATCTAGACAGGAAACCTAGAAGCCATGAAGGAATAGAAGTGTGTGTGTGTGTGTGTGTGTTTTTTAATATGGCAGAATATGCAATGACAAAATCAAAGTGGTAGCCTAGAAAAAAATATGAAATATATGACAAATGGAAACAATATCTGTACTATGCTAGGTTCTCCTACAAATTTTAAAAGGCAAACTATAGAACTGGATAAATAACATAAACAAGAAACATAAGAGGAAATCTAAAAGCCCTAAAACACATGAAAAGAGACTTAACCTCAGTAGTGAGGGAGATGCCAAATGTAGTAATGATATGGTACCATTTTATGCCATCAAATTGGCCAAAACCAAAAATAGCAATACCATTGTTAACTGGAGAAGATACTAGGTTTTATCCATTTTAAAGGCCTAAGTGCACCACATTTAATCATTTGAGCATCTCAGAAGGCAAGAATCATAAAATCATAAAATGTAAGTGTCTGAATGGATTACAAAGTCCTAGTCCATTCATGCAGTTTTTCTAGCTAGAAAAACTGTGACCTGGAGAAGTTTTATGATGTTTTACTCAGGCCACATGGCAAGAAGGCTCAGCTGACATCATCACATCCAAAGGATTGTCTTAGCATCTTTTTACCAACTTACTTTTTTGTGCCTTAAAAAGGAATTAAGTTCAAGCAGAATTTGCTTTGCTTTGACAGAAAAAAATACTCTTAATCCCAAACACAACACAAAGACGTCTTTCAGAAATTTACTCATGTGTTGAGCATGAATCAATTATTGCAATGACAAATGCAAATTTCCCTGAAAAAATGTGTCATCTGTTGGACCAATTCATAGATGAATCTTTACTGCACAGTGTTCATGAGCTTGTGCAAGTCTTATGCAACCCAGTGAAATCAATAGTAACAGCAACAACAACAAAAAAAACCTACAAAGTATCTGAGGTCTGACAATAAAAAGAAAGGCTATGAACCACAGGCTCTGCCTTTCCACTGATCTCTGTTTGGAGGAATTGTTTTGGGAGGAAGAAGTGGTATTTTGTTTTTAGTATGATGACAATAACGATCCCTTCCATCCCTTGAAAACGCCTTCAGAGTTTTCAAAACGGTGTCACGTACATTCTCACTTTGATCCTCACAACAGCCCTGTGATAGAGGCTTGCAGTTTTCTAAGAAACTCCACTCATGTTTTTCAACTGATCTTCTCTTTTCTTTCAGGCATATTGCCACTCAAGGAGCTGTAAGTCTCAAGTGCAAAGAGTCAGAATAATTCACAAAGATAAACATAATGGTCAAGTTCTTCTAAAGGAGCTGTGTGTGTGTGTGTGTGTGTGTGTGTATGAGAGAGACAGAATGTATTCCTGTGAAGGATAAAGAAATAACAACTAAATAATGTGAGAGTTGGTTGGTAGAGAATAAGAATTCCAGTAGTGTATGGGAATAGAATATCTATAGCAAGTGGATGTACTACTGTTTTAAATTTTCCGATTATATGCTCCTCTTAATATAAGGCTAAAGACATTGTAGCTTCAATTTTTGAAAATTGTGATGTTTGTTGTAATGGTGGTAATTGTTGTTGAATAGTTTTCTCAAAAACCAGTGTCACCAGCTATGGGATAACATTTGAGACAATATAGGACACAATTCTGAGATTATTTTTTTCCTCTGTCTTTTTCTCTAGCCAGTCATTGTCAGCAGGCCTGGATTTGTGACACTTTAGTAAGAATGCTAACAAAATGAGAACTGTGTCAGCTTCTTCAACGATTTTTGTGAAAACATCAAAGGCTCCATCCTGTGGCCCTCTAGAGAGAATGGACTTTATGCATTGTACTGCTAGGACATGCCTCGTATAATCAACAATGTGTTTACTTAGCAGCCCTCCCTCATTGATTCAGTGGAAAAAATACAAACAGGGAATAAAAATGAAGAATTTCTCATTTCAGATGGTACTGCATCTTGGACTCTGAATTCTTGAGAAATTTATTTGTTATAATCTCAAGCCTCTTGTGAAAGTGAAAACTGACTTACGTAGATAAACTGCTGGCCTGGAAAGCAATCTGATTGTTTGAAAACATTGATCTTTCTTTTGCTCAAAAGCACTTCCTGGGTTGTATGTATGCCTCTTATGGGTAATGGTGTGTATTTAATTTAATAGGTAGACATTATAGGAATTTTGACTTGGCTTTATGCTTTGTTTTCACATGTAAAATAATACGGATAATGAAGACATCGTGTAGCTGAAATTACCTAGACCAGCACTGCAATGATAAAAATGTTGCTTCCACTGACTGCAACTAAAACCTTAGACAAAATGCATAAAGCAACTCTCAGAGGATTCTGGAAGGTACACTGCCTAAAGAACTCCGTACTTGAACGACAAACCAGCTGTGAATTTCCTGGGTTGCTTTTCCTTCCTGTACCTCCTGTCTCGGGCTCCAGGGAAGCCTGAAACCTAGAATTACAAGTGGTTATGGACAGAAAAAGCTTGAGAAAAGCCCACACTCTCTAGCCAGAGGACCGGCAAGATGCAGGGGAGTGCTGCAATATGAAGGTCTTTTGACTTTTTCTGGCCCACTCCAGGTAAGAGTCAGCAAGGAAACAGCAAACCTGTTCTCCCTACCAGTGGCTGCAGCAGCACTGAAAGTAACCCTTTGGCTGGGCGCAGTGGCTCATACCTGTAATCCCAGCACCTTGGGAGGCCGAGGAGGTAGGATCACTTGAAGTGAGGAATTCGAAACCAGCCTGCCCATCATAGCAAGATGTCATCTCTACAAAAATTAGCTAGGTGCAGGGGTGGGTGCCTGTAATCTAAGCTACTTGGGAAGCTGAGGCAGGAGGATCTCTTCAGCCCAGGAGTTCAAAGCTGCAGTGAGTTTCCTTCCTTCCTTCCTTCCTTCCTGCCTGCCTGCCTGCCTGCCTGCCTGCCTCTCTGCCTCTCTTTCTCTCTTTTTGAGGTAGAGTTTCACTCTTGTTGCCCAGGCTGGAGTGCAATGGTGCGATCTCAGTTCACTGCAACCTCTGCCTCCCAGAGGTGATTCTCCTGCCTCAGCCTCCCAAGTAGCTGGGATTACAGGCATGCACCACCACGCCCAGCTAATTTGATATTTTTAGTAGAGACGGAGTTTCACTATGTTGGTCAGGCTGGTTTCAAACTCCTAACCTCAGGTGATCCACTGGCCTCAGCCTCCCAAAATGCTGGGATTAACAGGCGTGAGCCACCGCGCCTGCCAATGCAGTGGATTATGACTGGGCCACTGCATAGCAGCCTGGGTGACAAAGCACGAGGGAAGGAAGGAAGGAAGGAAGGAAGGAAGGAAGGAAGGAAGGCAAGGAAGGAAGAAGGAGGAAGGAAGGAAGGAAGGAAGGAAGGAAGGGAGGAAGGAAGAAGGAAGGAGGGAAGGAGGAAGGAGGGAGGGAGGGGGGGAAGGAGGGGAAGGAGGGAAGGAGGGAAGGAGGAAGGAGGGGAAGGAGGGAAGGAGGAGAGGGAGGGACGGGACGGGGAGGGAGGGAGGGAGGGAAGGAAGGAAAAAAGAGAAAGAAAGGGAGAAAAAGAAAGAGAGAGAGAGAGAAGAGTCAGAGGAGAAAGAAAAGAAAGAAAGAAGAAACGGATGAGGAGAGAGGGAAAAAAAGTGACCTCTGTTGAGTAAAGGCCCGTTGCGGCACGCAACCCACCCTAGCAATGAAAGGTGTCAACCTAAATAAGCAGAGAGAGGCCTGTCTAAGAGAAAAAGGTATTTTATTTACAGAATAAACATTGGGCAACTGGGATACAGCAGTGCCATAGTAACTGTGCATATTCAGGGAGGTACAAAGGAAGACAAAAAGATTTTTATTTGTTTATTTTTTGAGAAACCTGTCGGCCAGGGCTGGAGTGCAAGGTGGGCGGCAGTCTCTGGCTCACTTGGCAACCTCTGCCTGCCTGAGTTCCAAGCAAGTTCTCGCTGCCCTCAGCTCCTGAGTAGGCTGGGATTAGCAGGCACCCACCACGAGGCCGCAGCTAAGGTTTTGTATTTTTGTAGAAATGGGGGTTTTCAGCATGTGGGCGCAGGCCAGTCTCAAACTCTCACCTCATCGGCGCCGGATGCCACCCATGGGGCTCGGCCTCTCCCAAAGTGCTGGGATTACAGACGTGAGCCCTTGCGCTGGGCAGACAAAAGTTTCTATAGTTTCTTATTGTTTTATTTTTTTATTATCACTTTTAAGTTCTGGGCATCACATGTGCAGAACATGCAGGTTTCGTTCATACGGACTACCGACATGTGCCATGGTGGTTGTGCTGGCAGCGCCCATCACGCCGTCATCTACATCCTAGGTATTTCCGTGCCTAATGCTACCCCCTGCCCTAGCTCCCACCCTTGACAGCAGACCCCACTGTGTATGTCCCCCTCCCCTGGTGTCGCATTGTTGCTCATTGTTCAACTCCGCACTTATGAGTGAGAACATGTGGTGTTTCGGTTTTCTGTTCCTGTTGTACGTGTTTGCTGAGAAGTGATGGTTCCAGCTCATCCATGTCGCCGTGGCAAAGGACATTGAACCCATTCTTTTTTATTGCTGGCATAGTATTCCATTGGTGTATCATGTACCACAGTTTTCTTTTATCCAGCTATCATCTCGATGGGGAACTTGTGGGTTTGGTTCCAAGCTCTTTGGCTATGTGTCGAATACGTGCTTCCATAAAACAGTACCGTGTGCCATGTGTCTTTATAGTATGAGAATGGGATTTATTTTATTATTTGTCTTATTTTTATTATTTATTTTTTGAGGGACAGTCTTTGGCTCATGTCACCGGCGGCTGGAGGTGGAGTGGTGCAATCTCAGCTCACTGGCAAACGCTCTGCCTCCAGGTTCATGCAATTCCTCCCTGCCCAGTCTCCTGAGTGGCCTTGGATTAACAGTCATGTGCCACCATGCCTGGCTAATTTTTTGTTATTTTTAGTAGAGACAGGGTTTCACTGTGTTGGCCAGGATTGTCTCGATCTCCTGACCTCATGATCTGCCTGCCTCAGCCTCCCAGAGTGCTGGGATTACAGGTTTGAACCACCTTGCCCCGCCATAGTAGAATGATTTATAATCCTTTGGGTATATGTCCAGTAATGGGTCTGCTGGGTCAAATGGTATTTCTGGCTCTAGATCCTTGAGGAATCGCCACACTGTCTTCCACAATGGTTGAAGTAATTTACACTCCCACCAACAGTGTAAAAGTGTTCCTATTTCTCCACATCCTCTCCAGCATCTGTTGTTTCCTGACTTTTAATGATCACCATTCTAACTGGTGTAAGATGGTATCTCATTGTGGTTTTGATTTGCATTTCTCTAGTGACCAGTGATGATGAGCTTTTTTTCATATGTTTCTTGGCCTCATAAATGTCTTCTTTTGAGAAGCAGACAAAAGTTTTTAAAGGAAAGAAAGGAGGAGGATTACATAACTGTTTGGAAATAATTATCCTTGGCTATGAAGATCAGTAACAAGGGTGAGTCCAATCCAAGGTTGGACAGGCAGTTGCTGGGCAGATGTCCTTGCAGAAGTATTTTTTTGGTGTAAGGTTATGATGACCTTTGTGCAAGGTTGTGGTTTTTGTAGTTTTTTTCATTATCAGGCATACAAGTAAGAATCCACTCTTCATGGCTTTCTCTGGCTCTATTTGTCAGGGTTTTCTTAACATTATTGACTCCATTTTTATTCTGACAACTTTCACAGGGGGCATGCCTTCCCCAACATAGGCATGGTGGAGGTGGCCATTACAGGGCTGAGTCCTTTTGAGTCTCCTACATGCTCCAGATGAGAGCATTAGCAACAGAGGGGAATTGTTGAGATACCCTTTCTGCTGTGGTCAGTGATTCAAGATGGTTGTATCTTCCCTGAGTTGAGAAGGCTGAATCCTTTACCCCACCCTATAGTGCCAACAAAGGAAAAAGATGGAATACAGAGCAGAAAATACTTTTAGAATTTGGGCATAATCTTGGAACTAGGGAAGCCTGACCTTCCTTATTTTCCCAAACATCTATGCCGTGTACTCCCTATCTGACCCTATTGCAGGGAGCCCTCCACTGGGATGCAGCCTGGAGGCAAGAGAATATCAGCTGTGTTTTACCTCTCAGACTATTGTTTTGCTCAGCAGAGGCTAAGAAGCACTTAATGATCAGAGTGGGGAAAGGTTAGCATGGCAAGACTGTTGCTAAGAGACAGAAACCCCAAGGCTGGACTCTACATTCAAGAATCATAAACCAGATATCTGGCTTTGGACATTAGCCCACCATCCCTGACACCTGACATAATGCTAACAGTCTAGCATCTGACTTGAAGTTTTAAGGGTTGGTATTTCCAGAGAAGCCCCAAGCTTGCAAAATAACATCTTGTAATTGATCACCTTCTTTTGCCATCCCTAGACACTAGAACTCAAACCAACAGAAGGAGAACTGCAAAAGCAGCATAGCCTTCAGAATAAGAATTTCCCCAGAATATCCCTCCCAGGAACGACCATGAAGGCAAAGGACAAAGAGGTTTCTGTCATTTGCAACTTAAAAACCTTGACTAATACAAACAGAACTTGGGTTCTCTCTTTTCCTGGCTAGGCTGTTTCAAGAAGCCTGGGGTACATACCCCACCCATACCTGCACAACCTGGAGATCCCCTCCATGGTTCATCCTTCTAAATCTACCCCAGTCCCAAGGGAAGAATTGAAAGCAGAGTAGAAGGGAGACCTTATTTCCTTTGGACTCAGCTGACATCTTGGTGCTCTGACCTTGACCTGGCACCTTTCTTCCACCCTAAGAAATACTCTAGCTTTGATAAACTTCATCACCACTGATGGCATTTTCATTATTATCTGTTAAAATGAAGATTTGAACTAGATGAGTGTTCGACTTTTTTCCAGATTCCTCTGGGGTATGGAACGTGTGCATCTCTTTAACAGAAGTGCCCCTATTTGAGGAACTAGGACATCTGAATTGGGTTCTCTAATTCCCCGGCACAGGACTCTGCATATAGTAGGTTTCTTAGTGACTATTCCACTGATTGGTAATCTGGGTCAGCCAACACAGTTAAACCTTTCTCCACATAGGTCCATTTTGCCTTACTATTCTTGCCTTGGGCTGTTGTAGTCTTTTGATGAAGGTCTTAAATTAACAAGCTCATTTTACATCTAGAACTAAGACAACCCTTCCTCTTCTCCCCATTCTAAATGAGAGCAATTTCATCCCTATCACTCTAAGATCCCTTGCCTCCAAAAGCTCAGATACCAATTAGCCTCCAGTGGAGATTAATAAACAATACAATAATGACAGATAAAAAGACTAATTCTTTGGCCAAGAGAATCATTTTAATTAATTTAATCCTAGCTGAAAGATCAGCTGTGCTCAGGCCTGCTCACCAGCAGGGCCCATTTATCCCAGTCTGCCCCTGCCTTGAAAGCCAGGGTGTGCTTGGGAGCCAGCACTTAAGCAACAATGAGAAACAGATTGTACTGTCAGGCTTCATTAAAGGTCATCATTAGTATTCCAATTTGAAGACTGTCGCTCTAGCTCAACCTTTTACCAATTCTTCACTGGCACATTGTGAAGTTTGGTTCAGCTGTGAAACGTAAAAATTCTCCCTGGGCTCCCTGGTGGCAGAGGATGGGTATCATTTGATGCCTGTCGCTCTGCAGCTTAAAGGGTAAGTCCCCAGGGAAGTGACGGTCCCGGGATTCTATTTGAAAATCAAGACATGTGCAGCTGCCTGGGATTCAGATATTTGCAAGGAATGGAACTTTCTAGGACTCAGCCATAGCAGTCAGAAATAGGATGGCTTTGTCATCTTCCCCAGAAGCTTATTTCAACTTGCAAAAGAGCTGAAAAGGATTTTTTAGTGGAAGCCTAGCTAGGGACAAACAGGAATCATCATCAAAGTGGGAAATTGTTCTGGGCCAAAGGCTCAACAGAAGGACCAGCAACTACCCTGATATCATTTAAAGCCAACAACCCTCAGAGCACAATTCCTGCTGGCATTAGGGAGACAGTTTTCAGCCTACTCTGCACAGGATAAGAAATTTTAATTTGCTTTTTCTACAAACTGTCAATTTTAGCTACTTTTCCTTTGCTGATGCAATTTTGTTTTGTTTGTGCAAGGAGGTAAATTTTTACACACTTTTAATCTTTTTTCCTCGTAAGTAGACCAACAGCCTAGTCTTTTGTGTCTGTTTTGGAATTAGGTCATCTCTGCTGGGTATACTCCACCACCACTCTTTTCTGACTTATTCCTGTTGGGTCTTTTTGGGTTGTTATTCTTTCAACTCCCATCATGCTTGCCTCATACTTCATTTGGTGCCAGGTCATGCTGTTTCTTTTAAGAACTGATGTCTGTTTTGCACTGGATTCTAATCTCCAAATGAATATGCACCCAGGATCAATCTCTTTCTTTCCTTCCTTCCTTCCTTCCTTCCTTCCTTCCTTCCTTCCTTCCTTCCTTCCTTCCTTTCCTTACTTCCTCTTTCCTCCTTTTTTCTTCCCCTCCTTCCCTCCCTCTCCTCCCTCCCTCCCTCCCTCCCTCCCTCCCTCCCTTCCTTCCTTCTTTCCTTCCTTCCTCCTTGTTTTCCTTCCCCTCTCTCTCTCTTGCTTCCTTCCTTCTTTCTCTTCCTCTTCTTCTCTTCCTTCTTCTTTCTTTCCTTCTTCTCTCTCCTTCTTTCTTTTTTCACTTTGTCATTGTCCAAGTTGGTAAGCAATGTCTAGAAAAGATAAAATATTCATAGAAAATAAATGAAAAAATTGCGTGTTAACCACACACTACCTTATAAACCCCAAACACCTGATACCCAGAGTGATATGTTACTAATGACAAGGTCTCAATGGGAGGGCATTTTAACAAAATCAAGAAGAAAACTAATTTTTAATCCAATTGTGTTTCTAAATGAGCCAAGTTAAGACTAAATGTACTTTGCTGCAGTAGTTTCTGTTTGTTTCCTGAAACTGTGTATTTTGAATGGTCTAGTGTCAAGCTAGATAAAAGGATAAAATCTTACCCACCATTCACAGATCCACTGGTGAACTGCACCCTGTTCTTCCAAGCTCTGCCCAGGTCAGTGTTTCCTTATGGCTTTCTTTGACTCCCCGCTACTCCCCAGTTAAAAGCAATGGCAGCCTCATCTGTGTCCTGTAGCTCTAAAGGTATAAAAAAATTGCTATCTTGGATAATAACAATTTTAACATGTTATTCTAGTTGCTTGTGTAGAGGCCAAAGGAAAACTTCCTCATCACCTTCTGAAAGTTCACTGAAAATCACAGACAAAGGCAGATTAAAAGGAGAAAAGGCATAGAAATTTATTTGATCATAGTTTTACATGACATGGGAGCCTTCAGAATAAAGACCCAAAGGTAAAAAGGAATGGCCCATTTTTATTCTTAAGTTCAATGAAGTGTAGATAGCCCTGTAGAAATATGATAGGCAAAAAGGGTATGTTTGAATACTAATGGACCGAGTAGGCAAACCCAGCAAGGTGAGTCTTTCTAGGTTATTCTTGGCCTCTCTGTGCAGCTTTCCTTCCTCCCAGGTATGGGGCGGGACTGTCTGTGGAATGGGAGTCTTATGACCTATGCTTAATTAAGGTTGGTCAGATGATTTCCTTATGGCCAGTTTTTACACAGAAGAAAAGAGAGAAAATTAGAGTAATATTTTTAGGTTTTATGGCTGGCTCTGGGGAAAAGGGTTCTGATTTCCATGAGCTGCCTTGGGGAACAGGGATTCTAGTTTCTATGGCTGGCCTTGGGGTAGAATGAGAGGCCAGGGCAGGAGAAAGTAAGAGAGAGCTACTTCTGAGATCTTCATTTTGGGGTGTAGTTTTATGAGCCCCAGCATTTGCTTATACCCTCCATGCAAGGATAGTTTTTTGTAGTTCTTTCTTTCTTTTTTTTTTTTTTAATTCATGTATCCCTAGCACATGGCCTATTACAGGAAGAACATTCAATAAAGACTGATGCCAAGAAATTATAACCACCACATGTTCCTATGCCCTTAATCCTCTGGGGACTGTAAATTCTAGAGGCCAAACTGTAGGTGTGGCCATACCTGTGCATGGTTCCTGCTGCCTAAACTTCCAGATCTTTCATGCTTCCTTCCGTGTCTCCAAATGCTGTTCCTCAGCTGCTTGTCAATTCTGTGAGCACCTAATATTTATATAATAAATTCTTTTCTCTTTTTTGAGATGGAGTCTCTCTCTGTCACCCAGGCTGGAGTGCAGTGACGTGATTTTGGCTCACTGCAACCTCTGCCTCACGGGTTCAAGCAATTCTCCTACCTTAGCCTCCTGAGTAGCTGGGTCTACAGGCACTCACCACCACACCCAGCTAATTTTTTGTATTTTTAGTAGAGATGGGGTTTTACCATGTTAGCCAGGATGGTCTCGATCTCCTGACCTCATGATCTGCCCGCCTGGGCCTCCCAAAGTGCCGGGAATACAAGTGTGAGCCACCGCGCCCAGCCCTAATAAATTAATTTTTCCCTAATATAGCCAGAGTCTGTTTTTGTTGCTGTGATAAAAAATCCTAATGGTTCACCTTCCACCTGCCTCTCCCTCTATAGATTCTGCTGAGAAGACAGTGGTGTACATGTCAAGTGTCTGAAAGGAGGCACACAGGAAAGAGGGACTTGAGCTAAACACTGTGTTTATAGAGTCTCAGACCTGAATTTCCCTTTGAGTGCCTCCAGTATAAGAACGAAGGGACTTGGGTTTTACCAAGTAGTTAGCTAATGCCCTATAATCATTGGCTTGTGACTGAAAAACCTGGAATAAACAATGTCCTCTCAGCTTCTTCCTCTTTCTGGGCTATCCAATGATTCCCCATCTTTAACGTGCCTAACAGTCACCTGGAATCGTGTCAACAGATTTCTGGACACCCACTCCCAGTCCCATACTCCAAAATTCTGATTTAAGAGGAGATTCTGATAAGGGTGATAAATGCTTTGAAAAACACTAGAAGTCAGCCTGCAGATAAAGCCATTATACAAAAAATAAATAAATAAATAAAGGAAAAGCTAGAGAAATTCATAAACAGAGATATAGAGCTCTCATGAAACTGTGTCTAAAGACGGATCCTCTATGGATTTACAAAGAGAAGACATTCCTTGTATTTATTTAAGCCAAACTTAAAATTGGTTATCTGTTACTTACAACTGAAAGCTTATAACTGATAGGAAAATGCCTTCATTTTATACATCATATGATTAGATAATCACAGCCAATCTCTGAAGACAGTTTTTGTTGCATCCCCATTTTACAGATGGTGACACCAGCTGAAAAAGCAGGACCTTTGCCTGAAACAAGCATAATTTATAGTCAGATCTGTAGAGGTAACCTTGTCAGGGTATAGTGACCCTCCATTAAGGAAAATGGGATACCCCTATTCTTACTGGATTTCTGTTCTACTACCTTCTCGAAGCCTTTACTGAAAACTGGGTCCACCCTAATATTCCCTATGTGGCTACCAAGTGTAAACAGATTTAGTGTCACAAATGTGTAATTTTTTTTTTTTTTTTTTGAGACGGAGTCTCGCTCTGCCGCCCAGGCTGGAGTGTGGTGGCCGGATCTCGGCTCACTGCAAGCTCCGCCTCCCGGGTTTACGCCATTCTCCTGCCTCAGCCTCCCCGGTACTACAGGCGCCCGCCACGTCGCCCGGCTAGTTTTTTTGTATTTTTTAGTAGAGACGGGGTTTGACCGGGTTAGCTAAGATGGTCTCGATCTCCTGACCTCGTGATCCGCCCGTCTCGGCTTCCCAAAGTGCTGGGATTACAGGCTTGAGCCACCGCGCCCGGTACAAATGTGTAATTTAATTGTTCTTGAAGAGCTTGATGTTTCATTATTTTTTCTCTACTGTGAGTTCCTCAAAGACGAACACCACATCTTGATTCTCTCACATTCCTCTAGAAGGCACTCAATCAATAATAGCTAATAATAATAATAATGGCTGACTGAATTAAAACAAAAGGACAGGCAAACCTGGGGTAGAATAAACTATGGTTTATTCATATGTATAACTGGGTTCCAGTAGTTTCTGACACTTAGTTTGTGCTCAATACATTTTTGCCAAATAAATGAATATCAGTTGAGCCTTTCTGATACAATGAGACTCCATACCCATGACATTGGAAAATGGGCTTTTCAGGAAATACTAAAAAACAAACAACAGGATAATGTAGCATCTCATCTTGCCTTCAAAGAATATGGTTTTGAAATTGGTAATAATTCAAAGATTTTTGCTGGACATTCTTAACTGCAGGGCCAGTAGCACTAACCATAAAGGTGGATAATCCCAACTTTCACATAACTGAAGATCATCATTGCTGCCTTGTTGTACAGTACAGAGCTAAAATTACAGTATATTCAATGAAAGTTACAGCATATTCAGACACAGGTTAGGGCCCATATGTCAAAAGGATTTTTTAAATTAAGGAATCCAACCACTGCTGCAAACAAAAGATTCAGATTTTAAATTTTGTAATTTGTGCCTGCCATTTTTTAATATTAATAATTAAACAATCTTATATGCTTTCTAGGTCATAAAAATCCAAAAATCTGCCTTTAATTTGGCTTTTCAACATGACATGGTAGAGCAGAAAGCAATTGCTCTTAGGCTAGAACACCCGATTCAATTTCTGGCTCCAACACTTGCCTGGTATGGCCTTTATGCAGGTCATAAACCTCTGAGATTCCCTTCCTCTTCTGTAAAATGGGAATAACAGTGAAACTCACTCCACAGAGTCATTGTGAATGTACAATTACACAATATATGATGCAAAAGTATTTTATGGTTGGGGGTGGTGGGCCTGTAATCCCAGCACTTTGGGAGGCCAAAGCAGAAGGATCACTTGAGCCCAGGAGTTCAAGACCAACCTGGGCAACATAGTGAGACCCCATCTCTACAGAAAAATTTAAAATTAGCTGGGCTTTGTGGCATGCATCTGTAGTTCCAGCTACTTGGGGGGCTGAGGTGGGAAGATTGTTTGAGACCAGCAGGTTGAGGCTGCAGTGAGCAGTAATGTACCACTACACTTAGCCTAGGTAACACAGAGAGAGACCCTGCCTCAAAAGAACAAAACAAAACAACAAAACCAAAAAGTACTTCGTATATTAAATATATCATTTAAGGTGATTTAGGTTGCAAGTAAGAGAAAATCCATTTCAAAGTAGCTTAAATATGCAGAAAATGTGTTGGCTTTCATACTTGATAAGCCCTGAGATGGTTTAGACTCCACCTCTTTTCTCCACACACCTTTCCACCCTGCTCTTCAGTGTGGGTGAACTTATCATCAGGTGGGCTTCAGGCATAGTCTTAAGATAGCTGGCAGCAGAAGACTGGGCTTTCTCCTTCACATCCTGGAAAAGAGGATGCTTTCCACATCTTTCAAACACAGGTCTGAGTTTCACTGTGCTTGGACCAATCCTGAATAATGTCAAAGAAGTAAGGATCAACCAGATTGATTGACAGAAATCAGAGCCCACCCCAGGACAAAAGTATAATGTCTGTAACGCCCAAAGTGTATGGATGCTAGGCAATGAGTGATGGTTTTCCAAAGGAAAGTTAGAATGAGAAAAAGGAAACAAATGAGGAGTAGGTGCAAATCTCCACTCCACTGCATAAATGGTACAGCTTTGTATTCTGATGGATGTTAGTATCATAGCTGAGTTTGGATACACACTTTTACAACTGTGTTTTAATCTCCCTTACAGTTTTGCCTTAAGATATTTAAGTGGTTGAACTTATGACATTTACTTCCTTACTTTTTGTTGCCACTTCTCAAATTACTGAGATTATTCCAATGATGTAAGTCATATTACACATTCCATTTGTAATATATGGAAGAACTTAGAAAACTGCACTATACAAATGGCAGATACTCTCCTTGCTTCTTTGATTTCAATGGTCTTTTGAGTTGGGGAGGCTGACAACCATGTTAGGATCAGATGATTCTCTGTATAGTCAAGTTCCTTGCAAACTAGATTTATTCATAAAGGATATGCCTTATAGTTTCCAAGAAAAACTGCTTAGCCCAGCCCTCATAAAACAATGTAGCCTCAGGGTTTTCTGAAACAGGTGGTTCACTGGCTCTTAATAGAATAGCACTAGCCATTTTTGCAACAGCTTAATTTATATGACTTAACAGTTCACAATATGCTTAAAAAGAATCTAAGCGATGGATGGATGTTGAAATTTTTTAGATGTTAGGCCTGGGGATCAGACCCCTGCGTGAGTGGTATGTCTAATGTAAACTGAAAACAATCATAATCAGAATTCATAGCAAAATAAATACTTAAGACCTAAAGTTTTACTTATTTCTATGCTTCCTAAATATCATAAAACTTAAGATAAAAGTCTGCATCTTTACAGTTATTATATGTTTTTACATATCTTTGTTCATTTGATTCTCACAACTTCCTCTGAGATATATTAGTGAAGAATTACTAGCTTCACTGCTCCAATAAGGAAACTGAACCCTAGAAAGGATTAAGGAGTTGCCAAAGGTCAAATAGGAAGTATCAAATCCAGGTCTTTTGCTTCCAAGTTCATTGCACTTTCTACAACAGCACGGTGTACACATTTGGAAGTTTGTGGGGACTACTACAGAAATATCAGATTCACTTTGGGCTCTGGGAAAGAACTTAAACATCTGTGTTAGTAAACTCTTGAAATCAATTAGTAAGATTCAGCCGGGCGTGGTGGCTCATGCCTGAAATCCCAGCACTTTGGGAGGCCAAGGCAGGCGGATCACTTGAGGTCAAGAGTTCAAGACCAGCCTGGCCAACACAGTGAAACCCCTGTCTCTACTAAAAGTACAAAACCTAGTCAGACGTGATGGCACATGCCTGTAGTCCCAGCTATTCAGGAGGCTGAGGCAGGTGAGTCGCTTGAACCTGGGAGGTGGAGGTTACAGAGAGCCGAGATCGTGTCACTGCACTCCAGCCTGGGCAACAAAGTGAGACCTTCGTCTTAAAAAAAAGACAATAAAAAAAAAAAAATAGAGTCTTCATCTCTGGTGAGTTTTACAAGATCAGAAGAGTCTCCAGCTTAATCTGGGCAGACACTACAGGAAGAGCTAAAAAAGACTTGAAGGTCTCTCCAACACTGAAATTCCAGAACTCTGGAATCCATAATTGAAGGGCAGATAATCATTCCAAGATCTTTGAATACATTGTCAAAAATGACTTACCCATCTTCAAGCATCTGTTTTTGACAACTAGCATGTTTTGCCAACCATTAGGTCTGCTTTTAAAACATGACTACAAACAGGACTAATATTCTCTGGCAGTTTATGTTGCCCAGAGAAAGAGAGTAATACCAACCAAAGGAATTCATGTTGACCTTGTTGGAAGGGTATGATCTCCTCCTTGTAATTTCAAGGGAAAGAGCCATCCAATTTTAAATTGAGGAATCTGGTTTGCAGATGAAGTCATTCATGTGGCCACTGGCCACAGTTGTCCAACTGATTACCATTTGTCTCTTTGGATTGCAGTAGATTTGATACAAATCATTAGTTAGAAAAGTAGAAACTAATCAAGCTTTCCTAGATAAAACACATTTTTGTTCTTTGTTTTATAGTCCTTTAGCTATAGTCCTTGCATCTCAGATACTTGCAGTATGAATTTCACTACAAAAGTACAATACATTTAAGAGAATAATTTTGATATCCATTTTATGGATTACCATATCATATGGATTATGGATATTTTTATAATTATGATATCCAGAGCATTAGAAAAAAGAATGATGCTTTTGTTATAAGCAGTGCTAATTAAAGCAGATACTTTCAAAGTTACTGTGGAAGAGTGAATCATCATCTCCAACATAACATGCATTTATGGGGTGACTTTTATTGGATCAGCATAATAAAAAAACTGTTGCCAAGTTATATTACCTTCAAATAAATGCTTGTGTATTGGACTTTTTTCTTAATAAGTATACACAATTATTTAACATAATAAGCACATGTTATTTTAAAATGCAATTAGTATATTTTCATTTTATTTTATTTATTTACATGTAGCTGGATTTGTACCAAAAAAGGATAGGAGGCAGAATGCTATATTTTAATTTAAATGTAAGATTTTTAAAATGTATGTTAATAGACTATGCCAGGTCAACAAAAGAAACTTAAAATGTTAGCCCCTAACTTCACTCTCCTCTTTCTGTTTATATACAATTTGAGGATAGACTTAAGTTCTTCAACTTTCAATTCCCTAATAGATTTTTGTTTTAGACTGAATTAGTCCATGCCAATAGTGGTGATCGAAATTTTTCTGAACATGCAGAATACTGCTACTTGTATTAAATGTTACATTCTCACACAATCACTTCCAGTGGAGTTGGGAGCTTCAGTGACTCTCCAGTCCTCGGTGTTCTTTTCTTTAAACCTTTAACAGCCAATATTTATTTTCTGAGTGCTTCATCTGCAGCCTTGCAATTTATTATGATTGACATTATGGCAGGGTGACTGTTGGATCACCAGGTGAATTCTTTTCAATTAAGGCTTGGCAGTCTTGTCAATTGTAAAAATAAGGGCTGTTATTATTATGGTTACTGTTGTTATTGGATCAGGTACTGAGATTTGACAAGAAAAATGGGTTTATAAATTCTTGGCTTGCTAGTCTCTACTCATAAATCTTTCTTTAACATCTTAACACGTAACAGGACATTTTCATTTGCTATGGCTCCACAGAACACTAATTTCTATATTTGAATGAGTTATACTGATTTCCATAGTCATTAAATGATTTTCAGCAGGAGAATAAATGTGGCAGAACTAAACTAATTACACTTTTCACACTTGAGGATGAAAATGAACTGTCTGCTATTGTCATCACATTGTGTATTACCTGTCTTGTTCAGAAATGGCAAGCATTATGAAAATAGTTTGGTGATAATAGTAATCAATTATCAAATAGTTTTCAATTATTAACTATCAAATTAACAATTATCACTAATAGTTACCAATTATGGTACTGCTATTATGTCCCAAGAGCTTACCATAAATTGTCTCATTTAATCTTCCCAAGAATAATATGTCCCAAGATATCCACTTTACAAATAAAGAAATTGAGGCTCATATTGATGAATATTCATCAATATTCAGCTACTAAATAGCCAAGCTGGGATTAAAATGTGGTTCTGTCTGCCTTCATAGTTTGTGCTCTTGAGTTTAAGAGTAACACAGCATAAAACCAAGATCTGCAATCCAAATATTCTAATAATCCTAAATGGTCTATTAAGAATACAACATTTATTTACTCTTGCTTTAAAAAATATAAAAAGTTACTTCTAAACATTATGAAGAATCAAACAGGCAAATCCAGAATCTGGATCTTTCTTGAATGTACAGTGGCATCAGAAAAAGTATGAGGGCAATGGAAAGGGTGACTATTGTTCTATCTAGATTAAAAAAGAAAAGAAATAAAACAACCAAATACAATTTATGGACCTTGTTTGGTTACTGACTAAAACAAAACTAGAAAATGATATTTTGGAGACAACTGCAATTATTAGAATATGAATTGGATATTTTAAAATAACAAGAAATTTTATTGAGAGTGAGAATGGCCTATATTTATGTAAAATAGAAAAATCTCCGTGCCTTTCAGGAATGCAAACTGAACTAGGTAGGGGCAAAATAACATGATGTCTGAGATCTGCTTTAAAATACTTCCAAAAAAAAGTTAGAGAAAAGAAGAAAGGTGAGATGAAACACAGGTGGTGAACTCTTGCTAATTATTTTGTCTGGGTGATGGGCATGAGAATTCAATATACAATTCTTGCTACTTTCATGTATATTTCAATTTTTCCTAGTAAAAGCACTGAAAAAAACCTACTTGCAAGTATTTTGTTGATGGCCTCATAAATAGCTGTTATAGTTCTTATCTCAAGGTTTTGAATTTTAATGTAATGCTTAGGTCCAAGTGTTAGGATTTCAAGCAGTCGGGGTTGAAATATTTAGCGTTACACTGCCCTCTTGCGCTTTCCACAGAGTTTACGGCTTGATGCAAATCCCCTCACTGCCTTCCTCCCACCTAATCTTTCCTCTTCCACTTCAACAGTTGAGTTTGCCCGCTAGTTTTAAATTTAAATGGAGGTTTTAGAAGGCTCTTAGCAGATAATAGTGTCTTTGTCCACACTGGAATCCTGAATGCTTCCTCCCCTGCACTCAAGATTTGCTCCCCTTCATTGCTCTCTCTTAACAGCAAATTGCATAAAAGTGGTAAAAAAGACCCAAAAGCAGCCAGTTGCCAAGGGTCCATATGTTTGAAAGGGAAACTCCAACATTTATCAAGCTGAGAAGTTAACTGTGTTCTGGCAATCTATTTTTTTAATTATTCAATTATGAATTCACAGTTACAAATAATTAATGGATGTTAGTAAGATCTCCTGAGAGGAACATTTGATGCATGGCCAAAGTGATGAAAGACCCACTCAAAAGTGTCCTTAAAATGACTTAAACAGGTAAAATGTTTTAAAACTCTAAGAAATTCTTTAAGATAAAAAATAATACCAAAGGATGGGAAAAGACTTCCCCATCAAAGTAAAAACAAATAACCAATTATTATAAAACCAATAATTGAGAAAATCAAGTTTTCTTTATCAAACTGTTATTTTGACCAATCTGTTCTATGAGCCAACTAATTTCAACCGGATTTCTTTCTTCCAAATCATATTTGGTTAAATTGCTTTCAATTTGCATTCAGTCATATCCTATGCTACCCACAAAGTCAATAAATATAAGGGATTCAGGCATCAAAATTAGATTTTTAACCTCTTTTACCCAGAAATGGTATGAATCCAATTTATACTTTCTCTTAAATATCCTGTTTGGTTTTCAGTCTTCTCATAGCCATATAATTTGATTCTCACAAAAAGCTGGGAGATAAACGGGTCTGAATTATTATTCTTGTCTTATGTCCAAGGAAATGGAGGTACGATGATGTAAAAGGCTCTGCCTAAGGCCACAGAGCTAGTAAGTGGCAAAGCTAGGATGAGACGTCAGATCTCTCAGGCTCCTCTGCTGGGGCCACTTCCACCACAACAGTGCCAAGAATGTAGACCCTGCTTTGCTCTTAGGAAAGGAGCCTAGAACAGGGTTTGAGAACATTCACATTCAGTTTCAAGGCACTAACCAGATGCTCTCAGATCCTGCTGTGGAAGCTGAGAGAAACAAGCGAGTTTTAAGAGTGCAGTTGACATCTCTATCTGTTAACATGCGTGCATACCTGCCTGCATGTGTGTATGTGTGACCAAGTGCATTTAGCCTCTACAATGTGAAGATATGGAAGATATAAAAAGGATTTTGACCACTATTATCAAGCGTGTAACATTCTCAAGTATTCTTTTGCTCTCCAAGTTGTCCAGTATAGTCAAGGAAAGCTAATCTACTTTTGTTCATTCACT
Source organism: Rhinopithecus bieti (assembly GCF_001698545.2). Classification (NCBI taxonomy): domain Eukaryota; kingdom Metazoa; phylum Chordata; class Mammalia; order Primates; family Cercopithecidae; genus Rhinopithecus; species Rhinopithecus bieti. Next base: position 2,161,779 of record NW_016803902.1, read on the forward strand.
CATGAAACAAATATTATTTAATGCCTTTGGTGATTAGGTACTGTTCTAGGTGTTAGGGATGCAATGGTGAACAAAACAAAGTTCCTGTCTTCATAGAATGTTCATTCTAGTAAGACAGCTGGCAAGTAATATAGCGCAATATGTAACTGAGTGATAAATTTTGGTGGCTCCGACTATGGTGACCCTGACCAATACCCAGTGAAAGGAGATATCAATGAAAGTTTGAATGGATAGAAACGTGCTACTCTTACACAGAGCGACAACCAACCAAGGTCATATTTTTTAAAGCATGTATTACATTAGGGAATAGTTGTGTCACTTCTGGGAATACTAGTTTTATAAGAAAAGCCTGAAACTGGATTCAAATTCTGATTGTTCCGTTTACAAATTATGTGATCTCAGATGAGTTATTTCATGGTTTTTACACTGTTTCCCCAAAATAGTAGTGCCTATCTCATTTCTACTTAATAGAGCTATTATGAGAGTTAAAAGATAAAACAGATAGGACATGGAAAGCACTTAGCACTGAAATAGACACAAAGTAAGAAATTAATAAATATACCTGCCATGTCAGGTTGGATTACTTCTGTTGCAAGAGATCGCAATGAGAAAAGAATTTACTGGCCTGCATAATCATAGCAAACAAGGCCTTAGGACCCAACTTCTCTCCCTGTTTGTTGACTATGCTTTACTTCAGCTCTGCCTTCACTCCTTGACAGATCTTCCCAAGGTGGCATGATGGCTTACATGAGATAATGGAGTTCAGGATGCCTACCCCAAAGACACATTACCCCAAAATATAGGACCTTGGCATATTGAATATTTTTAAGCTGAAATAATTTGAGAAACAGTAGGAGGAACTCTCTGACTTGCCCTTGCCCTTCTATCCTGAAGCAGGTTATAGACCCTCAGATGAGAGGTACCTTCCTCTATACTTGGAGGAAAGGAGTATCCATATTCCTAAAGATGAAGGGACACCCAAAGAAATATGAATGAACAGGTCTTGCTAAGTTTCCCCCAGTTTGTTACTCTTAGCTCATACCCTTTGACCTATCACATTTTTCCACAACTTTCCTAACTTTCCATGACTTTTCAAACCTAGCATAAAAACCCTCAGGTTTGGTCAGGAGCAGTGGCTCACTCCTATAATCCAGCACTTTGGGAGGTCGAGGTGGGTGGATCACTTTGAGGTCAGGAGTTCAAGACTGGTCAACATGGTGAAACCACGTCTCCACTAAAAATACAAAAAAAAAAAAAAAAAAAAAATTGCCGGGCATGGTGGCAGGTGCCTGTAATCCCAGCTACTCAGGAGGCTGAGGCAGGAAAATCACTTGAACGTGGAAGGCAGAGGTTACAGTGAACCGAGACTGTGCCACTGCACTCCAGTCTGAGCAACAGAGCGAGACTCCATCTTAAAACAGAACAAAACAAAACAAAACAAAACAAAACAAAAAATGCTCAGGTTTAACCACTTCTGGTCTTAATTTCCTTGTAAAGTCTCCCTTGTCACATAAAATTTACATTAAATAAATTTGTATGCTTTTCTCTTCTTAATCTGCCTTTTGTTACAGAGGCCCCAGCTGAGAACTTAGAAGGGTAGAAACAAAAGATATTTTTCCTCCCCTACAGTTTCTGGTGACCAGAAAGGGACGGCTGGATACCTCACTCTCTTCAGATCCTACTGACGGGATCCTGGGAAACTGACAAAAGCCAGAAAAAGGTAAGCATTCTCCCAAAGTCAGCTTTCTCAGATCTCTGTTTGTAGCACCCAGTTAAGAGAGGAAGGTAAAAAATTTCTCCTTGTGACTTTTTCTTTTCCATATTCATATTTGCAGAAGAAAAACTTGGAAACATTAGTTCTTTGGATTATGATTCTCGCGCATTTGACTAACTTGGTTTTGAGGTACATCTTGTTTACTGATTCTTTCCATGCCGGAGACAGCTACTGCTTTCCTAGTTATCTCATTTTGCATCCTGAGAGCTTGGCTTGGCTTTCTGCCTGCCAGGGAAATGTGCAGACAGTCAACCATCAGGTTGTTGGCCCTGAGAATATGGCCCGATGGAAATGCAGGTTGCACCTCATTCTCCGCTAATGTTCTACTGACTGTTGCCAGCCCCAGGAAGGGCCATCTAAGTCTTTCTTGTGGCTATCTTTGGGAGTGGTCAGGATCTTGAAAGGCTGCCTTTTTTGCACTCTCTTTGAAGATGGCTCTTGCGTCCACAGTTAAGCCATAAAAGTCTTATTGGTTTCAAGTCATAAAAGGCTTATCGGCTTTTGTTTTCAGTCACTTGAAATAGATACCTTCAGTTTCGAAAAAATTATTTTAAAAAGAAGTTCAATATTGCCAGAGATATTTACTGTTTGTCCCGGCTAAAACTTGATAATAAGATATTTGAAAGAATTTTTTTTTTAAAGATCTATGGTCAGAAATTGGCCTAATTGGAAGCTGATATTCAGGGCCTAATGGAACCAATTTTGCTTAAGTCTTCTCTGTTTTCTCTATTTAATCCTGCTCTTCCCGTGGGAACTTCTCAGTTCACTGAAATCCCTTTCTCAAGCCCCTGTTGACTAGATGTCCACCTCTTTCTTGTTGGCACAATTTTGCTGAAGATAATTTGGAACTCCATTGGCTCCTTGGGGAAACTTAAGATCTCTCAAAACTGGCCCCTCTGAGATTTCTTCCTTCCCTTTGCTTGTGCTCCTCCTTCATCCTTTTGCCACGTTCAATCCTCCATTTAGTTTCCTGAATCCTTTGATATTTCCTCCTTCAAGCTTCTACCTCCTCCATTCTTCCGTCCATCTCTGCCAGACCTTTTTCTACCCCAGCCCTTCAGTCACTTAAACCTTTAGCTCCTCTACTCTCAAGAGACTCGAGGGCCCCCAAAAGCAAGTATCTGAGGCTGAAAAGGAAAAAGCCTAATTGGAAATGTCTATTTTATCCATTCACATTTGCTTTGAAAATATCCAGATTAGAGTCAGGAGTAGTGACACATACCTGAAATCCCAGCTACTTGGGAGGTTGAGGTGGGAGGATGGCTTGAGGCTAGGAGTTCAATACCAGCTTGGGCAACATAGTAGATTCCATCTCTTGAAACACACATACACACACACACACACACGCACACAGATAACTGCTAGATGTCTCCTAGTCATTGCCTAGAATGTAGTTCACAGCCTGTATAAGATTACATGTCAGGGCAAATGAGAATTTAAAAATATTTTTCCACAAATATTGGCTAAAAAAATTCCTGGGGGTGTGGCCAAGACGGCCAAGTAGAAGCAGTGGCAATCGGAGGTTCCCATTGAAAAGAACCATAATAGCGTGCAAATCCTGCACCAGCAACTGAGGTTCTCTCATTAGAACTGACTAGGTGGCTAGCATGACCCACAGAGAGGAAGGAAGAGCAGTGTGATGCAGCAGCCCACCTTAGAGCCACAGGGGGCAGGGGAGCAGCCATCCCCCAGCCAAGGGAGGTGGTGAGCGAGTGTGCTACCCATCGGGGAAACAGTGCTTTTTCCACAGAACTGTGCAACCCACAGATCGGAAGATCCCACTCGTGAACCCATGTCACCGAGGCCTAAGGTTCCAACCATGGAGCCATGCAGATTCTCAACAGCCAGTAAGCTAGAATCTGCTTAAGCTTGCTGAGTTCTTGCAGGGCGAGGCAGCCAGCACCACAGCTGCGGCTGCCTGCTATCTAAACCCTTTGAGCTCCTTGAGGGAGGGGCAGCAGCCAGCACTGGGACTGATAACTGCCTAACACACTAAGCTCCCTGGGCAGGAGTAGGACGGCAGCCATCTCTATAGCTCCAGGCTGCGCCTCTCTCCCACCCCCCACCCACCCAGCTTCCTGGAACCAGGGAGGCAGGACGGCTTGCTCCCAAGAGGTGTCCCCTACAACGCAACACACCGGCTGAAGCAGACTATAGCTAGACCGCCTTTTCAGGCCTGACCCTGACCCATTCCTCCTCACTGGGCGGAGCCTCCCTGCAGGAACTCCAGCAGCTCCAGCCAGGGTCTCAGAGACAGAACTCTGATCTCCCTGGGCCTAAGCCCCTATGGGGAGGCTTGGCCACAGTCTCTGCAGACCAGCAGACTTAACCTTTCCTCCTGCTAGTTCCGAGGAATCCTGGCAGCCCAGGTGAGTGGGTTTCTCCCCAGAGAAGCACACTCCCTCCACCAAGGGACAGTCAAAGTGCTTCATTAAAAGGGTCCTGTTCCCCTTGCCACCCAACTCGGTGAGACACTCCAATAAGGGTTGTCAAACACCCTATACAGGAGCAGTCCTACTGGCATCAGGTTGGTGCCTCTCGAGGTCAGCGATCCCAGAGGAAGGAGCAGGCACCCATCTTTGCTGTTCTCCAGCCTTGTTGAGTGACATCTCCAGGCATGGGAGCGAACCAGATGAATAGGACCTGAAGTGAACCCCTAGTAAACTGCAGCCGCCCTACAGAAGAGGGAATCGACCATTGAAAGGAAAACAAACAGAAAGCAATAACAGCATCAACAACATAAAAAAGTCCCCACGAAAACTCCATCCAAGGATCAGCAGCCTCAAAGATGAAAATTAGACAAACTCATGAAGACGAGAAAGAATCAATGAAAAAACACTGAAAACCCAAAAGGCCAGAGTGCCTCTTCTCCAAATGGTTGCAACACCTCTCCAGTAAGGGTACAGAATTGGACAGAGGATGAGATGGATGAATTGACAGAAGTAGGCTTCAGAAGATGGGTAATAACAAGCTGATGAGCTAAAGAAGCATGTTCTAACCCAATGCAAAGAAGCTAAGAACCTTGATAAAAGGTTAGAGGAGCTTCTAACTAGAATAACCAGTTTAGAGAGGAACACAAATGACCTGACGGAGCTGAAAACCCCAGCATGAGAACTTCATGGAGCATACACAAGTATCAATAGCCAAATCAACCCAGTGGAAGAAAGGATATCAAAGTTTGAAGAACACCTTGCTGAAATAAGGCATACAGACAAGATTAGAGAAAAAGATGAAAAGGAACAACGCCTCCAAGAAATATAGGACTATGTAAAAGGACCAAACCTACAATTGATTGGAGTACCTGAAGGCGACAGGAGAATGAAAACAAGCTGGAAAATACACTTCAGGATATTATCCAGGAGAACTTCCCCAATCTAGCAAGACAGGCCAATATTCAAATTCAGGAAATACAGAGAACACCACTCAGATACTCCATGAGAAGATCAACCCCAAGACACATAATCAGCAGATTCTCCAAAGTCGAAATGAAGGAAAAAATGTTAAGGGTAGCCAGAGAGAAAGGCCAGGTCACCTACAAAGGGAAGCCCATCGGACTAACAGTGGATGTCTCAACAGAAACCCTACAAGCCAGAAGAGAGTAGGGGCCAGTATTCAACATTCTTAAAGATAAGAATTTTCAACCCAGAATTTCATAGCCAGCCAAACTAAGCTTCATAAACAAAGGAGAAACAAAATCCTTTCCAGATAAGCAAATGCAGAAGAATTTCATCACCACCAGTCCTGCCTTTCAGGAACTCCTCAATGAAGCACTAAATATGGAAAGGAAAAACCAGTACCAACCACTGCAAAACACACCAAAATATAAAGACCAATGACACTATGAAGAAACTACATCAGCTAGTGTGCAAAATAACCAGATAGCATCATGATGACAGGATCAAATTCACACGTAACAATATTAACCTTAAATGTAAATGAGCTAAATGCCCCAATCAAAAGACATAGACTGGCAAATTGGATAATGAGTCAAGACCCGTTGGTGCTGAGAAGACCCATCTCACTTGCAAAGACACACATAGACTCAAAATAATGGGATGGAGGAAAATTTACCAAGCAAATCCTAGTCTCTGGCAAAACAAACTTTAAACCAACAAAGATCAAAAAAGACAAAGAAAGGCATTACATAATGGTAAAGCGATCAATTCAACAAGAAGAGCTAACTATCCTAAATATATATCCACCCAATACAGGAGCACCCAGATTCATAAAGCAAGTCCTTAGAGACCTACAAAGAGACTTAGACTCCCACACAGTAATAGTGGGAAACTTTAACACTGCCCTGTCAATATTAGATCAATGAGACAGAAAATTAACAAGGATATTCAGGACTTTAACTCAGCTTTGAAACAAATGGACCTAATAGACATCAACAGAACCTTCCACCCCAAATCAACAGAATATACATTCTTCTCAGTGCTACATGGCACTTATTCTAAAATTGACCACATAATTGGAAGTAAAACACTCTGCAGCAAAAGCAAAAGAACTGAAACCATAACAGTCTCTCAGACCACAGTGCAATCAAATTAGAATTTAGGATTAGGAAGCTCACTCAAAACCACACAATTACATGGAAATTGAATAATATGACTCCTGAGTGAATAATGAAATTAAGGCAGAAATCAAGAAGTTCTTTGAAACCGATGAGAACAAAGAGACAACATACCAGAATCTCTGGGACACAGCTAAAGCAGTGTTAAGAGGGAAATTTATAGCTCTAAATGCCCACATCAGAAAGTGAGAAGGATCTCAAATCAACACCTTAACAACGCAATGAACCATGGTGAAGTTGAATCCCTGAATAGACCAATAACAAGTTCTGAAATTGAAGCAGTAATTAATAGTCTACCAACTAAGAAAAGCCCAGGACCAGACGGATTCACAGCCAAATTCTACCAGAGGTACAAAGAGGAGCTGGTACCATTCCTTCTGAAACTATTCCAAACAATTGAAAAGGAGGGACTCCTTCCCAATTCATTTTATGAAGCCAGCATCATCCTGATACCTAAATCTGGCAGAGACACACACACACACAAAAGAAAAGAAAACGTCAGGCCAATATCCCTGAGAAATATCAATATAAAAATCCTCAATAAAATACTGGCAAACTGAATCCAGCACAATCAAGTCAACTTCATCTCTGGGATGCGAGGCTGATTCAACATACATAAATCAATAAACGTAATCCATCACATAACAAAACCAGTGACAAAAACCACATGATTATCTCAATAGATGTAGAAAAGGCCTTTGATAAAATTCAACATCCCTTCATATTAAAAACTCTCAATAAACTAGGTATTGATGGAACATATCTCAAAATAATAAGAGCTACTTATGCCAAAACCACAGGTAATGTCATATTGATTGGGTAAAAGCTGGAAGCATTCCATTGGAAAACCAGTACAAAACAAGGGTGCCTTCTCTCACCATTCCTATTCAACATAGTATTGGAAGTTCTGGCAAGGGCAATCAGGCAAGAGAAAGAAATAAAGGGTGTTCAAGTAGGAAGAGAGGCAGTAAAATTGTCTCTGTTTGTAGATGACATGATTGTATATTTAGAAAACCCCATCGTCTCAGCCCCAAAACTCCTTAAGCTGATAAGCAACTTCAGCAAAGTCTCAGTCTCAAAATCCATGTGCAGAAATCACAAGCATTGCTATACACCAACAATAGACAAGCAGAGAGCCAAATCATGAATGAACTCCCATTCACAATTGCTACAAAGAAAATAAAATACCTAGGAATACAGCTAACAAGGGATGAGAAGGACCTCTTCAAGGAGAACTACAAACACTGCTTAAGGAAATAAAAGAGGACACAAGCAAATGGAAAAACATTCCATCCTTACGGAAAGGAAGAATCAATATTGTGAAGATGGCCATACTGCCCGAAGTAATTTATAGATTCAATGCTATTCCCATCAAACCACCACTGACATTCTTCACACAATTAGAGAAAACTACTTTAAAGTTCATATGGAATCAAAGAAGAGCCCATATAGCCAAGACAATCCTGAGCAAACAGAAGGAAGCTGGAGGCATCATGCTACCTGACTTCAAACTATACTACAAGGCTACAGTAACCAAAACAGCAGGTACTGGTACCAAAACAGATATATAGACTAATAGAACAGAACAGAGACCTCAGAAATACCACCACACATCTACAACCATCTGATCTTCAACAAACCTGACAAAAACAAGCAACAGGGAAAGGATTTCCTATTCGATAAATGGTCCTGGGAAAACTGGCTAGCCACATGCAGAAAACTGAAACTGGGCCCCTTCCTTACACCATATACAAAAATTAACTTGGGATGGACTAAAGACTCACATGTAAAACACAAAACCATAAAAACCATAGAAAAAAACCTAGGCAATACCATTCAGCATATTGGCATAGGCAAAGACTTCATGACGAAAATGCCAAAAGCCATTGCAACAAAAGCCAAAATTGACAAATGGGATCTAATTAAACTAAAGAGCTTCTGCACAGCAAAAGAAACTATCATCAAAGTGAACAGGCAACTTACAGAATGGGAGAACATTTTTGCAATCTACCTATCTGACAAAGATCTGATATCCAGAATCTATAAGAAACTTAAACAAATTTATAAGAAACAACCCCATCAAAAAGCAGGTAAAGGATATGAACAGACACTTCTCAAAAGAAAACATTTATGCGGTCAAAAAATTATGAAAAAATGCTCAACATCATTGATCATTAGAGAAATGCAAATCAAAACCACAGTGAGATACCATCTCACACCAGTCAGAATGGCAATTATTAAAAAGTCAAGAAACAATGGATGCTGGCGAGGCTGTGGAGAAATAGAAAAACTTTTACACTGTTGGTGGGATGTAAATTAGTTCAACCATTGTGGAAAACAGTGTGGCAATTGCTCAAGGACCTAGAACCAGAAATATCATTTCACCCAGCAGTCCCATTACTGGGTATATACCCAAAGAAATATAAATCATTCTATTGTAAAGACACATCCACATGTATGTTTATTGCAGCACCATTTATAATAGCAAAGACATGGAACCAACCCAAATGCTCATCAATGATAGACCGGATAAAGAAAATGTGGTACATATGTACCATGGAATATTATGCAGCCATAGAAAGGAATGAGATCATGTCCTTTGCAGGGACGTGGATGAAGCATGAAGCTGGAAGCTATCATCCTCAGCAAAGTAACACAGAAACAGAAACCAGCACTACATGTTCTCACTCATAAGTAGGAGCTGAACAATAAGAACACATGGACACAGGGAGGGGAACAACACACACCAGGGCCTTTTGAGGGGTGGCGGGCAAGGGGAGGGAACCTACAGGACAGGTCGATAGGTGCAGCAAACCACCATGGCACATGTATACCTATGTAACAAACCTGCACGTTCTGCACATGCATCCTGGAACTTAAAATAAAATAAACTAAAATAAATTCCTTCAGCCATCATTGTGTAGGTAATCTTAACTTATTCCATCTGCTGAAAACATAATTTGCATTACAAAATAAGGCAAAATGAGAATCAACTCTTTGGTAAATTAGCGAATTTTGTGTTTCCGTGTTTATATCCAGCTCATGGCTAACATTTAGAATGAAAGCGATAAAATCTTTTTGAATCTGTACGTATGTTTACATATGTATGTATGTGTCTGGCATGTAATGTTATGTACGTGTGATATTTTTCTAGCTCTGAATGGTATTTCCAAAATTAATTTGTAAAAGAGCTCTATTTAATCGGCTTTAAAAAACACTCATGTAAATTATGTATTCTCTCAGAAATACAGGAACTAACTCAAATGATTTTCAAGTTCATGTGCCTTGGGTAATCTTTGGTAAATAAAAATATTGTTGGTTTAGTTAAAGAAAATAAATATGCCTTTAGAGTTGTCAGCATTAAATATAATGCAGACATGTTTTCTACCTAGCTTTTCTAGTCAAACAAGCTTTAGTTATCTTTACTAGATTAGTTAAGATTATAAGACTATAAATCCAACCTCAGAACAAAATGTACAATAGAAATGAATTGCTTGATGTATATCAAGTACAGCAGTAAAATTTTAAAAAGCTATATGTTTAACTTCTTAGGTTCTTTGCTCCTGTGATATTTTTGATATTTGCCTGATTTGTCAGCAAAAACAAAAAATAATTTGAGGTAGTGGTTGGCTTTGTTTAATATCTCATGAAATTTTCATGAGCAATTCAAGCATAATTACTAAGAACAAGTAAATTAATGTAAGTGGGATAAAAATTTATAAATGAACTTTTCAGCAATAATTATGATTTATAAATTATGATTTATAATATGTCCACTTAAAAATAGTTTCCACTTTTTTTGATAATTTGAAATGTTAAAGCGTTAGTAAGTTAAGTTAAATTATGAGTATTCATTGAATATCTAGATCATTTCCAAATAAGATAAAACAATGGAACATTAATTGCTGAATATAGATTTCAGTTTGTATACTTCTGGCATCTTGTTTTTATGCAGTATAGAGAATCTAAATATATTTGAGTCTGCTAATAAATATGAGAAATTGTACTGTGAGGAAACAGCATATACCTATAAGAAACGTGAGATAAGGCTGGCACGGTGGCTCACGCCTGTAATCCCAGCATTTTGGGAGGCTGAGGTGGGAGGATCGCTTGAGCCCAGAAGGTTGAGGCTGCAGTGAGCAGTGATTGTGCCATTGTACTCCAGGCTGGGCAACAGAGCAAGACCCTGTCTCAAAAAAAAAAAGAAAGAAAGAAAGAAAGAAAGAAAGAAAGAAAGAAAGAAAGAAAGAAAAAGAATGTTAGTGTCATAAATGTATGATGCAACATTAAAATGACGGTTTTTTGGATTATTGGTCTGATCTTAAAATGAAATTGTAAAACGGCTTTTCTTTACCTTTTAAGTAACCTGCCTAGAAAACAAAGATTTGCGTCTTATCAAAATAATTTCCCGTGCTTCATGTTGTCTTTTCAGTTCTTGCAGGCCCAGGAACTTCATAATATTGGGGAACCTTAAGAAAATAGGAATTTGCCTAAATCTACAGAGACTGCAGGCGAGGTCTGATGGCAAGTCCCTGGCATGGTTTCCTAGCCTTAAGAGGCTTTTAAAAGTCTAATCTGAGATTTTTTATGCAAAGTTTTAGCAAAGTGAACTAAAAGAAAGGGACCTATGTGGTCAATCACTATTCTTGCTGCAGTGATGTCAACAATCAGACCAAGTTTAATGAGACTAGGCTTCTTTTGCAAACAAATTAGTTTTACTTTGATTATCTTTTATAGAAATGGAGGTGATTTTAGAGAGAAAAATTATGTTTCAATGGAAATCTGTAGCACAGCTCTGTGGGTATTCCATTTTTTTAGTCTTGTTCATTTCTTCAAGGTTTTGTTATCTACCTATAAACTGAGTCCTAAATCTTCTCATTTCCTCCAATAGTTGTCTACAACTCTTCAAATTAATGTTTCACATTTTTCTCTAGCCTCCTAAAATGGCACCACTGAGAGCTAAAACCTGACTACTCATATTTTTATTGGGACTGTCTTTAACCACCTTTTTGGGTCTTTATTTCCTAATGAAGGCTTCCATGTCACATAAAAGATAACATACATTCGCATGATGTTCTCTTGTTAATCTGTCATTGGTTACAAGGGCTTCAGCTAAGAACTTAGAAGGATAGAAGGAAAGGATGGTTTTCCTCTCTCCATAGACAAATATCCTCAGAGCTCCAGCTCCAGTAGGGAAGACAGTGCATCTCTTTTCATAGTCACAGTCAAATAGGAATTATGTTACATGAGGTCTGATTGAGTAATGTGCCTAACCCTAAAACAATCACTGTTGTCGGGGAAGGAAATGTTCAGACTGGCTAAAGTGAATCATAGGCCCAGCCTTAGAGATGAAGGTAGAATTGCTGCTAGAGTCACCTGCAGGATGGGGAATGGGAAGGGGTGGGTCACAAGGGAAATATGAATCGATACTGGGTAAAAAAGTACAACTGTCCACTACAAGTGTTGTCACTAATTTATGTAAAAATAAACACTAATAGATGACACAGCACAAAATTTGCATGAATTTTAAGAAAATATATTTTCATAAAATTTATTTTGCCTTCCCCAAGCTCCAAAATATGTTTGCACTTTTCCCTACTATAAGGAGTGTTTCAATATATTTACTCAATATTTATTGAGCATCCACTAAGTGCCAGGCACTAATCTAGGTGGCAGGAATATAGTAATGAACCAAACAGATACGACTCCTGTCTTCATGGAGTTTGCTTTCTAATGGGATGTTCACCCGCATGCACCCAAGCTTCTGCTCACAATCTGAGATGATTGAATAGGGCGCTCATTCCTCAGCTCTTTTCCCCGACTTTCTGTTAAACTGGGAGAAAAATGTGTTTCTTAGCTCAGCTCTTCTTATGTCATTGCTGAGAGGGACTTTTAGCCTCAAGGGACGTTCCATGTCTTTTCCTCCTCGCTGTCTGCCTTACAGTCTCTAGACTCTTCTTCCTCCCTAGAAGGGAGGGATCTAGGCTGTGTTTTTATTTCTAGGCTCTTTGGTCCCCAGCTGCCACCTTGAAGTTTGAGGTATGAGGGGGTGCCCTTCCTTTGTGTGAGTACAGCCTGCATAGTCTTTCTGGGTGTCATTTGTTTGGTTTGGTGGGAAGGATGATTATAAAATCTGAAATTACTTGGCCATCTTTTCTTGAAAGCCTAGGGTTTGTAGCTGGCTGGAGTGTATGTTTTTTTGTTTGTTTCATTGGTTTGGTTTTGTTTTTTTACCACACCCTAGTATGGAAGAACTGAGCACTGACTTTGTGTGATGTTGATAGTTTTATGTACATTACCTCATTTAATTCTCTCAACAGCATCAAGAGGCTGCTGAGGCTCATTATTCCCTTTTATAAGATTGGAAAGGTTAAGAACTTTTCCATCTTACACAGCTAGCAAGTGGCAAACTTTCATTTTCTCATTTATAAGATGAGAGAGTTAGAGCAGGTATTATTTCCTTTCCAGCTCTGTGGTAGTTTGAATTTATGATTGCAGTTGTAATTCTAAAAATGTGTAGTACCTGAACAAGAACTAATAGCAGGCCAGGCACGGTGGCTCAGGCCTGTAATCCCAGCAGTTTGGGAGGGCCAAGGTGGGAAGATTGCTTGAGTAAAGGAGTTCCAGACCAGCCAGGGCAACATAGTGAGACCCTGTCTCTATTAAAAAAAAATTAGCTGGGCATGACGGTGCCACCTATGGTCCCAGCTATGCCAGAGGCTAAGGTGGGAGGGTCCCTTGAACCTGGGAAGTTGAGGTTGTGGTAAGCCATGATCAAACCACTGCACTCCAGCCTGGGCCGTAGAGCAATACCCTGTCTCGAGGAAAAAAAAAAGGCCAGGCACGGTGGCTCATGCCTGTAATCCCAGCACTTTGGGAGGGGGGGGGGGGGGGGGGGGGGGTCACTTGAGGTCAGGAGTTCGAGACCAGCCTGGCCAGCATGGTGAAATCCTGTCTGTACTAAAAATACAAAAAATTAGCCGTGCGTGATGGCACATGCCTGTAATCCCAGCACTTTGGGAGGCCAAGGCGGGAGGATCACCTGAGATCAGGAGTTTAACACCAGCCTGGCCAACATGGTGAAACCCCATCTCTACTAAAAATACAAAATTGAGCCAGGCGTGGTGGCTCATGCCTGTAATCCCAGCTACTCAGGAGGCTGAGGCAGGAGAATCGCTTGAACCTGGGAGCCTGAGGTTGCAGTGAGCTGAGATCAAGCCACTGCACTCCAGCCTGGGCGACAGAGAGAGACTGTCTCAAAATAAAAAGTAATAATAATAGAGACTGCACTCTTAAATATCACACAATTCCAAGCACTTTATATGGATTATCTAATTTAATCTTCACACCACCCAGTGAGGTTGGTACTGTTATCATCCCATTTCACAGATGAGGAAACTAGGGCACAAGGAAGTTAATCGCCAGAAAGTGAAAGAACTGGGAACTGAACTCAGCTGTCTTACTCCAAAGCCTTTGTGCTTAACTATTACAGATACTTCCTCTGAAGAGATTAATAGATGAAGAGGTGAAGAGGATAAGGAGAGTTTCAAATAGGGAAAAATAAGGTATTATGAAATTTTAACTTCTGATGTTTCAATGAAAATTTGTGGGTACATTTTGTCTTTCTACCCATAGCGTTTAACACACAACTGGGCACCCAACCAGTAAATGTTAATTTATTTAATTAATCCATCACTAGCAACTTCTTTCCCTCCTGCATTCTCCAAAACTGCTTACTTGTTTTAGCTTTTTCACTTGTGAACTATCCCACCCCCCAACTCAGCCAAGTTTATTGGCTAATAAAATATACTTATACTTACATACCAATAAACTTATGCTCATAATAAAATATTAGCCAATAAACTTACTCTCAGAGTCATTCCATTTTTTAAAAAAGTCAGGAGAACTAATAGTAAGCATTTCCACCTTCTCTGGCTCCCTCTTGTGCTTCCTAGCTGCAACTGTCAAGATTGTGGATGTTTCCAGGAGTGCAGGACGGTGAAGCTGAACCTGGATTTATGTTTTGCGTTGTACGCACAAACCTTTTTAGACTAAACTTGTTTTTCTTCCCTGCATGTTACTCTAATCAGTGCTTATGTCAGGAATTGTAAAATATCTGTTGACCTGGGTTTCCTAGGCTGAAATTTTCCGTATCCATTTGAAGACCCTTCAGCTCCTTCTCCTGAAGACTCACACAATCTATGAAATGCATTTTTGGAAGTATGTCTCCCTGTCTGACCGTGTTATTTGATAAGACTGTTCTCATTGCATTCTCTCTCTCTCCCTCTTTCCCTCTCCCTCCCCTCCTCCATCTGCCCACTTCCTCCTTTCTGAGGCCAAGGCTCTGAATTCCTTGAGGATTTAAAACTGCCAAAAATTCCCTTTGGAAGAATAAAATATAGCCATTGTCCTTCCACTTCCTCCCTCCAAGCAGTGCTGCTTGTTCTTAAATGTCTTGCAGAGCTGTTTGTTCATTTCTTAGTAAAACAAGCGTTTTGATTTTTCAGGTTTACTGTGTGTGTACCACAGGACTGTTACACGAGGCCATGGGAAACTAGCAGAGGCTCAGGAAGTAAATGTAGTTAAGTGACAGATCCTACATTGTCTTGGAATCACCCTTCTTTCTGATGGCTAAATCTTCCTTATGGGGTGAAACTTTTCGTTCCTGGATCTTTCCTTTCTTTGGAGGCATTATTTCCCAAGAAGTTCCTCAGACCCCAGCAAATAGACTTTGGGTGTCCTGTCCCAGTGACTGGATAAACAGGCTCAGATATTTCAAATTCTTAGTTAGACTTAAACTGGAATTTGTATTATATTTACATAAAACTGACTAATCAGTGATAATATTAAAATTATTAATAATAATGGCTTTCTTTTAGTGCTTGATATGTACTAAATACACTGAGCACCTCACATCCCATGACTCACTTAATTTTCACAAGTCCCCTACTAAGTAAGTAATGTTATAATCCTCATGTTACAGAAAAGGAAATCCTCATGTTACAGAAAAGGAAACTGAGGGTTAGAGAGGTTACTTGCTTTGAGAGACACTATAGCTTTAAGAGAATCTGTTTGATGTGGTTGTTTAAGCCAGAGCACTGCAATTCAAATGCTGGCTCTCCTACTTTCTTTTTTTTTTTTTTTTTTTTTTTTTTTT
>NW_016803902.1:2181549-2194179 GCF_001698545.2 Rhinopithecus bieti
GGCTAGTTTTTGTATTTTTAGTAGAGACGGGGTTTCACCGTGTTAGCCAGGATGGTCTCGATCTCCTGACCTCGTGATCCGCCCGTCTCGGCCTCCCAAAGTGCTGGGATTACAGGCTTGAGCCACCGTGCCCGGCCAGCTCTCCTACTTTCTAACTGAGTGACTTGCAGTGAGCTGCTTCACCTCTTGGTGCCTCAGCTCCCTTATCTGTAATAATCATAATTCCTGATTTATAAGGATGTTCATAATTTTTTTTTTTAAAGGAGGAGGGTCGAAACACAGTTCGCTTCAGGCCTCTATATGATCTTTCTAAGGTGAAGACTATGTTCATTCTCTTTATGGATATTGTATCCTAATACCACATCCTTCCACAGTGAATTTCTCCTTTAACTGGGCAGCAGTGTGACTCAAGGAGCTTTAAAAAGTGCTGTTCCTTGCTGGGTGTGGTGGCTCACGCCTGTAATCCCAGCACATTGGGAAGCTGAGACTGGTGGATTTCCTGAGGTCAGGAGTTTGAGACCAGTCTGGTCACATGGTGAAACCCTATCTCTACTAAAAATACAAAAAAATTAGGCAGGCGTGGTGGCATGTGCCTGTAATCCCAGCTACTCAGGAGGCTGAGGCAGGAGAATCACTTGAACCAGGGAAGCAGAGGTTGCAGTGAGCGGAGATCACACCACTGCACTCCAGCCTGGGTGACACAGCGAGACTCCATCTCAAAGGAAAAAACAAAAACAAAAACAAAACCTGCTGTTCTTGATTCAGTAGGTCTAGGGCAAACTCAGGCATCTTTATTTTTCAGAAGCTTCAAGGGATGTCCATGTGTAATCAGAATTGCAAATTGCTGCCATGTGGCCATGTGGTATACTGCCACAGCACACTACCAGTGCCGTGTGGTATCTAATTTGAACTTTGCCATAAACCTATGCAATAAGCAGGTTTTGCCATTACCTTCAACTTATAGATAAGGAGACTAAAACTAAGGGCTTGATCAAATGTACACAGCTAGTCAGTGTACAAACTGGGGCCTATACCTGAGTCATATAACTCAAAAACTTATGCTCTTTCCATGTGGTTGCAGAACAAGATTAATTTTTTTAAAAAACAAGGTATTTCGTATGTATTACTTCCTCCTCTTTCCTGCAGTGACTACTTCGGTCCATATTTTCATCCCATAGGTTACTTTGGCAACAGCTTTCACCAGAAGCCCTCTCCTATCTTTATCTCTTCCCTGAACACTACCTTCAGCTTAATCATTAACCATTAAGTGCAGTGTTCATCAAGTAACTCTTCTGTTTAAAACTGACCAATATTCGACCTGTTTACCAACTATATTAGTCCATTATCATGTTGCTAATAGACATACCCAAGACTGGGTAATTTACAAAGGAAAGAGGTTTAATTGACTCACAGTTCAGCATGGCTGGGGAGGCCTCAGGAAACTTACAATCATGGTGGAAGGGGAAGAAAATACATCCTTCTTCACACGGTGGCAGGAGAGAGAAGAATGAGAGCTGAGCAAAGGGGGAAACCCCTATAAAACCATGAGACCTTGTGAGAACTTACTATCATGAGAATAGCATGGGGGAAACTGCCCCCATGATTCAATTACCTTCCATGTGGGGATTATGGGAACTACAATTCAAGATGAGATTTGGGTGGGAACACAGCCAAACCATGTCATCATCTGTAGTGGGTTGAATGGTGGCCCCCAAAAAGACATGTCCTCATCCTAACCTCTGCAACCTATGAGCATGACCTTATTTGGAAAAAGGGTCTTTGTAGATGTAATTAAGTTAAGGATATTCACATGAGGTCATTCTGGATCATCTGGGCAGGCCCTAAATCCAATGACAAGTGTCCTTGTAAGAGACAAAAGACACAGACACCAGAAGAGAAGACCAAGTGAAGACAGAAGCAGAGATGGGAGTTTTCCAGCCACAACCCGAGGAACGCCTGGAGCCATCAAAAGCAGGAAGAGGCAAGCGAGCATTCTCCCCTAGAACCTGCAGAGGGAACATGGTCCTGCTGACACTTCAATTTCAGACTTCTGGGAGAGTAAGTTTCTGTTGTTGTAAGTCATCCAGTGTGTGGTCATTTGTTACAGCAGCCTTAGGAAACTAATACACCAGCTCATCACCTCTTTTTGACTTTCAGGGACCATGACATCTGTGGTTTCCCTGCTAATCCAGCCCTGGTCTTGCATAAATCCTCTGCTCATCTGGTTGTTCCTTCACTGTCTCCTCCCTGGGACCCTCAGGTCTCCTTGTGTGCCTTCCCTCATGTTGCCTCCTCATCAGAAAGAAGACATGCCCTCTCAACAGAGTCTCCCTTCAGAAGGGAACTGGCTTTTGAGGTGGCATGATACTGGGGGAGGACATGATCTCTAGGGACATGGTGGTGGGGTAGGCAGGGTGCTCTTTGCCAGTCAGTTCCTTGACATGTTTTCTAATTTTTTTACTGGCCTCAACCCTTCCTTTTGTTGCCTGCATTAAAGAGTGTGTCTAAGACCCACTACTTGCACAAGTCTTGTTACATTCTTGGGTGTTATCCATAAAGTATATTTGACTAGTTGACCTGTTACTCTCCTAGGTCTCATGCATAAGGTATGGTGAAATCTACCCATGAAAACATTTTTCTTAAGCACCTACTAAGTGCCAAACACTGCCCCAAAGCTGTAGCTGTAGCAGTGAGATAGATGCAGTGGCTGACCTCACAGAGCAGAGTCTTCTTGTTTTGATAAATACTATGCTTATCTAGTTGGACTTGACTAAGGTCACACGGCTACTAAGTGGGTGGCCAGGATTCAAATCTACTTTTGTCTGACTGCAACGTTGCTTTCTACCACATCATGTGTATCAGTTTGAGTCCTGGCAAGAAACAGAGAATGTGTTCCAACAGAGTAACTGAGGGAGAAGTTAGTGAAAGATTATTTACAAGGAAGCAGGAAGGGTTAAAGAAAACCCAACAAGGAATGGTGCTGTGTCCCAATGCCAGCAACAGCGGGGAGTCATTTCTACTCCTAAGTCTAAAAGGTTGAGGCAAGGAGGTGGTTACTGGAACCTGGAGAGAGTGCCTGTAGCTGTCAGGGAGGCTGTCAGACAGGAGTGAGGCTCTTGGGTTGAGGAATAGCAATCTCACAGCAGGGATTCAGTGGAATAAAGCCCCTAACCCCATACTCCTCCTCTGCTACAATTTCCTGCTGGTGACTCTTATCACCAAGGTAGCTGATAGGTCAAGGAGGACAAGGTAGACTGGATGATGCAGGCCTTAGAGGTCAGCTGTGGAGTCACAGAAAAGGATACAGAGAGTGGAAAGTGGATCTGGAGGGGCAAATGAAAAATGTGCCTGTAATCCCAGCACTTGGGAGGCTGACACAAATGATCACTTGAACTCGGGAGTTCAAGACCAGCCTGGGAAACATGACAAAACCCTGTTTCTGGAGAGAAAAAAAAAAAAGCCAGGCATGATGGTGCGTGTCTGTAGTCTCAGCCACATGGGAGGCTGTGGGAGCTTGAACCAGGGAGGCAGATGTTGCAAAGAGCTGAGATTGTGCCATTGCCCTCCAGCCTGGGTGACAGAGCAAGATCATGTCTCACAAAAGAAAAAAAAAGAAAAATGCCCAACATACCAGTGTTTTCCAAACTTGACTCCTTCAGATACTATTTTCATGAATTTACCATATCCCATGTTTACTATACACTCAACTGTACTTAATATTTTATGAAAATTTCCTCTTTGTTTATGTTAAATGTACTACTAGTAGCAGGTACTAATAAATGTATTAATAGTAATTAAGGTGATATTTCACTACCTTGAATAGAAGAAAACCGTAAAAAATAAATCTAATAAAATCAAGTTTGCTAAATTTTAAAACCTAAAATTTAACAATAATTATAAATGATAATGTATCTTATGATGTCCTTCACAGGCAGGTCCCTACCTGCTTTTCTAGTCTCCCCTCCCCTTCCCTACCTCTGTCCTATGCTTCCATCCCTCCATTTCAAGCATATTGGTTTTTGGCTCTTCAAAACCAGCTATACTTCTACCTACCACAGTGCTTTTACATAGGTTATTCATTTGGTATATATCAGTAAGAGGACATACCCATGAGTGCTAGGGATCCTGAAGAATTCAACAAATACAGTGCTATCAGCTAAAAATAAGAAGAATTATGCTTTCCTGAATACATTCTAGAATAACACAGGTAGCATTCATGATTTTGTTATTGATCTGGATATCCAGGTTCTTGTCCTGGCACCAAAGTTTAATCCCAAGATCTTAGATGATATATTTAATAAATGTGTGACTCAGTTTCTCCATTTTTAAAAACAATTAGCTATCAAGAACATGATAGATATACTAAATCACCTACCTAAACTGTCGAATGCAATTCATGGCTGTATTTGTTATGTGAGAGCAGAAAATTACAATACTTTCTTTCAGACACCTACCTTTACCAAATCTGACCTTTCATGTGCCCGACCAGATATCTTAGTCATGCTACAATTATTTAAAGCTCTCATTTGTGAAAAAAAAAAAAAATTATCCAGCATTCATATTTATGAATAAATGAGATAAATGGGGAACAAGGATGACCACTTTAGATGCTATTTAACATCCATTCTCTTTTCTTTCTATAATAGTGACCTCTACTTTCCTTGGGAACTTTACCTCCTTCCCTACTCCCAGACATGTGGGAAGAGATAGCCCCACCCAGCTTCATTCCCAGAGTCACAGTGACAGTCAGGAGGTTTAATCAGAACTAAGGAGATACAGCTGGGGACTTCTGCGTACAATTATGCTCTTTCTGCTGGACGTGAATCTAGGAGGATGTACTTGATAGCTTCAATCATCCATTCTCCCCATTTCTCCACCTTACTGTATGTCCTGAAGAAAACTGGTCTGCACAGTATAAGTTCCCTCTAGCTTCTGGTTGAATTTAGACAATGAAGAGTATGAGCAAGAGTACAGCCTTTGGGTCATCTTTACAGGGTCTGAGAGTAAGACTGACATGAAGGAAAGTAGAGCCATGGTTGGGAGAGGGACTGGGTCCTGGCCCCATTGGCTGACTGGCTGATTCTGGTCACATCCACTGATTCTTTAGTTACATGAGCCAGGACATTTCCTTTTTTTTTGTTTTGTTTTGTTTTCCTCAAAACATTTTGAGTTTGGGGCTTCAAACACATGAAACAGTCTTAATGAAGGTATAACTAAGAATATAGCTCTGAAGTGAAGATGCATGGATCTCTGATCCTGAGGACTCTAAATCTGACCTAAATACAGTTCCAGTCTCCATAAGGCCCCATCCTACAGCAGATCCTGTTTTGAGATTTCTCTGAGATTCTGTCTCTCTTATACATGATGTGTAGCCTTACAATATTCACCATCTTTACTCAAGTTAATGTGAGTCAGTCTGTTCCTTGGAGCAAAGTGAATGTAATGAAACAGTTCCCATCTTACAGATAGGGAAACGGAGGCCAAGATACATGAAGAGACTTCATGAAAGGCAAACCTGAATGTGGCAGGCAGGTCTCTGGCCACGGATCTTTCCCTGTTACCTCCGTTTCCTTATGTCCCCTTTCCCTCTTTCCCTATGCTTTCCGCTTCCCCTTTGCCCTGAATTTTTGTGGTCCGGTTGCTCTAGGAGGGTAGGTCTTGTCACATTATCTCAGCACCTGCATGAGAAGGTTCCAGCTGTCAGAGAAGGAAAGGCATGGACTTGTTTTTCTCTGAGTTTCCTTCTATTTCTGTATGCTCATTTGGCATTCAGCACGTGCTACTCTATGAAAGTTTGGGGGATATTTTATAATGTTGTTGAACTTTATTTAGCTTCCCAAGTATTTATGACTTGCCTTCAAGATGAGAGTGAGTTTAGCTGGTGTCCCTGATTCATCTTGGAAAAATCTATAGTACCTAGCACAGTATCTGGCTCGCATTAGATAATCAGTAAATATCCATTGACAAGATTGACTAAAAGAATCTTACATTAGGCAAAACGCTGGCTAAGCTGCTGTAACAAAATTACAGTGGCTTCAACATGACAAAAGTTTATTTTTCTGTCACTGCCCAGAGGCGTGCAGGCAGTCTAGGGTGGGTAGGCAGCTCTGTTCTATGAAAGTCATCCAAGGGCACCTTGCCCTGCTATCCTCTAGAGAGTGTCTTTCTCCTCATGGTCAGAGCTGGTTCACCAGTACATTCACATTCTGGCCTAAGGAAAGGGGGAAAGGGAAAGTGAAGGGAAAGAAGGTAACTTCCTTATAAAGATGTGATTCAAATTTGCACATATTACCTCTGCTTGCTTCTCATTGGCTATATCACTGTCACGTGCTCATGCTAGCTTGCAAGTGATACCAGGAAATATAAAATCTGAATGGGCAGCCACATGTTCTGATAAACCTATGGACCATATTGCTAAAAGAAAGGCAAGGATGGGCATGATGGCTCATACCGGTAACCACAGTACTTTGGGAGGCCAAGGCAGGAGTATGGCTCCAAGCCAGGAATTCAAGACCTGCCTGAGCAACATGGAGAGATCTTGCCTCTACAGAAAACTTTAAAAAATTAGTTGGGCATGGTGGTGTACACATGTGGTCCCAGCTACTCAGGAGGCTGAGGCAGGAGGATCACTTGAGCCCAGGAGGTCAAGGCATGATAGTGCCACTGTACTCCAGCCTGGGTGACAAAGAAAAAGAGAAAGAGAGATGAGAGATAAGGAGCTATTTGACCCTGATCAAAACTAAAAGACTGATGATACCAAGTGGGTGAAAATATAATGTAAAATGGCACATCTATCTTACAGAATTCTTTGATCATTCTTCTCCTAGGTATCTACTGAAAAGTAATAAAAACATATGTCCATAAGTAGCTGGGCATGGTGGCTCATGCCTGTAATCCCAGTACTTTGGGAGGCCGAGGTGGGTGGATCACCTGAAATCAGGAGTCCAAGACTAGCCTGGCCAACATGGCGAAACCCCGACTCTACTAAAAATACAAAAATTAACCAGGCATGTTGGTGTGTGCCTGTAATCCCAGCTATTCGGGAGGCTGAGGCAAGAGAAAAGTTTGAACCCAGGAGGTGGAGGTTGTGGTGAGCCAAGATCGTGCCATTGCACTCCAGCCTGGGCAACAGAGCAAGACTCTATCTTGCTCTGTTGTGTACATACACACACATGTATATATATATGTATGTATATATCCACATATGTATATGTATATATACATATGTACATATAATGTATATATGCACATATGTATATACATTACATATGTATATATGGGGTGTGTGTATGTGTGTATATATGTGTATATATATATGTGTGTGTGTGTATATATATGTCCAAGAGTAATGAAAACATGTTACTGAAGAAAGACTGGTCCAATAATGTTCATAGAAGCCTTACTCGTAATTAGCCAAAAAGTAGAAACAAACCAAATGTCCATCAACAGAAGAATGTTTAAACATGTTGTGGGATATTCATACTGGAATACTGGAAGGCTACTCAGCAATAAAAAGGAATGAGTTCCTGATACATGAAACAACCAGGGCTGATTTACTCATTTGGCATAGTAGGCACAGTTCTGGGGCCTGTGAAAATAAACTTGTAGGTGGAAGAAAATGTTTGAGGTGGAAGAAATTGTCATGTTCATCTTTATAGCAACATAGTCATAAGACATAATTTTTGATTATATAAATAGTGTGTGTGCATAAAATGAAGGGGCTCATGAAGTGCTTAGGGCCCACAGAAATCATAATGCAGCCCTACGAACAAGAATAAATATTAAAATATGTGTTAAGCCAAACACCTGAGACACGAAAGAGTACATGCTGTACTCTTAAATAGAATTCGACAACAGGCAAAACTATGTTGATAGTGACCAGAAAGTGACTGCCTCCGGAGTGGGGAGAGACTGTCAAGAAGGGAATGAAGGCACTTTCAGGAATGGCAGACATGCTCTATATCTTGTTTTTGGTGGTGGTTATTTAGGTGTATATACAATCTTCTGAAATCGTGGAACAGAACCTTTAGGATCTGTACATTTTAATGTATATTAATTATGCCACAATTTTAAACAAACAAAAGGGGAAGAATAGACAGTAGGGTACAATGAATAATTTCTGTGACAGATTTGATAAATGAATTACTAGGACAGTGTTTGCTGACAAGGTTTAACATTGCATTCTTGTAGAAAAGCTTTAGGAACTCGAAGGGAAGAGTCCAGGTGCTGTGACAGGCCAGTGGGGAATGAACCACACTGCTCTGTATCAATCAAGCTTTTTTATTGCCAATAACAGAATATATCTGGTAAGCTTACACAGCACAGGAATGTATCAGAAGAATAACAGGAAGTACTGTGTTCACAACAGTCTCTGAAAACAGACAGGAATTAAGGCAGGAATTTAAGACAAGATCAGACCATCAGATGGTGGGTGGATCATATGATGCCATAATCCTGTACCCTTGCCCCAACAAACCAACATATATCTCAGGCCTTCACTGCATCTTTTCATTACTCCTCCAAAACTGAAAACCTATGTGTGAGCCTCTGGTTGGCTGAGCCTAAGCAAAGCCTACATATAAAAACGCCCATGGAGATGGAAGAGGGAATGTGTTTCATTGGCTTCTAGATGGGAGGTGGGGCCCCCAAATGACCAATGTTCCCAACACAACCTGAACAATCTGAAATTATTCAGATTTCTGCTTGTCATTCTAACCTCTGTTCAGGACTTCCAAGATCCAGGACAGGCAGAGTGTAGATAGCTGTGTTCCAAACCACTGATCTGGTTTAGCAAGCCTGAATCACAGGCGTGGAAGGTCACCCGGGTTCAACCATCTAGAAGACCGAATTAGGCCAGGACCTGGGCAGGGAGACCAGTTATGCTGGGGAGATATGATGAGAGCTTGAATTACGTGGGAGAAATATTTGTAAGGCAGATGGGATAACAGGACTTGATGAGTCTGTAGTGTGGAAAGGCTAGGAAAAAAAGGAATCAAAGGAGATAGTCTGATTTCTGATTTGACAGGGCGGAAGGAGGTGTGTTTGTGTGTGCATATGTGTGTGTATGTGTATGTAGGGATAGTGACACCCAAGAGAGGCTAGGAATAGGTTTGTTTTATTCCTATTTGGGGTGGTTGGGTGGGCAGGGTTAAGTTTTTGACATGGTGAATTTGAGATGACAGCCAATATACATATGGGGTGTGTGTATGTGTGTATATATGTGTATATATATATGTGTGTGTGTGTATATATATGTCCAAGAGTAATGAAAACATGTTACTGAAGAAAGACTGGTCCAATAATGTTCATAGAAGCCTTACTCGTAATTAGCCAAAAGTAGAAACAAACCAAATGTCCATCAACAGAAGAATGTTTAAACATGTTGTGGGATATTCATACTGGAATACTGGAAGGCTACTCAGCAATAAAAGGAATGAGTTCCTGATACATGAAACAACCAGGGCTGATTTACTCATTTGGCATAGTAGGCACAGTTCTGGGGCCTGTGAAAATAAACTTGTAGGTGGAAGAAAATGTTTGAGGTGGAAGAAATTGTCATGTTCATCTTTATAGCAACATAGTCATAAGACATAATTTTGATTATATAAATAGTGTGTGTGCATAAAATGAAGGGGCTCATGAAGTGCTTAGGGCCCACAGAAATCATAATGCAGCCCTACGAACAAGAATAAATATTAAAATATGTGTTAAGCCAAACACCTGAGACACGAAAGAGTACATGCTGTACTCTTAAATAGAATTCGACAACAGGCAAAACTATGTTGATAGTGACCAGAAAGTGACTGCCTCCGGAGTGGGGAGAGACTGTCAAGAAGGGAATGAAGGCACTTTCAGGAATGGCAGACATGCTCTATATCTTGTTTTGGTGGTGGTTATTTAGGTGTATATACAATCTTCTGAAATCGTGGAACAGAACCTTTAGGATCTGTACATTTTAATGTATATTAATTATGCCACAATTTTAAACAAACAAAAGGGGAAGAATAGACAGTAGGGTACAATGAATAATTTCTGTGACAGATTTGATAAATGAATTACTAGGACAGTGTTTGCTGACAAGGTTTAACATTGCATTCTTGTAGAAAAGCTTTAGGAACTCGAAGGGAAGAGTCCAGGTGCTGTGACAGGCCAGTGGGGAATGAACCACACTGCTCTGTATCAATCAAGCTTTTTTATTGCCAATAACAGAATATATCTGGTAAGCTTACACAGCACAGGAATGTATCAGAAGAATAACAGGAAGTACTGTGTTCACAACAGTCTCTGAAAACAGACAGGAATTAAGGCAGGAATTTAAGACAAGATCAGACCATCAGATGGTGGGTGGATCATATGATGCCATAATCCTGTACCCTTGCCCCAACAAACCAACATATATCTCAGGCCTTCACTGCATCTTTTCATTACTCCTCCAAAACTGAAAACCTATGTGTGAGCCTCTGGTTGGCTGAGCCTAAGCAAAGCCTACATATAAAACGCCCATGGAGATGGAAGAGGGAATGTGTTTCATTGGCTTCTAGATGGGAGGTGGGGCCCCAAATGACCAATGTTCCCAACACAACCTGAACAATCTGAAATTATTCAGATTTCTGCTTGTCATTCTAACCTCTGTTCAGGACTTCCAAGATCCAGGACAGGCAGAGTGTAGATAGCTGTGTTCCAAACCACTGATCTGGTTTAGCAAGCCTGAATCACAGGCGTGGAAGGTCACCCGGGTTCAACCATCTAGAAGACCGAATTAGGCCAGGACCTGGGCAGGGAGACCAGTTATGCTGGGGAGATATGATGAGAGCTTGAATTACGTGGGAGAAATATTTGTAAGGCAGATGGGATAACAGGACTTGATGAGTCTGTAGTGTGGAAAGGCTAGGAAAAAAAGGAATCAAAGGAGATAGTCTGATTTCTGATTTGACAGGGCGGAAGGAGGTGTGTTTGTGTGTGCATATGTGTGTGTATGTGTATGTAGGGATAGTGACACCCAAGAGAGGCTAGGAATAGGTTTGTTTTATTCCTATTTGGGGTGGTTGGGTGGGCAGGGTTAAGTTTTTGACATGGTGAATTTGAGATGATAGCCAATATACAATTGACATTCCAGTTTGGGTGACCATTGAAGATCAAGTCTGGCAAGTCTATTAGCTGAGCGCGGCAGGTGAGGGAAAACGCGGGGAGAGTGTCCTGCAGATTCCTGACTTAGGAAGGGTCGCGGCTCCGCGCACGTGCTCTCAGAGTCACCTTCCCCGCGCCTGTGAAGGTGCAGGGAGTTTGTCCTCAGGTCCCGCCCCTGTGGGCGGGGCGAGGCAGCGTCGCAGCGAGGCCACCCGGAAGACCAAGCCGGGTAGGCACTGGCTCCGTCGCCTCCAAAGCCCCGGGCTGACAAGGGAAGGTGGGATGCTCTGATGGCCGGGCCTGCGGCGCTGAGCGCAGCGGCGGCGGCGGCTGCTCTGGTGGCCGCCTTGCTCCTGCTGCGTCGTGAGGACCCGGGGCCGGGGGCTAGCCCCAGGTAACCCCTCCGCGTATGGGACCGAGCTGGGCCCGGTCTCCTGGCCGGGCCAGGGATACCGTGGGGGATGCCCAGTGGTGCCAGCAGCTTGTGGCATCTGGGCTCACCCTCCAGCTCGGGCCCCTTCCAATGGGTCTGCTGGCTCAGGTACGGGGGATGGCCCGGGAGCCGCGCCCCGCACGTGAGTCAGCACTTTCCCCAGGGCCTAGACTGCGGAGAACAATATCCTCTTCCCGAACAGATAAACAGCCCTTGTTCCTCGGGGTAAAGACGGGCAGTCCCCTGACACCCTAAGACAGGCACCTGTCGATGTTATTTCCTCAGCATGGCCGAAACAGAAGCACTGTCCAAGCTTCGAGAAGACTTCAAGATGCAGAATAAATCTGTCTTTATTTTGGGCGCCAGCGGAGAAACCGGCAGAGCGCTCTTAAAGGAAATCCTGGAGCAGGGCCTATTTTCCAAAGTCACGCTCATTGGCCGGAGGAAGCTCACCTTAAACGAGGAAGCATATAAAAATGTGGTGGGTATTTGAGCTGGGGCTCAAATGGACCCCCAGTGATTCTGCGAGGTGAACATAGTTCACGCCTAAAGGCTAAATACTGCCCTGCCAGTAGTGGGGGTAGTGAGAGGCCATCAAAATTTGGCCAAGATTGGTGTGTGAGGGTCCCTCCCAGAAGTCCGACTCCTGGATTGTAGCCCAGGTGTGCCTCCCTCCCGCTCATTGTGTGTTCTTGGGCAAAGCCCTTCTCTCCATCTGCAACCCTATAAAGCTGGATCTGACTTGTAATGGGGGTGGGGGCTGGTGAGACAGATGAGCACTGTTTTCAGGGTCATACAAGCTGGCTTTTAGAGGCAGCCCTGGTGACCTTGAGAATTTTCTCAGCCACTTTGCTGATTTTGTCAACCTGCGCACTTCACACTAATATTGTCAGGGATTCTGAAATTGCTTTGCAGAGTGAGAAAGGTCTATGGCAGTGAAAGGTGGGGTTATTCACTTACAAGAATTTGCCCTGCCTGACTTCCCAGACTTGTGTCTGTAAATTGAATATTCCCTTCACTCTAAGTTAAACCTTTTTTTTTGTTTTGTTTTGTTTTTTTTTTTTTTTTTT
>NW_016803902.1:2196298-2217659 GCF_001698545.2 Rhinopithecus bieti
ATATATATATATATATATATATATATGACTATGACTCTGCCGTGGGTACTCTCCTTAGGTTTATAAGCCAGGCCCTTTCACCTGAATCAAGGGAGCATATAGTGAAGAACTATTCATTTATACCAACCGAGTAGTTAGATTCAGATGTATTTCTCTGGGCCTCCTTGTGATGCAAAGAGTAATTCTATGTGTGCTTTCAATCAAGATGTATTTCCATATCTTCTGCAGTTCTGCATATCTATCCTGGAACACGGCTGGGATTTGAGTTCTGTGATGGGAACTATGGATTACAGAGAAGTTTGACTTTCCCAGGAAATGGCACATTATCTCCCCTAGAAAGGGTCATGTTCCTGCTTAACAGTGGGTGCAGTCTTTTCTGTCCCAAGCACAGTCACAAGCGGTGTGCCCTCCAAAAGCATTGAAAAACTTTTGTTCCAGGACACTGCAGGTTTGTCTCAAGTGCCAACCTGGTTTTGGTGGTGAGTCAGCAAAACAAAATGCTGCATTAGGCATAGAAGGGTTGATTTTCATGACATAAGGCAAATCTCATTATAGGGTGTGCCAGGGAAAAGTCTAAACTGCTTTTTGTGTTCAGACTGGGTAATGCAATTTTAATCAAAGGAATTGTGTGTCTTTACTATCCAGAATTTTCTTTTTTAATGGGGTTGGTTCTCTACCTCTCAGGCTATTCAATGCCTTTTGTTCTCCTTTAAAATCAATTTGGAAAGATAAAAGTAATTAACTAGTAAGCGAGAATAGACTAATGAGCCTAGACTATTCACCTAACTTAGAAATGAATTAAGACTTAAATGATTTAAGAGGTTAGTGGTGGAAAACAAGCTGGCACTTATACCAGAAAAGTGTTTTTTGTTTGGGGGGGCTTTAAAAAAAAACCAATTTGGACTAGGTACAATATAAAGTTGGGAGGTTGTGATAACTTTAGCCAATATGAAAGAGGTGACAGTTTGTAAGTGGCTAAGTAATGATAGTGTTTTAAGTGGGGGTTGTAGATTTCCAAGCTCATCCCAGCTGGTGTTCTGGGTCAGCAGCCCTTTTTGTAGAAAAGAGTTTGCTGGGTGGTTTATCGTATAAGTACTACAAAGCTAGTGGCAAACCTAGTGTGCTTCACTAGGGATTTTGTAACTGGAACCCCATATGTTGCCTTAGCAATATGGGTTTCCAGCAGAGAAACTTCAAGAAATTCAGCGTTTTTGTCTCAGTATTGAGATCCTCTGAGTAGGTGGTGGCTTATTTCCCTATGATGTTCAGTGTATTAGTTTGCTAGGGCTGCCATAACCCAAGTAGCTTAAACAACAGAAATATATTGTCTCACAGTTCTAGAGGCTAGAAGTCTGAGATCCAGGTCTCAACAGGCTGGTCAGTGCTCTGAGGCTGAGCCCTTGAGTTTCAAGGCTCTCTCCTTGTCTTGTAGCTGGTAGCCTTCTCTTTGTGTCTGTTTACGTGGTGTTTTCCCTGAATACCTGTGTCTATGTCCACATTTCTCCTTTTTATAAGAACACTAGTCATACTGGATTAGGGACCACCCTATTTAGTATGATCTCAACTAATTACATCTGCAATGAACTTATTTCCAAATAAGGTCATATTCTGAGGTATTGGGGGTTAGGAGTTCAACATACGCATTTTGGGGGGATATAATCCAACTCACAAAATTCAGTCTACTCAGGTTTCTATTGACACTGGTTCTAGGAAAAGGTCTATTACCTTTCTTCAGCTGTTTGGAAGGCTATTTCCTTTAGCAGTAGCTGGGTAGATGCTAATTTTCCTTTTCATATTAACAGAACATAGTTGTTCAATCAATGTACTGGCTCCCCGACTTGGCCCTGATCCAGATCTACTGGATCAGAATCTCTGAATTTGGAAGCTTGGAATCTGTCTTTTTAGCAGGCTCCTTGGGAGATCCTGATGCAGTCAACCCTGTCCTTGTTGAACCTGCTTTCAAGAGGCAGTGGGGTGTATTAATTCTCCTCACTTGCTGGTTTTCTGGGTACTGTGGTCTTAGATAACCTTCATCTTGCTTTACTGAGTAACTTGTTTGCTAGTGAAGATTGAAATAGTCTTCAAAAACCAGATCTGTATTGTCCTGGAGTGAAGCATAAAAACTTACAGATGCCAGTAAGAATAGTTCATTTCCCCTTATTTGTATCAAAAGAAGGATTTGATTAGTGAATTCAAGGTGGTTCGATGTGGTTTCACCTTTTCATTTGTCTCTTCACCTGGTAGTAGTAGGTTCCAGAAGTCCAGATTCCTGTTTTCTGTTGAGTGGATGATGTCATTAATGTGATTAATGTGGTCACTGTGACATTTATTAGGCATCTCATGGCCCATCTCATTAGAATCTCATGGCTTCTGATTCGAATGATCTGCTCTTCCAATTCAGAGGTTTGCACTACAGTCTGTGGGCCAAATATAGCCTGCCACCTGTTTTTGTACAGCCTGTAAGCTAAGAATGTCTTTATATTTTTAAATGGTTAAAAAATTCAAAAGAATAATGTCATACCATGTGAAAATATGAAAACTTCAAATTTTAGCCTTTATACATAAAGTAGTGTTGGGACACAGCCATGCTCATTACTTTATGTATTCTCTGTGGCTGCTTTTGTGCTATTAATATAATGGCAGAGCTATATAGTTGCAACAGAGGCCTGCAAAGCTAAAAATAGTTACTGTCTGATCCCTTACAGGAAAAGGTTACCCCCCTTGTTCTAATCTCTGTTATTTTATTTGATGTCTAGGAGGTGGCTTGTGAAGTGGCGAGGTCCTAGCTGGTTCAAGGGACCTAGATCATAGGCCTTGTTTGGATGCCAAGTAGCTATGGAGTCTGGAGTTTGCTGGTTAGCTTTTGGAGGCCACTGCCTCCTTGTCTGTCAGAGGGAGGTGACCAGTGAACCCACTTTCCTACTGCAAAATTCTTAAACATTTTTCCTTTTTTTTTTTGAGACAGAGTCTCATCCCATCACCCAGGCTGGAGTGCAGATGTATGATTTCAGCTCACTGTAGCAATGCGATTTCGGTCACTGCAGCCTCAACCTACCCAGCTCAAGCAATCCTCCCACCTCTGCCTCCAAAGCAGCTGGGACCATAGGCACGCACCACCATGACTGGCTAATTTTTTTTTTTTTTTTTTTTTTTTTTTTTTCTGTAGAGACAGGGTTTTGCCATGCTTCCCACCCAGGCTGGTCTTGAACTCCTGGGTTCAAGTGATCTGCTTGCCTCGGCCTCCCAAAGTGCTGGGATTACCATGAGCCACTGCACCCGGCCTGCAAAATTCTTTGACTCTATGAAACACAGAAGAAAGAATGCCCCAATTGGAAAACGTTTTCAAGAACATGTAGATTGACCCCAGAATCCTCACTATCTGCTTGATTTTATTTATCCAGAGCTCCTTCTCTAACCAAGATCTTTCTCCTGTCATTGAACATCAAATATAGAGATGCCAGGACACAAACAAAAGGTGCCTCAGATTATACCATTTGGTGTTTGTCAGCATCTTTGTTTTCTGATCTAATTTATAGGGTTGGGTTGAAAGGGGAGTGAAGGAGAAAGAACCTGAAGCAGAAATATGGCTGAGTGGGACCTTTACAGAATGATAGACCCACCCTTCTTGGAAAAAGATCCCCATGATTTACTTTTTTAGTAAATGAATTAATTTTTTAGAGACAGAGTCTCACTGTATTGCCAAGGCTAGACTCAAATTCCTGGGATCAAGAGATCTTCCTGCCTCAGCCTCGTGAGTTGCTGGGACCACAGACCATCGTGCCTGGCCCCATGACCTTCTTGAGTCGTTTAAATGTGCTCACTTGTCCTATCAGTCAGCACTGAAATACTATACCTTGTTAGGATGAGTTGTTCTGAAGCCAGAGTGTTGTTTTTAGTTTTTAGGCACTGGTAAAGAAGAAATACTTAGTAGCTTTGGATTTTAGACTTAAGAGTCGTTGGAGAATTTGTTGCCTTTGATGTTGTGGAGCGTATGAGGGTATCTCTACTGAGCATAGTATGCTGTGTTTATTCTTTTTGAGAGGGTGCTGGGAAAGGACTTTATAGTGGCAACTTATTTAATTAATTCCTTTTTCTAGAAGGGACTCAGATTCCTAGCTTAGAGCAGGACACACTGGCTATGGAATCATAAAGACAGAATGACATGTGGACTTAATACTCTCAGAAGAGACGTCTGTCCACATGGTTAGGGAAACTAGTACAGTTTTTATAAAAATTGTGTTTCTGAGATATGAAGTAGCTTGTTTTAGTTATTTTTTCTGTTGTTTTTTAAATCAAGCTATTGGAAAACAACAAAGGGCATGAATAAGATTTTTAGAGATCGCTTCTTTCATCTGTAAATAGAATCTTCCTCACTCCAGAGAAAATTGGTGTGTGATACCTCCTAGTCAGTCATCAGGACCCACGCTTCAGTTTGATTTTTAAGTCTTTGAAAGATGTTGACCCTTTTGCTTTTGAGTTTCATTCAACAGCTAAAAGGACACGCCATCAGGGTGACGGAAGTAAAATTCAAAATTTAGTGCGCTTGGAAAAACGCGTATTTATAATCAGCTTGAAGGCTCAGAGGATTTGTGAAATTGTTTTGGATTAACAGCCATTGATTGCTAATAAAACAATATTTAGCTTTGTCCAGAGAACAGCAATGGAGAAAGGTATGGGCATCTTTTCAACAGGCCCCATTGAGCAGGGATGATGGGCTAAGTGTGGGGGTCTCTGCAGCAGCGTGGGTGCTCGTCCTTCAAGGAGCGGTTGTCTGTTGTTAGCGAGGCGGGTGAAAGGAAGGACGCCAGAGTCTGATGGCTGGGGTAGTATTGATGTGCCTTAGCTGACTAATCAGATTGAAAAAGTCCCATGGTATTTATGTCACTTTAATTTTCATCAAACAATTGGAGACGACAGCACTCTATTAAGGAGAGGTTGATCCAGAACTAAAGCCAAATAAATTAGGGTCTCAGTTTAATCAAATTATCCTTTTACTGGCTCTGGATTAAGTGAGAGAGACAGCGTCGGTCCGGAGACTTGTGATTGGCTGAATCTTTCCCTTATTTTTAAAGAAACGGATGAAAGAAAAAGTATTTTAGCAGACGACTATAATAATCCCTCCAATCAATCTTGCTAAAACAACAACAACAACAAAAAACTGAATTTATTTCACTAGTCAACTGTGTCATTTTGTTGTGACTAACTAACCTGTCATTAAAATCAGAGTTCTGGTGAACTGGCATGAGGGGAAGAAACAGATGTGGAAGAAAAATTTAGTGTTTTAGAATTTTTCTATGTAGTTTTGGGCTGTTTCTCTTGGCACACTTTCAGCACATCTAAAGTCTCAATTTGGAGATGGCTCTGAGGGTAATCACCTCTCTTAGGATGTGCTGAGTATTAAAATTGGTTTGCTTTACACTGATTTTTAAAGCAACAGCATGAATTTGAGTCTGTATATAGACAGCTTGGCAAGTCCGTTGTTTAGGATTGAATGTCAAAGTATACAACAAAAAGTATACAAAAGGAGATGGTGATGACTCGTGAGTAAAGAGGTAAGTTTATATTACCCATAAACTAAGGTAGAAAAAGTAAGGCAGAAAATAACACTGTCCTCCAGGTGGAGGATATAGTTAAAAATGTACTTGTGAGTGATGGGAAAGGAGGATGAGGAAGGCTTTTATGGTAATGGTTATGTTCTATTTCTTGATCTGGGAACTGGTGGCAGAGCATGTTCAGTTTATGAAAATTTATTGAGCTCATGGCTGGGCACAGTGGCTCACACCTGTAATCCTGGCACCGTGAAAAGTCAAGGCAGGAAAATTTATTGAGCTCTATACTTATGTTTACTTTTATGATACACTTCCATGCAAAGTTAAAAAAATCTGCATGGGCCTATTGTTTTAAAATTGAAGTCTATATTAGTTTCCTATTGCTGCTTTAGTAAATTCCTCAAATTTAGCAGCCTAAGACAATACAAATTTATCATCTTAGAAGTCTGACATGGGTTTCCCTGAGATGAAATCAAGGTGTTGACAGAGCTGCATTCCTTTCTGGGAGGCTGTAGGAGAGAAACCATTTCCATACCTTTTTCAGCTTCTAGAGGCTTCCCCCATTCCTTGGCCTGTGGTCCCCTATCCATCCTCAAGGCCAGCAACGTGGTAGCCAAGCCCTTTTTACGTTGCATCATTCCAACGTCCTCTTCTGCCTCGCTCTTTTACGTTTAAGGGCCCTTGTGATTACATTGGGCCCATGTGGATAATTCAGACTAATCTCTCTGTTTCAAAGTCAGCTATTAGCACCCTAATTCTAAACACTGAATTTCTAAAACACTGAATTTCTCTTCCACATCTATTTCTACCCCTCATGCCAGTTCACTAGAACTCTGATTTTAATAATGGGTTCATTACAACAAAATTACACAGTTGATTAGTGAAATAAATTCAGTTTTTTTTGTTGTTGTTGTTGTTGTTTTAGCATGATTCATCTTGCTTCTGCCTAAATACCATTTGCGATGGAATTCCCCCTTGTCATGTAACCTTATATATTCACAAAGATTAGGACGTGGGCATCTCTGAGGGACCATTATTCTGCCTACCATAATTACGGATTAGTCATTTTCATCAGCAAGAGAGTAGGTGATAAAAAGGAACATGGGTACAGCAAAAAGAGCACTGCTCAGAGTCCAGAATCTACAGTCTGCTCTCAGCTCTCCCACTTCCCAGCTAGCAGTTCACCTGCCCACTGGACCTTGGTTCCCCTCTACATCATGAGGGGACTGGATGTGATATTTCCTAAGGTACCTTTTAACATTCTATGAAAGATACACATTGCCCTACCAAATAGAATATTTAGAATCAGTAACTACTGCGGAGCAAATTTTTAATTAAAAAAAAAATCAGGCCGGGCGTGGTGGCTCACGTCTGTAATCCCAGCACTTTGGAAGGCCGAGGCAGGCAGATCATCTGATGTAAGGAGTTCAAGACCAGCCTGGCTAACGCAATGAAACCCTGTTTCTACTAAAATACAAAAAATTAGCCAGACACGGTGGCGTGTGTCTATAATCCCAGCTACTTGGGAAGCTGAGATAGGAGAATTGCTTGAACTCAGGAGGCAGAGGTTGTGGTAAGTGGAGCTCACGCCACTGCCCTCTAGCCTGGACGACAGAGCAAGACTCCGTCTCAATCAATAAATCAATCACTGGGGCAGTAGTCCAGTCTTCAGATTTGGAATTCCTACTACTCTAAGACCTCATTCTGTAATTGTGACTACCTATGAAGTTCAGCTTCAATAGACTTTAGACTTCTCTTCAGCTGTCTTGGGTTTGAAGATGCCAGAATTTATAGTGGTCTCAAGAGACTATTACTCCATGGAATTCCCTTTTCTGGGTAAAGGTGCATGTTTTTCAGTTAGGCCCTGGAAGTGAGTCTATATTTTGTTATTTGTGTCATTCTCTTCCCTCCCCCTTTTATTGCCACTTAGTTCTGTTTTTTTTCTGACCGGATTTACCTTTTCTCTGCTTTCATTGGATTTTTGTTCATTCAGTTTTAGAGCATCTACCATATGCTGGACATGTGCTGATGCTGAGAGATGAATTAAGAAGAAAGACCCAGCCACCGCCCTCACTGGACTGAATCTAGCTAGATTGGGTGTCTCCAAACATTTTTGATTAGAGACCCATTAATAAAAAATTTGAGGATGCATACCTTACTAATATGTGAGGTACATTGTAAAGCATACACGAAAATTGGGAATTAAATAGACTTTGTCCTCTTAGTGCCTGGGGAGTGTCCTCACCCATACTCGGAGACCCTACCACATTAGAATTGACAGAAAACAGAGAGGAGTGTAAAGTTGTGAAGTTATTAAGACAAAACAAAAAAAGTCTGGCTTAAAAGTAGTTTCTCAGCCTGATCTTATTGTTTCCTTTGTTCTTTGCAGATTTGTTTGGTGTCTGTGTTTCAGTGTCATTGTCCTTGTTTCCTTATTGCAGTCCAGCCTTGCTGCTAAAGCTGGTATGTCTATCCAGAGGACCAGACCTGGATCCTTTCCCAGGGTCTAAGCCTGACTTTCATGTATTGCTTAGACACATTTTATTTAAATCTCTATCCCTCCAGGCCTCCCAGCCTGCTACCCAAGCCAAGTAGTAATCTTGAAGATGAACTTGCTGCTTTTTGGAAATAACTCATGTTCTTTTCCCCTTTAGGAGGGATTTGTTCGTGTTGACCGAGATTATGTGCTGAAGTCTGCAGAGCTGGCAAAAGCTGGAGGGTGCAAACATTTCAACTTGGTATCCTCTAAAGGAGCTGATAAATCAAGCAATTTTTTATATCTACAAGTTAAGGTTTGTGCAAGTTTC
The DNA here is from genome assembly GCF_001698545.2 of Rhinopithecus bieti. Taxonomy (NCBI): domain Eukaryota; kingdom Metazoa; phylum Chordata; class Mammalia; order Primates; family Cercopithecidae; genus Rhinopithecus; species Rhinopithecus bieti. The sequence goes on from NW_016803902.1 coordinate 2,204,655, forward strand.
TGTCTTTCATACACTTTGGAGAAGCCTACCTATTTGGCAGTACTAAAGAATATAAAATATTATATAATACAAAAAACATCAATACATCATATTATGCATTTGTATGGCTATGGGACTGCAGGAATATATTTAGTAAACAGGAATGATTTGAAAAATAATTTCCAATGTCTTCCTATTAATTATCCAGCAATAAATTGAATGAGATATGGTGTCTCCAGCCTTGACTGTCAGCATGGCAACTTAGCATTGGAAGAGACTTGGAGGCAATGATTCTTAAACTTTTCTGTCATTTTCTCCAATGATGGCGAGGAAAGAAGAGCTTTTATTTGTCTAGAGATTTGGAGACATCTATCCTGAAGCAGTATTCTAGTTACAAGACAGGAGTCCAGTGGCATGATCTTGGCTCACTGTAGCCTCTTTCCCCCCAAGTAGCTGGGACTACAGGCATGAGCCACCATGCTTGGCTAATTTTTGTATTTTTGGTAGAGATGGGGTTTCGCCATGTTGCCCAGGCTGGTCTCAAACACCTGAGTTCAAGCGATCCGCCCATCTCAGCCTCCCAAAGTGCTGGGATTACAGGTGGGAGCCACTGTGTCTGGCCTCAACTTTCTTAAAAGTCTTACGTTTTATCTTTTAAAAATTTATGCACATTTTGCTATTCTTAGTGCTATACATATCCCTGTTTATTTTAATTTAAAAAGTTTCTATTAACCTACCTTTAAGTTAAATTGATGCTGCTGGAAGATAGGCATGGCTTTGTCTTTGTGTGCCTCCCAGTGCACCCCAGGTGCCCACAGTTTAAACAGCAGAGCCACAGAGGTCATTCAGTCATAGACTTTTCCTATGTGAAGTCCCTTTACAGAAGTTCATCTCGCTTCTGCTTAAATATCTCCAGCGCTACAGAGATTACTATCTTATTAGCCAACTTTTTCTATTTTGGGTCAGATCTACTTGTCCAAAAGTCTTTACTTTGAAGTGAAATTTATTGCTTTGTAAATGCTAATTGTTATCAGTTCTGCCTTTTAAAATAACAAAAACAAGTCCAGTCTTTCTTTTGCATTGTAGTTTTTAAGACGTTTGGAGATTATGGCCTCCTTAATCGTATGTTTCCCAGGCATCACACCTTTAAGTCCTTGCACCATTCTTTATAGGTTCCTGTGTCTAGCTCCTTCATGACTGCATCACTTTGCTGAGGGTGAACTTTGCAGTGATATTTTACTGGAACTGCAGTGGGAGTACTATTCACGCTCTGGACACTATGTGTTTTTAAAAATAAGATATAAGATTGTAACTATTTTACCAAACATCCTTATTATGTTATTGGCCCATGATCAGCCTGTAATAATAAAAATTTCCAGATTTTTTTCACATGGCTTATAGCTGAGCCATATCTCACCTATCCTAAAATAGTATTTTGAACCAGATGAAGATCAGTGAGCCACCAATGAAATTACATGAAGAATGGGAAAGTTTCCACTTAATTGTCAGAGTTTAGAACAATTCTTAAAAGGAAAAAAGTCTGGTTTTCTTTTTTTTAGAGTCAAAGTCTTGCTCTGTCACCCAGGTTGAAATTCAGTGGCATGGTCACAGATCACTACAACCTCAAATTCCTGGGCTCAAGCGATCTCCAGTCTAAACCTCCCAAGTAGCTGGGACTACAGGCATGAGGCACCAGGCCCAACTTGTTTTTCAAAATACTAACACATGTGGGTTCTGAGAAAGGTTATCAAATAGGATTTTTGCTCTCATTAGCAAGATCAACATTTATACCTTTTAGGAAAGAAAATATACGTAAGATATTTCCTCGTTGTTAAGGATAAAGGCATTACTACTGACTCATTGGGTTATAATAATGATTCAACCAGATTTTTAAAAAAATAGCTAACATTAAATGATCCAGGCAGTGTTCTGAGGGCTTTTATGTGCATTTGTGTGGAAACAGGTACTGTGATATTAAGACCACCAGCTGTTGACTGGGCACAGTGGCTCACGCCTGTAATTCCAGCACTTTGGGAGGCCGAAATGGGAAGATTACTTGAGGCTGAGAGTTTGAAACCCGTCTGGGAAACATGGCAAAACCCTGTCTGTACTAAAAATACAAAAATTAACTGGCACAGTGGCATATGCCTTTAATCCCAGCTACTCGGGAGGCTGAGGCAGGAGAATTGCATGAACCCAGGAGGCAGAAGCTGCAGTGAACCGAGATCACACCACTGCACTCCAGCATGGGGACAGAGTGAGACTCTGTCTCAAAAACAAAACAAAAAATAACAACAAAAAGAACACCAGCTGTTAAGCGGCAAAGCTAGAGTTTGAATCGAGGCTGTATGATTCCAAGGCCTATGCCGCTAGCCATTATGTAATGAATAGCCTTTGTCACTAATACATGCAAAAGGGACCCAGCAGAGATTGGACCATGACAGAGCCTCAGCAAATATTAAGGCCAATACAACAGAAAGACACTTCTGATTTCACTGCAATTGGCCTGTATTACCTGCAGTCTGGGATTATGAATTAGATTAATAAAGGACAGAAATGACAACCAAATGATCCGGCCCAGAATGACGCTGAACGATATGTAATTGCTTTTACAATTTGGAAAGATTCTTTCCGAAATAATCCTTCAACTACTGTGTGTAACATTCCTAGTATTTATTGCTTATTTTCTCAGTCTCCATGTGTGTATGAACTCCCCCCTCCCACCCAATTTTAGAAACTCCTTTATTCTTTAGGAACATTTATTCTACTCAATGAAGTTTCCATTGCATTCATTCATGGTGGGCCAGCTCTGGGGGCCTGGATCAATCATGTGCTTTATGGGCACTATGCTGGTGGTGTGGGAAGACGTGTCAGGATGTGGAGCCCAGAGTACTGGATGGGTCTCAAGTCCTTTGTTCTTAGGGTTGATAAGCTTTGGTTTCCTCATCTGTTCAGGGTGAAGGTACACTTTCCAGACATGTGACATTTTATTATTGGGTATCATCCTTGACCTCAAGGAGTTTGTAATCTGCTTATACTAGGGGATTCCCAAAGACACCACCAAGTTTGGTAATTCACTAGAAAGTTTCATAGGACTCAGGATATAGTCATACTCACAGCTAAAACTTATCTCATTGAAAGGATATAGAGCAAAATCTGCAAAGGGAAAATGTGTGTGGGGTGAAGTCTGGAGGAAAGTAGGTACGAGCTTCCAAGAGGCCTCCCCATAGAGCTTGCACAGGATGTGCTTAATTTCTCCAGCGATGAATGTTTTCTGCCAGAGAAACTCATCTGAACCTAGGAATGCAGGGTTTTTATGGGAGCCAGTTACATAGGCACATTGGCCTACCAAAATTGCAGCCCCCCAGAAGAAAGGGAAGTTTTCAGCATAAACCACATTGTTTGTACAGACAGTTTAGACATAGTACATTACCCTTATCAGATAGGGAATGGTGGAAACACACCCAAAATCCAAGTTTGCAAGCACAAGCCAGGGGCCAACCTTGCAACAGGCCTTTCTAAGGATAGCAGTCTCAGCCTGCTATGGTATCTCTTTTATGCACTTGCTAATAGAGACAAAACAAATCTTTTAAAAAGCTAAGAAATGTGTGTCCACATAAAAACTTGTGTATGACTGTTCATAGCAGCATTATTTACAATGGCCAAAGAACGAGAACAACCTAGATGGCCATCGACTGATGAATAGATGAATAAAATGAGATATATTCATGCAATAGAATATTATTCAGCTATAAAAAGAAATGATACACACTACAACATGGGTGAACCTTGAAAATATTATGCTAAGTGTGAGGAAACAGTCACAAAAGGCCATAACTTATATGATTCCCTTTATATGAAATGTCCAGAATAGGCAAATCCATGGAGATAGAAGGTAGACTAGTGGTTGACTAGGTCCCCAGAGACTAGGGTATGGGGAGTGACTGCTAATGATATGGGATTTCTTTTCAGGATGATGAAATATTTTAAAACTTAGATTGTGATGAACGTTGCACAGTTCTGTGTATATACTAAAAACCACCTATTAAAAAAAAAAGAATGGCCAAGCACGGTGGCTTACGCCTGTAATTCCAGCACTTTGGGAGGCTTAGGCGGGTGGATCACTTGAGGTCTTGAGTTCGAGACCAGCCTGGCCAACATGGTGAAACCCCATCACTGCTAAAAATACAAAAATTAGCCAGGCATAATGGCGGATGCCTGTAATCCCAGCTACTCGGGAGGCTGAGGCAGGAGAATCGCTTGAACCCAGGAGGTGGAGGTTGCAGTGAGACGAGATCACACCCTTGCACTCCAGCCTGGGCAACATGGTGAGACTCCATCACAAAATAAATACATTAATTAATTAATTAATTAATTTAAAAATTAAAAAAAGAAAAGAAATTTAAAATAGCTACTTAAACATCTGCGATGAGACAGGTTAAGTGCCAGTTAGGTGGTACACATAGGCCAAGAAGGAGGCATGCATGACTGTGTGGTAGTTCACAGGCCTTTGGAAGTGCCTGTGGGCTGAGCTCTTCAGGCACTTTGTTTCCAGAGATGCCTGCCATGAAAATGCATGCTTTATTTAACAAATTAGGTTTAAAGCATCATCTAGATATAATCTGTCTTGAAATTTTGTGGGGTTTAAGAAGTGAGTAATATGGTGGGTCTATGGTTTTCTGACCCTCTGGAACTACCTATAAACCAAAAAAAGGTTAGTGTCTGCCGGCGTGCAACATGAATTCTGTACTAAAGAGAGGATATTCTTTTATGGTTGTACTAACATATTACTTACCCTCTCTGAATCTGTTTTAATATTAATAAAGTGAGAGGACTGACTATACAGCCATTCCCTCATTTAGTGGATCTTTTAAATGCAAGACTACGTATCAGGATTAAATGATCTCTTCCTTAATTTCCCAGACTCCTTGGAACCTGAAATTCTAGATAAGGATATTTTGAGTATTGAGACCTGCAAAAGCAGATTACCTTCAAAACCACAAATTATTCTCTCTTAAACTTCACACAGGTGAGCTGGTCTTGATTAAATATTAAAAATGTGGTTTTTCTTAATAGGGAGAAGTGGAAGCCAAGGTTGAAGAATTAAAATTTGATCGTTACTCTGTATTTAGGCCTGGGTAAGTATAGTATTTATACTGAATGAGAGTATGCCACTGTAGGTTAATCCCTAGATGCTAATTTTTCATTTGGAAAAGCTGACAACTGAAATATCTAAGATATGAAAGACATTGGCTAGACATGTATTGCTTCTCTGAAGGACACACCTTTTTGCTTAGAAAGAAAGGGTAGATGTTGGGGCCCGCTCCAGAATAGTCCAGAACTTCCTAGACAGCATTTGCTGCCTTCTTAAATCCTCTTCATGCACCAAATAAAACATTAAATCTACTCTGTCTGCTCGGGTTGCCATAACAGGATACCACACGGGTTGGGTGGCTTAAACAACAGAAATGTATTTTCACACAGTCTGAAGATTGGAAGTCCAAGATCAAGGTGCCGTCAGGGTTGGTGTCTGGTGAGGCCTCTTTTCCTGGCTGGCAGACAGGCCACCTTCTGGCAGTGTCCTCACATGGCCTTTCTTCTTTATGTATGCAGAGAGAGAGACCTCTGATGTCTCTTCCTCTTATGAGGACCCCAGTCCCATCACACTAGTCCTGTTCCATCCTTAAGACCTCATTTAACTTTAATTACTTCTCTTAGTGCCTTATCTTCAAATAGAGATACATTGGGGGTTAGGGCTTCAACATTAGAATTTTGAGGGGATGTAGTTTGGTCCATAATGCCCACTGTGGTCTCAGTGCAATTTACCACCTCTTCCTCTGCTTTTCTTCTTTTTTTTTTTTTTTAATTTTAGAGTTCTGTTATGTGATAGGCAAGAGTCTCGCCCAGGTGAATGGTTGGTTAGAAAGTTCTTTGGCTCCTTACCAGAATCTTGGGCTAGTGGGCAATCTGTGCCCTTGGTGACTGTGGTTAGAGCAATGCTGAACAATGTGGTGAGACCAAGTGACAAGCAGATGGAACTGCTGGAGAACAAGGCCATCCATGACCTGGGGAAAGCACATGGCTCTCTCAAGCCATGACCACACTGGAGAAATGGTTTTTATTGTCAGCCTTAACACCCATCACCAAATCAATAATTTCAGGGTCTAAAAAAAGTCCGCATATTTTAGCTTTGTTGTTTTACTATCCTCAGGCATCCATTCCAATCAAGAAATGATGGTGCTCTGAATCAGTGGTTCAGAGCCTGGTTATACATATAGATCCTCAGCGAGCTTTGGAAAAATAAAGATGTTAGCCGTATCTCAAACTTGAATCAAAATTTCTGGGGTGTGGGCAGAATAATCTGTAATTTTCTTTGTTTATACTTCCCCTGATGCCACTGGTTCTGATGCCACTGGTTGGGGGGCCTGCTTTGAAATGCTTGTCTGCAGAGTCACAGCAGCCGGGAAAACCTTGTGACCATGCAAATGAGCTCTGCTCTAAAATTGTTGACATTCACATCTCTGAGTTACAAAAGTGCTAATTCACTACATGTAATTGTGTAAGTAAACATTGTGCCTTTACTACTTCTTTATGTAATAGAAATTATATACCTAAGCTTATATAATACATGGGGAGGATTAAATAAAGGAATAAAGATAAATTGACAACTTCTGGGTGCCTCTTAGATTGCTTGAAAATGCCCACGTAGTAGTGGTAATATGCAGCATTTCAGCCTATGGGGTGATATAATAGCAGCTAATATTTACCAAATGCTTGCTAAGTACCAGTCTTTACATGTGTTACCTGTGCTTTAAACCCTTTATAAACCATCCTTATAAAGTGATACTATCATGATCTTCATATCTTAGATGGGGAAATGAGATTACTGTGGTTAAGTGCCTTGCTCAAGAGTCCAAAGCTGAAGAACTGAAGCAAAGAAATGGCAGAGTCAGGATTCTAACCCAGGTCTGCCTGATCCCACAGATTCCATAGATGGTGTTTTTAAGCACCCTGCAAGAGCACTCCGTTCCTGTGTATTTCCAGGTAGTTCCAGTTGATGGTTACTACGTGTTGTGGATGAACAAAATTGAAATATTTGGGTTTCTCCTTTGTTGCAGTGATTAATCACTGCAGTGATAATCACACAGCCAGTAAAATTCTATGCCACCAAACTTTAAAGTGCGCTCATGCTGCTGCACTTTAAAAATTAAGGCAAAGGAAGATGCAGAAGGAAGGGTCAAAGCCAAGAGGCGCACACATTGCTAATTTCCATCATGGAACAAAAGATGTTAGTGTCACTTAACATCTGCACCAGGGAAGCAAAGTGATTCGAGTGATTCAGTCAATTTTTCCAAGGCCTACTCTATGCCAAGTACATTTCAAGCTTCAGTATACACTGGAGGATACAGGCCATTCCCTTTAATTTGGGGTGTATATCCTTAGAAGGGAGTAGACATTCCCAATGTCAGTCACCCAAAAAAGAGGCATATTTTAGGGCAGGGTGGGATCTTGAAATGTGAGCTTTAGAAGGAAATGAAATATCTTCCTCCTGCCAGGTGGGGTTCCCTGGGAGCTGAACTTGGAAGAGCCCAAGTGTGTTGTTTTGGTGGGGAGAAAGCATGGGCTGAGGATATTTTGAGGCCTCTGGGCTCTGAAAGCAGCTAAATCCAGTGACCTGTTTTAAGTTATTCTCCTTATATTATTTCCTTACTAAAAAACCTTCGAGCAGGTTTCATTCAACATGTTATTCTGGTCTCAGTAGTGATGTGGGATGATGAGGAATGGCCTGTGTTCACCTTTGGAGTAGAGAGAAAAGCAGCCCTCTCTTGAGCTCTGCATCGTGGTGAGGTAACGAACTAAGGAACAAGACTCTGGCCCAATCGCTCCTCCACAATGGGTGTTAACTTGTTTTATTGACAGCATTGAATGGACTGGGTGTTCCATTTAGTACTAAGGGATTCAGGAAGTTTTCCACCAAATGTGACACAGACAGAAAAAATTTATGTTGGAAGGATGAAGGGAAATGTTGGATGGGACCAGGTAATCCAAAGTGTTGAATTCATTAATTCATTCAGCAAATGCTTATTCAGTGCCTCCTATGTGCCACTGAACACATAGGCACTGGAGATGCATCCATGAGCAATGACTCCAACTCAAGACAGCCAGCAGCTATTCTGGCAATGTCCTAGGTTGTAAGAAAACTTCACAAGTAATATTTGTGCTGGGCGCGGTGGATCACACCTGTAATTTCAGGACTTTGGGAAGCCGAGGTGGGTGGATCACTTGAGGTCAGGAGTTCAAGACCAGCCTGACCAACATGGTGAAACCCTGTCACTACTAAAAATATAAAAATTAGCCAGGCATGGTGGTGAGCGCCTGTAATCCCAGCTACTCAGGAGGCTGAGGCAGGAGAATCGCTTGAACCTGGGAGGTGGAGGTTGCAGTGGGACAGGATTGCACCATTGCACTCCAGCCTGGGCGACCGAGCGAGACTCTGTCTCAAAGAAAACAAAACAAAACTAGTATTTAATGGATTCTGTCTTCTAGGAATTTACAATTAAAGGAGAGAAGTATATTTAGAAGTGCATTTAGCATTAATATAAGGCATCATTTTTATTCAGTGAATACATTCAGTATCTATTAATACTATTGGCCAGGCCACATATTATTTGCCAGAGAAATGAAAGTAAAGAGACATGGCCCTTACTTACCCTTACTGTGCAGTGCTGTGGCGTATCACCAAAAAAGAAAGAAAAAAAATCAAGTAAACAAATGGTGGGTGCTAAGAAACTAACAAGATACTCCTGAAATAATGGTGGAAACTATTTTAGAAATGGCCTGAGGAAAGTGTTGCTGGTTGAAACCAAAGGGACTTAACCCACTTGTAGAGCATTCAATGATTAGCGGTAAACAAAAGGCTTAAGGGTGGGACCTAAGGTGAAGGGTTCCATTGGAAAGAGGCAGGATTATGCAGGGCCTGATAGGCCAATTAGATAAACTCTGCTAGAGCCTGGGGGACTCCCTCCTAAGAAAGAATTCTGGGCCAGGCGGTGGCTCACGGGCAGGTGATCACCTGAGCTCAGGAGTTCGAGACCAGCCTGACCAACATGGAGAAACCCAGTCTGTACTAAAAATTCAAAATCAGCCGGGCGTGACGGCGCACGCCTGTAATCCCAGCTACTCGGGAGGCTGAGGCAGGAGAATTGCTTGAACCCGGGAGGTGGAGGTTGCGGTGAGCCTGAGATCGCGCCATTGCACTCCATCCTGGGCAACAAGAGCGAAACTCCATCTTAAAAAAAAAAAAAAAAAAAGATTCTATGGTTTGAATAGATATTAGGAAAGGAAGAAAGGGAAGTGGCATGAGACAGGCAGGGGAACATTCGTATTCTTCCCCACACAGCAGCCAGAATTTTACTTTCTCAACACATCTGAGAGCATCACTCCCTGGCTTAAACAGTTCAACCATTTTCCATTGTTTAGGACAAAGTTAACACTTATGTCTGAGCACTTTACATGTATTATCTCGTTTTATCCTTACTGTAGTCCTGAGGTTAGTGCAGGGTTTTTTTTTTTTTTAAGATGAAGTCTTGCCCTGTTGCCCAGGCTGGAGTGCAATGACACAATCTCGGCTCACTACAAGGTCCGCCTCCCGGGCTCAAGCAATTCTCCTGCCTCACCCTCCCAAGTAGCTGGGATTACAGGCACATGCCACCACACCCAGTTAATTTTTGTATTTTTAGTAGCGACAAGGGTTCACCATGTTGGCCAGGCTGGTCTCGAACTGCTGACCTCAGGTGATCTGACCGCTTCAGCATCTCAAAGTGCTGGGACTACAGACATGAGCCACCGTGCCCGGCCCAAGTGCGGTTACTATCCTTGTTTTGTATTTGATGAAACTGAGGCAGAGAGAGGCAGAGAGAGAGAGTAACTTGCCCAAGATCATAATGACAAAGTGACATGGGTAGGATTCAAACACAGTAGGCTGCCTCTAGAGTTCACTTTCTCACTTAACCAAAGATTAAAATCCATTTTGGGGGGTTTGACGTCTATCTGTCCCTGCAGTAGACCCACCCTGGCCCATGCAGTTCGTTCCCTCTCGCTAGCTGCACCCCCTCCAGGACCTGGGAGCCCAGAAACCAGCCGAGCCTTCAGCGTTTGGCCTCCTCCGCCACCAGAGGGCGTTACGGGCCGATCGCCCTTCCGCTAACCGCTCATCCCAGGAGAAAGGGGCGCACAGAGGACAGGATGCCAACAGCAAAACCGCTGCGACGTCTCTCTGCCTCAGGGCTCAGAGCAGCGGGCCGGGACCTCCCACTAACGCCTACCGCAACCCAAGGAGGAGACAAAAGCCACCTCTTGGGCTGCAACATTAACCGTCATCAGCGCGCCTCCTCATCGCGCACTGCGTCAACCCTGCGGTGGGAGGAGGCGGAGCCCGCGTTGTCGCCCCGCCCCCACCTCACGTGACCCACACGGCGCCTCGAGGCCGGAAGCGCGCGCGTTCGGACGTTCCCGGCTGTCTGCGAAGTTCCCGGAGATCCGATCCCGCCGCGGGCTCGCGCTTGTGCTCGCGCTCCGGCCGCTGTGCGCGCTCGTTGCCCATCCTCGTCCCCGCCCCTAGACACGCCGGGCTCTCGGGGCACCACAGCCATGTGCTCGTTAGCGTCAGGCGCTACCGGTGGGTACCCTGGCCCCTCAGCACCCGGCTCGCCCAGCCCCAGGCCGTGCCGCTGTGGGGCCGGTGGAAGACCCTCCGGGACACGGGTCCGGCCCGGGCGGGGTGGGGGGCTCGCAGGGAAAACGGAGGAGGTGCTGAGTGAGGGCCGCGGGTGGACGGGGCGGGGGAGAGCCCATCCTCACCTGCTCCTCGAGCCCCCGGGCCGCACTGGTGTCCGAGGCCGATCTGATTGTTGTGCGTGTGTTAGGCGGCCGGGGCGCTGTGGAGGATGAGGAGGACCTGCCAGAACTGTCGGACAGCGGGGACGAGGCTGCCTGGGAGGATGAGGACGATGCTGATCTCCCCCACGACAAGCAACAGACCCCCTGCCTGTTCTGTAACAGGTTCGTCCACCTCAGCGCCTGGCCCCTGCCCTAGTGTGCCCAGGCGCGTGGGTCTGTGTGCCCAGGAACGACTTCGGGCAGGAGGCGAGCCAGAGTGGCCTGTCTTTGAATTCTGGAACACTGGTCTGGGGTGAGAGCTTGTGGAGAAGGAGGACCCTCAGTAGTAGAGAGTGGGAACCGTGAACTGGAAGGCTGGTTGTGCTACCAGCTTTTGACTAGTAGTGCATTGAATCTGTGGTTCCCTAATCGTGTCGCTTGAGACGCTGAAAAAACAAAATGATACTGAACTCTGCACCTGAATGATTCTAAATCAGGGATGGGGTCTAGGAATATTCTGTTTTATGAGAACAAGATCAGAAGTAACAGTGAAGTTACTAACGAGTTACTAAATGAGTAACAAATTTGGGAGCCACACTAAACTAGATAATCCCTACGAAGCCTTCCAGCTTTACCTTGCTAATTATTTGAGAAGTAGGGAGCTTCTCAGGTGAAACATTTCTGTTACATTTGAGCGGTTTACATAGCCTAAGAAGGAAGTTCACCTTCTTTAAGTAGGATTTTCACTTAGAGAAAAGAGACTGCAGTATCAATAATTTGCTCAAGGTCACAAAGCTGTGGTGTGCTTATTTCCAAACTCACATTCCTGCCACTTAAAATTCTGCCTATTAGTCTTGGGAAGCTTTGGCTGCTGTCCTAGGCAAATAGGCAGGAAAGAGGCCCGGCTGGCATTGGCCAGTGTTACTTTAATACATTTTCCAGTGTTCTCTGTATCTGGGCGTGGTGCTGATTGGTGGTGTGTTAGTGTTCTCATCTGTAGCCCCATTGGGTAGACAGAATGCCTGTATATATTCTAGTTGTCATACAGTATTTATTGAGCACCAGTGGTGCAGTGGCTGTGATAGCCTCCAAATAACCTATCTTGGTAAAGCTGAAAACTAATGCTCCACATGTGTAAGGAATATAGATAAGGTATGCAGCTTCTCTGCTGTGTATTCCTGTTTAAGTGTCCTTCAGATTTGCATGCCACATAATAAAGAGGCTTGATCCTCACAGTGTCTATAATGCAAGTACTTCGGGAACACTACAAGATCACTTTTGAAATAAGGCACTTTGGGAGTATGCCAGCTGTAAAATTACATTTTATGCTTTATTTCTAAAAGCAGTTTGAGCTGTGCCAGTTCAAAGCCTCTAAAAGCAGAGTTGACACTTAGAGGAGAAAAAAATCTCAAGTAGAGAAATTGTGTGACTTGAGAGAAACAGACTCTATCAAAGGGAACTCTCTTAAAAGCTTGTTGATAAAATCAGTGACATTATTTGACAAATAAATTCACCTTGACGTTTAAAGGATAATTGGTTTTAGGTGTAAAATGGGACTCAGAAGTACTAATTCCCTTTAGAAATGCTGGGTTCCCTTCCTTTCAGATACAAGTCTGTTTTAATTGGAAATAAAACTAGAAACCAGCAGAGTGAAAAAAAAAAGTGTATATGTAACATGAAATCAGTATTTAGACTTCTTGGGGACTATTCCATGAAGCTATTGCTTAATTTTCAGGTTGTTCACATCTGCGGAAGAAACATTTTCACACTGTAAGTCTGAGCATCAATTTAATATTGACAGCATGGTTCATAAACATGGTGAGTGTTTTTTAGAATAAAGGCAATTTAAGTTGTGAAATTTGGCCAAGTATGGAGGCTCACGCCTGTCATCCCAGCACTTTGGGAGGCTGAGGTGGGTGGATCACTTTAGGTCGGGAGTTCAAGACCAGCCTGGCCAACATGGTGAAACCCCATCTCTACTAAAATACAAAAATTATCTGGGTGTGGTGATGCACACCTGTAATCCCAGCTACTCAGAAGACTGAGGCAGGTGAGTTGCTTAAACCCGGTAGGTGGAGGTAGCAGCGAGCTGAGATGGCATCACTGCACTGCAGCCTGGGTGACAGAGTGAGACTCTTCTCAAAAAAA
>NW_016803902.1:2217865-2274370 GCF_001698545.2 Rhinopithecus bieti
AAAAAAAAAAAAAAAAAAAAAAAAACGGTTGTGAAATATAAGTTCAGATTTTATAGTTTTTCAGACCCTTTTCTGTATGAGTTTAATATGGCAAATCATACAGCAACATCTTATCTTGTGGAAGTGGAGTTTTTTTGACAAGCGATCCTTGAGAAAAGATGAATAAGTCACTCTTCTAGACAAGATTCACTATATTTAAGCTTATATTAGCTTTTCAACTAAAACAAAACAGATTTGGCATGTGATTACATTTTACATTTTATGTGATTACATATTAGTTTTAGGGAGAGCAAGTGTAGATGTAGGACTTGAAAAAGGAGGCAGTTCATTTGAAAAAAGACAACTTAATCAGCTCGAAGCATGACATGAACTTCACGCCCACGAGACTGAGTTTTATACAAAGTTTGGTAGAGACTGGAAAAAGACTGATGAAATTAAGGTTAATATGCAAAATACTCAGGTGATGTTTCTATTGAAACTTTTATTTAAACACAGTTGCCTTACCATTAAGGCCTTCCACTTCTTTAAATGGATATAGAAGAGGTATACTACAATAAAATTAAATAGGCCAGGTGCGGTGGCTCACGCCTGTGATTCCAGCACTTTGGGAGGCCAAGGTGGGTGGATCACAAGGTCAGGAGATCGAGACCATCCTGGCTAACCCAGTGAAACCCCGACTCTACTAAAAATACAAAAAATTAGCCAGACATGGTGGCAGGTGCCTGTAGTCCCAGCTACTTGGGAGGCTGAGGCAGGAGAATCGCTTGAACCCGGGAGGCAGAAGTTAGAGTGAGCTGAGATCATGCCACTGCACTCCAGCCTGGGCGACAGACTGAGACTCCGTCTCAAAAAAAAAAAAAAACAACAATACAGAATAGGTGTTTTGGTCCCTATATTTGTTGACAACTAAGAAGGGACATTATTGAAGAATAGCAAATACTAACAGATGTTTCAGTGTCAGATAAATACGTGGTATCACATGTTCATAAATCATAAATTCAGGTGCAAATACTTTTGTAAGGCATAAATGACAGCCTCATTTTTTAATGCTTTTTGTTTTTGTTTTTTCTGAGACAGAGTCTCGCTCTTGTTGCCCAGGCTGGAGTACAATAGCGCGATCTTGGCTCACCGCAACCTCCGCCTCCTGGGTTCAAGTGATTCTCCTCCCTCAGCCTCCTGCGTAGTTGAGATTATAGGTATGCGCCACCACACTGGCTAATTTTGTATTTTTAGTAAAGACAGGGTTTCTCCATGTTGGTCAGGCTGGTCTCGAACTCCCGACCTCAGGTGATCCACCCGTCTTGGCCTCCCAAAGTGCTGGGATTACAGGCATGAGCCACTGTGCCCAGCCTTAATGTTTTTAATGTTGCATTTCTAAAGTATTAGACTCATACTTGAGATAGAATTATGTTTTGTTTTGTTTTTTTCACTTACCAATATAGGGGGTTTGTATACTATTAAAGCTTTCTCATAACAGTTTTATGACAAATAATTGGTTGATTGGATATATTACTGCTTTCCTTTGTTTTAAATGCTGCTTAATTTCTGGAAAGATATGAGAACCAGATAACAAGCCTGATTGGGTTTGCATCATTTAACTTCATGTAGAAGCTAGTATACACCATGTCCTGGCAAAATTATAATTTGATACACACCATAAAAATTAGGGATTTAAAACTTTCAGCTCTGATATCAATTGCCAAATACTTGGTAAAATGTCGGACCTAATTTTCCAGATTTGTATTATTCTGACAAAGGAGGAGCAGAATTTTAAAAATCAATTTCTCTTTTTTTTGGAAATACTACAAAAGCTTTAATTTGTCTTCTGTGGCTGCTTCTCAATACAGAAGTATCATCGTATTACTACTTCTAATTCTTAATAAAACTCAAAATATAAGTACAAAATTAGGGGTCAGAAGTATTCTATTGTTTAATCAGAGAAGTCTTTCTAGAACGGGTCAGTTAAACAAAACTCCTTATGTTAAAATAGGTGAATTATCTTTTTTTCCCCTTTAGGACTTGAATTTTATGGATACATTAAGCTAATAAATTTTATTAGACTTAAGGTAAGTTGACAGCTTAATTTATAATTTTGTTTAGAAATTAAAGAAATGCTACAGTGACTGTCAGTGTACTGATTATTTAAAAGAATATGAGGAACTGCATTAAATGTGGTACTCATTATATTGGGGAATCATGGACATTAGGAACTTGCACAGCAGAAAGCACCATGTAAATGTCTACCATAACTAACAAATATTATTTTCACTGCATCTAAGAGATGAATCCGTGTATGTGAAAAACTAATTCAGTGTCAGATAAAGAGAAATACTGATGGACAGGATCTGTAAAATCAGAAATAATTTCTAATGTGATTTTAAGTATTTTGGTTGCTCTTTTTTCTGTTTTTTCCAAATACTTTGTGTTTTTTTGTCCTACTTAAATGAATGTTTAATGACACGACAACACTTTCCCCAAATCCAAACAGTAAGAAAAACTCTACATTGAAACTACTGATTAAGCAATCATCCAGCAAGTTAATGAAATGACAGGCGTGTGCAGACTTTTTAGAGACATACTGATTTTGTGTAATGCAAACATGATTTCCTTTGTTTAATTCTAGTTTTTACTAAGGAGATTTTGTGATTATGTGTAATGAAAAAACATGAAATTAATTTTATATCCAGAATCCTACAGTTGAGTACATGAATTCCATATACAACCCAGTGCCTTGGGAGAAAGAAGAGTATTTGAAGCCAGTATTAGAAGATGACCTTTTACTTCAATTTGGTAAGATGAACATAAGTGTATCTACTTTAATTAACATAAGGCCATTTGTTATGGCAAAATGGAGGTAAAGTGTTTTAGGAAAAGACATGCTTTTTAAAATTCTCTAAATGCCTCATCAGGTAGTTGGTTTCAATGGAAAAGTTAAGTTGCTTAAAAACTAATAGTCTGCCAGGCGCCGTGTCTCATACATGTAATCCCAGCACTTTGGGAGGCTACGGGCAGATCACAAGGTCAGGAGATCGAGACTATCCTGGCTAACACAGTGAGACCCCATCTTTACTAAAAATACAAAAAGTTAGCCGGGCATGGTGGCGGGCACCTGTAGTCCCAGCTACTGGGAGGCTGAGGCAGGAGAATCTCTTGAACCTGGGATACAGGTGACAGAGCAAGACTCTATCTAAAAAAACCAAATACTCTGTGATCAAAGGATTGTCTGTTTTTGCCTTTAATTGCTTCATTTATTTTGGAGCTCTTATGTGAGGTTTATACACATTTATAATTGTTATATTTTACTGAAATATTAGCCAACTTTTGCAGTAATTCTTCTCTGCCTGAAAGAAGTATCCAGGTGATTTGAACATCCTGAGACAGAAGGTAGACGTGGAAATTCGTCTTTCTGAATATGGTTTAGGCCTTGAATTCTAGCAAATTGTAGTTAGGAATCTTAATATTTACTAAATCCTTTCTCTTTTTCAAATCTCTAAGTTTAATCTTTAATATATAATTATCTGCATATTCTTAACATTAAAAGTTTTATTATGACAATTTTATTGCAGCAGAAAGCAAAACAGAAACTGACCAGTTTGAAGAATTTTGAAATCAAAATACAAAATGAGGTTTGTAGTAGGAAGCAGAAAACACAGTATACCAGCCTTATATAATTTAGAAATATTTTGTTGTGCTCATTAATTTTTGGTGAATTAGATAGTGAATGAATGCAGTTTTTAAACCTCAGTGACTCAATATTCTACCAGCGTGATTAGAAGTTAGTGACACCCTGCACTGCTTTTATAACAAGAATTCAACTTAGGCTGTAACCTCTTATAGTATTATGCATTCGTTAGGCTTAGCTGTTTTGTCCTAACTCTGAAGAAGTGTCTTCACAACTGAAAAATGAATAGGAATGTTTACAAAGTCACATTTCTTCCAGTGCTATCCTGAGGGGAAAACGTAATATTTGCACTACTTACTGCCTTAAGTTGATCTGAAAGTTAGACCAGTAAATGGACATTGATTTTGTGAAATTCACAAACTACATATATTAACTTATCTTTACAGAGAAGTGAAATTAAAATTAAATATAGTGAAATTAAAATTAAATTAATAATTTAAAAATACTAGGAATTAGGATATTTAATAATATCAGCAATAACACTTTAGTGTATAGGTTTCACTCCACCTTGCCCAGGATGAAAAATTAGTGTGTGGAATTCTTTACACACTGTCCTTAGGAATGTTTTTTTTTCCTCCAGTTTATTCAGGTATAATTGATAAGTGAAAATTTTGTACATTTCAAGTATACAATATGACGATTTGATATGCATATACATTGTGAAGTGATTACTGTAACCAAGCTGATTAACATCATCACCTCACATTCCGTTTTTTATTTTTGTGTTGAGAACAGCTAAGATCTACTGTCTGCAAATTTCACATATACAGTGCAGCATTTTTAACTGTAGTCACTTTACCATAGGCAGATGCCCATAACTTACTCGTATTGTAGCTGAAAGTGTGTACACTTTGACCAACATCTCCTCATTTCCACCACCATTTCACTTTCTGCTTCTGTGAGTTTTTTTTTTAATTCCACACAAAAGTGAGATCACACAGTGTTTGTCTGTTTGTGTCTGTCTTATTTTGCTTCACATAATGTCCTCCACGTTCATTCATATTGTCATATGGCAGGATTTCCCTTAAGCAATATCTGAATTTAATACCTGCTACAATAAGAACACAGGCTAGGAGGTGGCTTTGTGTAATGGCAAGAACATGGGCTGAGTTTAAATCTTAGTTCTTCCATAAACAGATATATAACGTTGGGATAGTCACTTAATTTCCCTGAAATTTATTTTTTCCATGCCTCAAATAGGGATAAATACATCTTAACTGTGTTTTGAGAATAAAACGAGATGTAATAATGTACTTGAAAGGTACCTGCTGATCAATAAATATTAGGTTTTTTCTTTCTACTTTTTTCTTTCTTCCTGGATTTGGTTGAGTATAATTAATATTTAAATATATGTTCAGTTGAGACAACTAATGAAAAACTTAGACTGACAGCATGCTCTTTGAATTCAAATTGAAATAGTTTAGATGATAAATATTTATTATTATTACTTTTAAGACCGAATCTCACTGTATTGCCCAGGTTGGAGTACAGTGGTGTGATCTCGGCTCACTGCAGTCTCCAATTCTGAGGTTCAAGCAATTCTCCTGCCTCAGCCTCCCAAGTAGCTGGGACCACAGGCCCGCACCACCAGGCCTGGCTAATTTTTTGTATTTTTTTTTTTTTTTTTGTAAAGACAAGGTTTCACCAAACTGGCCAGGCTGGTCTTGATCACTGTTGGCCTCAAGTGATCTGCCTGCCTCGGCCTTGCAAAATGCTGGGATTACAGGCGTTAGCCACTGTGCAAAGCCAAGATGATTAATATTCAATTAAAACTACTTTCACTAATCTTTCTCAATTGGCCACATAGTAGAAACTTAGGGCATATTTATTCCTAACATATTTATACTTGTTTTGTTGTTATAAGATGGCCTGATAATAATGTCCATTATTTCTTTAGACGTGGAAGATCTTTATGAACCGGCGTCAGTACCCTTCTCATACCCCAATGGACTCAGTGAAAATATATCTGTTGTTGAAAAATTGAAACGTATGGAAGCCAGGGCACTGTCTGCTGAAGCCGCATTGGCTGGAGCACGTGAGGATCTGCAAAAAATGAAGTAATTTATCAATCTTGCAAAATTAATTGTTTAGATCTCCAAAATAATACAATCAATGGCAAAGTAGAATATAGAACATTTCATATACAGGAAAGTACAATGTAGATATTTTATCTTCATACAGTTAAAGATATGTAGCATTTTTATACATTGTGGATATCGTTAATTAATATAAAGTCTTATGGTTTTACCTATTCTGATATGTTCTGACAAATGTTGTCCTCATGAATGTTTTTGTTCTTTATTGCCTTCCTTTCAGTTTTCCTGTTTGCAGTTGATTTCTCCATTTTACTTTTTCTATCTTAGTTTTTTAAAGTGGAAGGATTAATCTTTTTGAGGTTTGGGGAAAATACAGGGTTGAAGTTTTTATTTTTAAAGAATCAAAATGTAGGCCGCGGTGGGTCACATCTGTAATCTCAGCACTTTGGGAGGCCAAGGCGGGTGGATCATGAGGTCAGGAGTTTGAGACCAGTCTGGCCAACATGGTGAAACCCCATTTCTACTAAATATACAAAAATTAGCTGGGGTGTGGTGGTGCACGCCTGTAATCCCAGCTACTTGGGAGGCTGAGACGGGAGAATTGCTTGAATCCAGGAAGTGGAGGTTACAGTGAGCCAAGATCATGCCACTGTACTTCAACCTGGGCAACAGAGCAAGACTTTGTCTTGTGTGTGGGGGGTGGGTGCGGGAAGAATCAAAATGTAATTATGGTATAGTATGAACCCAGAAAACCAGATACACAGTGACAGTTTTTCCCAGTGAATAAATTAGCATTGTACTGGTGTAGTACTTTTCAAAGTTTAATGTGCATAGGAATCAACTGGGATCCTGTTAAAATGTAAATTCTGATTCAGGAGATTGAGAATAGGGCCTGAGATTCTGCATTTCTAACAAGTATACCTCACAGTCCTTCCTGTTGGATTTGTAAGCTGTTTGCTGTTGCCTGAGTACCCATTTGATGATTTGCCAGAATGTATGTTCAGCGGGAAAGATAGTAGAACCAATTGTAGTTCCTCTTCTCTGTTTCAGAATTTTTATGCTAGGTAACAAGCAACCAACACCAACTTTACCTTTTGCCCCTTTGGACTTCTCCCTTTTGTATACCTTATGGATTCCTAATATGTCATGATCTGAGAGGGATCTGAGTTTTAGAGCTGGAGTGGGTGGTGTTGGTGTATATAAATAATTATCTATTTGGGTCTACTTTCTGCTTATATAACACTCCCAAGAAGTAATATGGTTTTAAAGAATATTAATAGAGCTGAAATACATGACATTGATCCAGTTGCTAAAAAAGGATTTTAAAACAATAGAAATAATAGAGGATAATAAAAGTAATATGCTTATTTTGTTCAGTTAAAAGACATAAAGAGGATTATCTGCAGTTGGCATTGCTTTTGTGGTTTGTAGGAGTGCATAAAATTGTTTTTGAATATTGCCATTGCTTCAGATCCAGCAGGGGGAGCTTTCAGTTGTTCAAGGTAGAATGTGATTTGGAAGGCTCATCACACTATACTGCCTCCTCTTTCCTCTTCAACCTCTAGCCTTTCCTTTATTCATGGTCCAATAAACCTGTCTCAAGGGTGTATTTCAAATTGATTACAGACAATTTGCTCAGGATTTTGTGATGAACGCAGATGTCAGAACCTGCTCGTCATCTACTAGTATCATTGCGGACCTCCAGGAGGATGAGGACGGTGTTTATTTCAGCTCATACGGGCATTATGGGATACATGAAGAAATGCTAAAGGTTAGAAAAGAACACAAATGTGCCAAATCCATACTAAAGGAAAAATAGAACAGGTTCTTTCTTAATATATATGTACACTGTAGGAGACCTCCTTTTTTTTGGGTGGGGAGAACTGCTTTTTAAACACCTCTTTGGTGCTTGATAGCTCATCTTGGGTTGAAAGTATTGCAAGACTGGGCACGGTGGCACATGCCTGTAATACCAGCACTTTGGGAGTCCAAGGCAGGAGGATTGCTTGAGCTCGGGAGTTCAAGACCAGCCTGGGCAATGTAGTGAGACCCTGTCTACAAAAAAAAAAAAAAAGAAAGAAGGAAAAAAGATTACAGAGGCATCAGTCATTTGTACATTCCATTTAAAATCATTATTAATCTTTTTATGAAATCACTTTTCCTTAAAATATTGGAAAACTTGACAATTTTAGTCTTCTTAAGGGCAACTATTAAATAGGAACAATTAGATGGATTAAATTATATATTTACCTTTTAATGTATATAGGAAATGATTAATTTCAGTGTTTTAAATAGCCATACTGACTTTTGTTTGGGCCAATAATAACTCTTTGATATAAAGTTTAATTATAAATCTCACAATTATTATGGTAACTTTTTTACCATTGAAATCATTGACATACAGGAGTATTTCCTGAATTGGTCAAATTAGATACAGTCATGCACTGCATACTAATGTTTCAGTCAATCAGACTGATGTGATGGTGCCACCGTGAGACTATAATGCCATATTTTTACTGTACCTTTTCTATGTTTAGATATGCTTAGATACAAAAATACCATTGTGTTATAGTTGCCTACAGTATTCAGTACAGTGACATGCTGTACAGGTTTGTAGCCTAGGGGTAATAGGCTATCTTACAGAGCCTAGGTGTGTAGTAGGCTATATACCATCTCCATTTGTGAAGTATGCTCTGTGAGGTCCACACAACACATTTCTCAGAAGCATCCCTAGCATTAAGCAACATGTGACTGTATTTAAATCTGGCTGGTTTTAATTTTTATAATGGTAATATCCATGTAAGATAAAAGTTGATTTCTATCTATACTTGATAATTATACATTTTATTAAGTGTTATAGATTGTAAAATAGGAAGATGTAATTTTTAGTTCAGTGAAATTTAGAATATCTACGTAGAGTAAAATAAATGTTGGAACATAAACATTGAAAGTTTAGATGTTTATCTCTGAATTTTGGATGCCACCATTACCTATGCTTAAAACCAACAAACAAAATATCCCTTTCTAAATCCTTCCTCCAGAGATTGTTTTATTTTATGGTTTCCCTGAAGCACAGGCATTTAAGCTAACCAGGGATATTTGGCAACATGTATATATTTTGTTGATTCGGTTTTGCCGGATCACAGAATAGAAGTTTGGTAATTGATAATTGTACTTATGTGGGGTCTTTTAAAACATTGTCATGTCATTACTAATTACATGTCGTGGTTGTGCTTTTTGTTGTCACTTGGGTAATGGCATAGCATTATAAATAATAGATATCTTATTCTAAGTAATACATTATTTTGAGTTTCAGTGAATTTGTTGAAAAGAAATTGACTTGCTTCATTTTCTTTATTAATTTTTTTATTATGTTTAGAATATTTTCTTTAAAGAAGTTTATCTAGGGCCATGTTTGTCATTCTAAATCACCCCATTAAATACCATAAGCCTTTCATTCCTTCAGTATGGAAATTGTGTTGGGCTTTTCAGACAGGTTAAAGGTTACTGAAACTTTCAGTAGAGTGTTGAGCGTTGTGAGTACAATCATCAGGGAAATTCAGTTTGAGTACTGACCATTTACAAATCTTTATCCTGGACACTTGTATCTATATGTCAGTAACCATAAGATTTCACACCTGGTCTGGTACCTTTAACTCCTTTAGATGTACATATAGATTTAAGAAGTTCCAACTGGAAGTTTCCAGTGTCACCCTTTCCCTTTGAGAGAATCACTTAAATATCATTCTGTGTGCCTTAGCTTCCTTTAGTTCTTGTGCAGTGTAATTTCCTCCCCTTGGAAATGATTCTATTAAATGTCTATAGGACATATGGATAGTTGATTCAAAAAGAACTGTTTATACATTTGCATTTTGCCAAGTTATGTGCTGTGAATGAATGTGAAGCATGCCTTATATCACAGCTTTATTTCTCGTTTCTTATCAGAATGATTCTTAGCACACATAAACGGTTCAAGGTATATTACCACTAGAATCTTAGCTAATTTTTGTAACTCACTTAAAATTGAGAAATCATATTTACAGGACATATTTTTGTGGTTGGAATCGGCCTTGTTTTAGAGAGTTTAATTAGGGTTTTTTGTTGCTTGGCTTCATGTCTTTTCATGACACTATTTTGGTACATGTTTTGATTATAATTAAAAAAAAAATCTTGTGATCTTATTTCTTTAGATAAGATGAAGATACCTTTTTTGAATTCCAGAGATATAATTGATAAAGGGTTAAATTACATGAACTTTCAAAATTCCTTGCCACTTTATCTTTTTGAAGAAGAGTCATCGTTGACTAATACTGTAAATCCGAAATGCATCAATCTTCTTTGTTTTAAGATCAACATTATTCATTCTGTTGTACATTTATCACAGATCATAGTGCCCTTTAGTAAAGTGAAATTTTAGTAATTTTTCTTTGCTGCATTCTCTTTATTGTATCTGCCCCTGTCTCATGCACTACCAAGTGAGCACTACCACCTTTATGAGCTTGTAAATTAAAAACATACTATTGCTTGTATATGTAAAATTTATAGTATATAACTTTTTTCTTTACCTTCATTCTTTTTTTTATATTTGCAGGAACAATTTCTTGATACCTTACTAGTCTTAAAATATTATCTTGCTCCAAAGTATTGGAGCAGTAATTTTGTTATTTTATTTTTCTTAGTTTCAAGGTTGATATAAAAAATTTTTTAAATTTCTGTTTATTGTTTTGTATTGACATGTTGGCCTTTGTTAGAATAAATTTTTAGAAATGGTTATAAAGGCTACTCTTTTGTTTGCTTACATTTTCGTATTTATTGGATTTTTTTTTTTTTTCAAACATTCAGTGACTAAATTGAAGCTCTGCTATATACAGGGCACTAAGTTTTGTATACTTTGGATTTCATTACACCAGCATGAGCATACAAACAAAAACAAATGAATATATTGAAAGAGCCAGAATGAAAGATTGTAATTTAGTTGAGTAGCAGTGCATGGCGTTAGGACAGCAGTTGGAATTCTATTGATTAAGTGGAGGTAGTGGTGAGGCAGTATGATTAGTGAGAGCTTTCTGACTGCATTCCTGACTGATGTTCACCCTGTGTAAGTTTTGTTGTTTCTGCAAAAATCACTGGTTATAGTATCAGAGGAATATAAAATTTGTAAAAATGTATGAAATGGTATGCTTTGAAAAAAGTTTTAAAATTAGATAATTAGTTTATATATACATTTATTTATCTTAGTAATTCTTAAAATAACTTCAGGAGAAGATTTAATAAGCCTAATTTTAAAATTTTTTTTTGTAAAGCAGTGAGAAGTAATCAGAAAACATGGAATTAATTGTGGACAATTCCCTTTTAGGTCTAGTACTTAAGTAAAACAACTTGCCCTTTAAGATCTCCTTTTATGCTTTAAAAAAAGTCTCAATTGGCATAAAAATGTTTTGGGGGTATGATTTGTATAAAATTTTGATATTGTAGCAATTGGTGTAATATTTTCTTTTCACCCTGATGTGAAACTTAAAACTAGAATTCCCATTCCGTGATACTTATTTTTATCACAGTCATATTGTACTAACTTGACAGCAGAGCCCCTAACTGCTTAATTTGCAGTCACTATGTGTTTCAACCTAGGGAATCAACTCTATTCATAAACCAGCATAAATGTTAGAGTTACGTGCTTGCCTTGGTCACAAGGTTATATGAGACTCCAGAGTGTAGGAGCCTTATAATGTGGGCTGCAGGGCTCAAATGATTTACTTTTAGGCTTACAGGCTTTTAAACATCATTTGCTACTACAGAAATTTTTACAAGCAAAACAGGAATGTAAATCAGATAGGTGCTGATCAATGACTTTCTTTGAAAAACATAACCAGTTTAGTGTAATTTTTCGTATGTAGCTGCAACGTTTGCATTTATTTATTTTATCTCCTTTCTTCTTTTGTTTTGTTTTGAGATGGAATTTTGCTCTTGTGGCCCAGGCTGGAGTGCAATGGTGCAATCTCACCTCACCGCAACCTCCGCCTCCCGGTTCAAGCGATAAATTTTGTATTTTTGGTAGAGACAGGGTTACTCCATGTTGGTCAGACTGGTCTCAAACTCCCGGCCTCAGGTGATCTGCCCGCCTCAGCCTCCCAAAGTGCTGGGATTACAGGTGTGAGCCTCCGAACCCAGCCCCTTACTTTTATTTCTATTTTTTTTGGAGACAGGGTCTTACTTTGTTGCCCAGCCTGGTCTCAGACTCCTAGCTTCAAGTGAGTATTTCAGGCATGAGCCACTGCACTTGGCTTCTCCCTTATTTTAATATAGCTGTAGTGCAGAGAATCAGGCTGTAGTTTCCAGGCCCTGTGGAAAGGAGAAAACATATTCATCTTTTATTAGCTTCAATTATCACTCTAAGTCTTATGGTGATAATGCATGTAAAGAGAAAATGTACACATTTTAAGAACTTGGGTCTTATTTGAGTTTCAGTCTTCGTAAAATATTTTCTTTGTGTGTTGTTGCTATTTCTATTCTTTTTTGTTTTCTTAGGAAAAAAAAAAGCTTGGCATCCCAGGTATAAAAGCTGCTATGGAAACTAGCAATGTGTGATAAAATGGCAAATATCACCCTTAAAAAATTTATTTGTTTAGACTGTCCTATAAACACAGCTTTTTCGTCTCTCCACCCTAGGACAAAATACGAACAGAAAGCTACCGAGATTTCATATACCAGAATCCACATATCTTCAAAGACAAGGTAAGTAGCATAGGTTATAGAATTATACATTTCATGTTGTTCTTGGGCAGTAGAAGTCCTCTCGTGGGTCATCATTGTGATAGCAATTGATTTAACACCTTCTGTCTTTATTTCACGGAAGACTTTTATGATGCTGCTCTGTGGTGCAGAGTACTGATAACAGAAATGCTGATTGCTGCTGTCATTCAATATGCTCTTTTTAAAAATTGGAAGTTATTAATTATAATGACATAGCTTAGTTATAATGACATAGCTTAGTTAAATTTTGCTTATTCAGATAATTTTGCTTAAACCATATTTTTTGTTTATAGTTATTCCTATGAATTTTAAATGTATCAGATAAGCCCCATGTCATAGCACACTTTTAATTATTACTCTAGTTTGTGTTCAGTAATGGAAAATTAATGAGTTTAAGAACATTAAGAATTAGGGTTCACTATTGTAATGTAGTATTTATTTTATATGCTTTCTTTTAATACTTTACCCCATTAAGAGATACTTTGTATTTTACAATTAGTTTTAATATTGGCTTAAGTTATTTAAAAAATGATCTTATACTCTGCGTGTGCATATGCCTGTGTGTTTGAAATTTGTGTTTTTTGGCTTTTCTTCCTTACACATTCTGTTTTTTCATTTTTTCTTTATTTTCCCTCTCTCTTTTCCACTCTGCCTTTTCCTCCCTTTCTACATTGGGATGGTTACTTAAAAGTTCAGATTTTCTGTTTGTTCTTACTGATGGGAAATTAATCCCCTAATTTAATCAGGAATATTATGATCTTTGCCGTTTACATACCTTTCCTTGGGAATTTTTTCCCACTCTTTTTACTTTGAGAACATGTATGTTGATAATGTATCAGGTTCTTATAATTCAGCTTTCATCTCTCTAAGATTATTTCATGAGCTTTACATGATATGGCAGCAGTAACAACCTTTATGTTTTAAAATCCTTTTCCTGATTTTGTTTGGAATATAATCTGGATTAACTTTTCATTTTCCATACCTCTTTTTTAAGAGCAGTGTTTCACTTGTGAGTTGGCTGAATTGGGCAGAATTTATATGGTGCTCTGATCTCTTTGGACAAAGCATTGCACCTCATGAAAAGTTATAATTGTTTGTGCTGATTCCCACCAGAGACAAATAAATGATTTCATTTAAAAATTATGGTTGATCAGTTTTTTATATTTAAGTTTTTTGTATGCTTTTTATATGTTACTATAGTGGAGACTTTTCATGGTGTTTTTTTTTTTGGGGGGGGGACGGATTCTTACTCTGTCACCCAGGCTGGAGTGCGGTGGTGCGATTTTGGCTCACTGCAACCTCTGCCTCCCGGGTTCAAGCGATTCTCCTGCGTCAGCCTCCCCAGTAGCTGGCACTACAGGCACACGACACCACTCCCAGCTAATTTTTGTATTTTTAATAGAGATGGGGTTTCACCATGTTGGTTAGGATGGTCTTGATCTCTTGACCTTGTGATCCGCCTGCCTCAGCCTCCCAAAGTGCTGGGATTACAGGCGTGAGCCACCGCACCCGGCCCTTCATAGTTTTTGTATTTGCAAAACAAGTGCTGGAAAGTTTATTTAATGTTTGTCTAAAAACCACTTTGTTTCCAATGAAGCAGATTATGTTACTGTTAACGACGTTGCTTTATATTTCTAGTTAGATTATGCCCAGATTTTTATTTTATTTTTTCCTTAATATGTAAACATGAGAATCACTAATCCTGGCTAGTCTGGAACCAGTTATATAATTTTGGGCAAGTGGTGAATCTCTTTGGGCCTAACCTGTAAGGTGATTGTAAAAATTCCTTCTGGTAAATTCTGTGGGTTTTGTTACGTGAAAGCATCATCATTGTCTTTCTTTGAGCCATCTTCTCTTAATACTTGATGATAGGAATACCAGAGGAGCTTGTTAAGAGAGTAAATTAGAATGTTCCTTCAGTATGCTTCTGAATGGAGTTGTCTTATAATAGGTAAGTAAATACTGAAAAGGCTCAAGTATTAGTAATCATAAGATTAATCATCAAGATATTAAATATTGTTATTAAAATTTTTTTCCTTCCCTTCTCTCTCCATCCCTTCCCAGCCTCCTTTTCTTCCTTCTTTTTTAATATTGTTCCAATTCACAAAGCTCTTGTGGAGACCATATGGTTTCTCAGATTAATTTAACTTTGGGTGGTATTTAATTGTGTTGTCACCCACTCATAATTAATTTCTGTTTGTAGTTTATTGAAGAAATTCCCAGTTAGGTGCCTTCTTTATGCTTCTGGTTGTTATCTACAGTTACAATTCATTCAGTTTTTTAAGAAAAAAAATGAATCAAATTTCCTCATCATTTTATAAAATAATGTTCATTTTATTTCTACCTCTTTGATTCTATCAAATTTTAGCTTATCTGCCTGATCACCTAATTCTAAGCTAGTGTAATAAATAACTAACATACAATTAAAAATACAGACTTTAGAAGCAGGTTAACCTGTGTTTGAATGCAGACCCTACAATTTACTAGCTGTGTGACCTTTGACCTGTTTCTTTGCCACTCTGAAGCTCACATTTGTCATTTGTAGAATGAGGATTAAATAAGGATTTCATACACATACGCATATATGCATTTGTATATACATTGCATCTGAATGTGTATATGGATAGTCTTACAAAAAAACACATACTCTAATTGGAGTATACTAAACATATCCTTCTATACTTTCTTCACTCAGCAGCTTTTCTTGGAGAAATTCCTTACTATCTTTTTACCCCCATGTTTTTTCTTTTGGTAAAATAAACATGATATGAAATTTGCCATCTTAGCTATCCCTAAGTGTATAGATCAGTGGTATTAAATACATTTATAATGTCATGCAGCCATCACCACTTCCATCTCCAGAACTCTTCATCTTGTAAAACTGAAACTATTCTCATTAAACCGTTAATTCCCCGTTCTCCCTTCTTCCCAGCCCTTGGCAGTCGCTATTCTACTTTCTGTCTCTATGATTTTGACTACTTATATACATCATATATGTGGAATCTTACAGTACAGTCATTCCCTCAGTATCTGTGAGGGGTTGGTTCCAGGACACTCTTAATACCAGCATCCACAAATGCTCATTTACCTGATATAAAATGGTGTAGTGTTTGCATATAACCCATGCACATCTTCCTGTATACTTTAAATCGTCTCCAGATTACTTGCAATACCTAATACAATGTAAGTGCTATATAAATAGTTGTTATATTGTATTGTTTAGGCAACAATGACAAGAGAAAGAAGACTTCATGTTCAGTACAGATGCAATTTTTTTTTTCCAGAATGTTTTCGATTAGCAGTTGCTTGACTCTCTGGTTGGGGAAACCAGGGATACAAAGGGCTGACTGTATTTCCTTTTGTAACGGGCTTATTGCACTTAGCATAATGTCCTCAAGTTTTGACCTTGTTGTAGCAAATGTCAGAATTTTTTTCATTTTTAAGGCTCAATAATCCATTGTATGTATGTACATTTTGCTTATTCATTCATTCATCTGTCCAGATATTTGGGTTACTTCTATATTAAAGCTATTGTGAATATTGCTGCTATTAACATAGGTATACAGGTATCTCTTAGAGGCCCTGCTTTTAATTATTTTGGGTATATACCCAGGAATGAAGTTCCTGGGTCACATAGTAATTCCATTTTTAATTCCTTGAGGAAGCACCGTGCTGTTTTTCACAGTGGGTGTACCATTTTGTATTCCCACCAGCAGTGCACAAGGGTTCCAATTTCTCCATATCCTTAGCAGTACTTGTTGTTTTCTAGTTTTTTGATAATAGCTGTCCTCGTTGGTGTGAAGTGATATTTGTTTTGATTTGCATTTTTCTAATGATTAGTGATTTTGAGCATCTTTTCATTAATATTCTTTTAATGGTTCATATATCCAATGTAAGAATGTCCATAAGTTGTTTCAGTTTTTATATTAGAAACTGCTTCATATAAACTATTAAAAATATTTATATATATATGGGAGTATAATTATAAGGTAATTTTTTAGCACTGGACCCTCTAGGTCATATAGAGTATATACCATGTATGGTGTCACCAGTTGTGCTGCCAGCTTGTCTTTGGTACACAGCAAGGAAGCGTTGATCTTCCCAGACACTGTCACCAAAGCACTTTTAACAAACTTCTAAATTCCACACTAATCTTTTATGTTTAATTTTTTAGTTTTGTAGATGTTTTATTTTAATGAGAGTTTCCGGAAACTTATTACACATGGTTCTATTGTATATATTTTCATTTTTGCCATACAATATTTCAAGTTGAGATACTGTAACTGTACTAGATACATATATACTATATAGTATACTGTTTTCTTGCTATTTTGGTTAATACATTTTATTTGGAACTTTTAAAAAATTTCTTTTTGTTTGCAGTGATATGTATCGATTGCATGTTAAAATAAAATTCTTAATGTTTATAAAAGTAATTATGTTAAAATGTATACTCACCCAGACAGGCCATGTGTTCAAGAATAGTCAAATTCCCACTGAAGCCATCTGGATGTAGGATAGGAAGCACAAAGTAGTAACCTTTCAACAACTTTATTTCTTCAGTGGATATCAGGCTGTTTAGATTATCTCTCTTCTGGAGTCAATACTAATAAATTATATTTTCAATATATAATGGAAACAGCCAGTCATGGTGGCTCCCGCCTGTAATCCCAGCACTTTGGGAGGCCAAGGTGGGTGGATCACTTGAGGGCAGGAGTTTGAGACCAGCCTGGCCAACATGGTGAAACCCCGTTTCTACTAAAAATATAAAAATTAGCCCGATGTGGTGGAGGACGCCTGTAATCCCAGCTACTTGGGAGGCTGAGGCAGGAGAATCACTTAAACCCGCGAGGTGGAGGTTGCATTGAGCTGAGATTGTGCCACTGCACTCCAGCCTGGGCAACAGAGTGAGACTCTGTCTCAAAAATGAAAAAAATAAAGATATAATGGAAGGAATACTCTACTTATAATAGTAGTACAGAAGATAAAATGCACAGAAGTAAACAACTAGAAATATATGCAGGACTTACATAAAAAAAGATTTTTAAAAGAACAGCTAAAGTACCTAACAGACAATTTAAACAAATTGAAAGTCATACCAGGTTCTTAAATAGGAAAACTCAAAATTGTTTTCCCTAAATTTTAGCTCAGTTCTCATAAAAATGCTAACACTTTTAAACCTAGACAAACCAATTATCTTGTTTATATAGAAAATAAATATAAAAGTTTTCCAGAAACTTTGTGGAA
Source organism: Rhinopithecus bieti (assembly GCF_001698545.2). Lineage (NCBI taxonomy): Eukaryota > Metazoa > Chordata > Mammalia > Primates > Cercopithecidae > Rhinopithecus > Rhinopithecus bieti. Next base: position 2,235,581 of record NW_016803902.1, read on the forward strand.
AATATTTGCAGTGAGTGTGGACCAGACTTACTTGATATTAAATCATTTTATAAAGCTTCAGTAACTAAAATAATTCCTGGCACATGAATATATAGATTAACAGAACAGATTTAAAATTCACTTCTAAATGCAAATATACACAAATATTTAAACGACTGTTAAAGGTCACATACCAAGTCAGTGGGGGAAACCTTGTTTAATAACTGATATTGTGACAAGTGGCCAACCATTTGAACAAAACATTGGAACCATGCCTCATAGTGTGTACCATGGTTTAAAAACAAACTGTGTTAATGAAACTGTGAATGTACTAGAAGGAAATGGGTGAAGATGAAATGCAATGAAATGGGAAGACTGGGGAAGGCTTATCTAATTATGATGAAAGTCCTGGAGATATTATAGAAAAGATTAATAAGTTTAATTGTAGGTTAAGAATTCCTGTGTAGCAAAAATCACTGTAAGTAGAATCAAAAGACAAAAATACATGCTGTGAGAAAACATAGCATGTCATATTACAGAGGGCTAATCTTAATTTACAAAGAACTCTTATCTGCTAAGACAGATTGATAAGAAAAGGACTAGCAACTGAGTGGGAAAAATGGAGAGAGGATGTAAATCAGTAGTTCACATAAAATTACAGACGGCTCTACAATACATGGAATGATGCTAAATCTCCTAAGAGAAATGCATATTAAAACTAGATCAACATATCATTATTTTGTGATTGCCAGATGGGTAGACATCCAAAAGTTTGATTATGTGTCCATAGGCTAGTCTCACCTGTGAGGAAATTGGTACTAATACATTGCTCTTTGGAGTCTTCATTAGCAGGATTGCCCTGTGAGATCAATTTGGTTACATCTAGCAGAATTACAAATATGTACTCTTTGACACAGTGTTTTCACTTCTAGGAATATATTCTTTAGATTTACTAATTCATGGGAATGGGCTTCGATATAAGGTTATTTTCAGCATTTATTGCCCTAGTAAGATTTCGGGAACACCTAAAATGTTCATCAGAGAACTGGATTTTGATACAGCCATAGTGTGGAATCCTGTACAGCTACATAAAAGAAAGGAGCTCTAGAAATTGATATGGAGAGATCTCTAAATTATATTGTTAAAAAAATATATATGTAACACAGTGGGTATAATATGCTATCATTTGTGTAAAAGAAGGAAAAACATGTATTGAATTGTAATATGCATAAAAATTTTTTTAAAGCATAGGAAATATACCTGATAGTTAAACCATAATTCTGTTGCCTGGTGAGAAAAAAAATTGGTGTACAGTATCATCGATTCTTAACTCTAGTTTTATTTTTCTTAGCGTAGTTTCTCATTACTCAGAGGAAAATCCAAGGCACTCTGTGATCTGACCCCTTCCTTCACCTCCAAGTGACCTCTTTCTGAACCCAGTTCAGCCACACTGGCCATCTTGGCTTTGCCTGGAATGTTGTGTCTTGCATTTAATATCCTCCTGACTAAAATGCTCTTCTCCTAGATCTTTGCATGACACCCTCCTTTATTCAGTTCTCTGCTCACATGTATCAGAGAGGTATTCTCAGACCTAACTAGAATGGTAAAAGAGTATATCTTCTCTCCCCTGCTCTAACCTCTACTCTACTTGATTTTTCTTACTACTTGACCTCATTTTATATTCTTTGTCTCTCTCACAAGATTGTATGTGCCGTTAAGACAGGGATTTGGTCTTGTTTGTTGCTGTACCTCCATCACTGAAATCAATTCCTGGTATATAGTAATGCTTAGTGAATACTTACAGTATGAGGGCACTGAAATAATTTCCTATTTTGGGACAAATATATATGATTTTTTAGGCCATTGATAGTGAAAGATTTAAAGCACTAGTTTTCAGTAATTTCACAGAGTAGTGTACCTAGAAGGATTTTGCTAAATGTGTTTCCTTGGTGACTTGTTTTTGTTTTTACTATGAACTAAGCAGGCTTCATTATATTCCAGGGAAAACCATATTAAATTCTTGATTTAAATAATTGCTCCCCACTTACCCCCAATAGCATCTTAAAACTTTTGGTTCTAATAAATATTTTTCTTTCACCAAGAATTAAGTTTGCAACTTAAACTCTCAAGTTACTGAATTTTGACAGCTAACTTGTTTTCATTGCACTTTCTTGTTAAAATGGGCTGAATATTTGATTTTGGGAGTGGGAAGGATGTAGTGATATTCCGTATCCTTGATTACTTTATAACCCTTTTCAAATTGTATTGGGTCAAGCCATCCTGCTTAAATTAATTCCTGCCACTCAAACTTGAAGAAATTTATTTCTGTTAAAATGTAGAATTACTGAGCCTAAAATAGAATACACATACAATAGGGAAATTGAAAACAATAATTCTCTCTTAAATCTGTAGTTTTTTTTATATAAAATCTCTTAAATTAAGCATTGTTGGGTCTGATTACAATAGACTATAACCAACTATACTGTTATTAATTTAAAACAACTCATAGTAATGATATCTTCAGTTTTTCCAAATAGAAATTACCGTATTTGCTTAGTTTAATTTTTTTTTTTTTTTTTTGAGATGGAGTTTCTCTCTTGTTGCCCAGGCTGGAGTGCAATGGCGTGATCTTGGCTCACCGCAACCTCCACCTCCCAGGTTCAAGAGATTCTCCTGCCTCAGCCTTCCGAGTAGCTGGGATTACAGGCATGCGCCACCATGCCCAGCTAATTTTGTCTCAAACTCCTGACCTGAGGTGATCTGCCCGCCTTGGCCTCCCAAAGTGCTGGGATGACAGGCGTGAGCCACCGCACCTAGCCAGTTTAAAGTTTATATTGTGATCTTTTCCTAGCCAGAAAGATCGTAATATATGAATAGAATTTAATATAGAGACCTTTTTGGTAACATCTCTTTTTTTTTTTTTGAATTACCCCAGGTAGTTTTGGATGTTGGGTGTGGAACTGGAATTCTCTCTATGTTTGCTGCTAAAGCTGGGGCGAAGAAGGTTCTTGGAGTTGATCAATCCGAAATACTTTACCAGGCAATGGACATTATAAGGTACATATATTTTAAGCCTTCATTTAAGTTTATTTTAAAATTTAATGATTATTTAACAGATTTTCTTGTCTTTAGTAGCTATCTAAGGCAGACTAATGACATTTGTCTTTCAGTAAAAATTCACTCCAGAATAATAAGATTTTAAGTTGAATTGAGCTAGACACATTTGAACTATGGTGCTGAATAATCTTTTCACAGTTCACATTGATGAGGATTATTTTTATATAGTTCTCTGGCTTTCTGACTGTGGCTATAAATATGCTAATTCTAATAATGTAAAATTAAAAACTTGATACTTAGGGTAATACTGACAGGACTCCCTACTTACTAATATATTTATTATATGTTAGTAGTATTTTCTTTAGCAAATATCAATTATACTAAAGACTAAGAGTTATTTGTCTTTTTCTTTTGTGACAACACTAGTCCATGTACCTCCTTCAAATTAAGTAAATTCCAAAGTTGCTAAAAACAAGGCAGAGTGGATTTAGTTTATTAGCCCCTAAAACTTTTATTCTCTAAAACTCTCTGTCTTTTGAGTATTTAGCTGGGTTGATTTTACAGTTGGCTTATGACCTAGTAAGAAGGCCTTTATTTGAAATCCAGCTGACACAACTGAATTTCTTTCCCTATGTGCTTAACAAAAGCACCTTACATTTGGAACTTAGGAGTCATTTCCAGAATACGTAATCAATAGGAGTCTTCTCATAGCAACTTTTAAGTGATTCTTCAACTTACACTGCTGTTCCACTGTTAAGATTGATTAATGTTAGCCAGGCATGGTGGCTCATGTCTGTAATCCCAGCACTTTGGGAGGCTGAGGTGAAAGGATTGCTTGAGCCCAGGAGTTCACTCTGTCCTCTATAAAATATGTTTTAAAATTAGCCAGGCATGGTGGTGCATGCCTGTAATCCCACCTACTTGGGAGACTGAGACAGGAGGATTGATTGACCTGGGGAGGTGGAGGCTGCAGCGAGCCATGATCGTGCCACCACACTTCAGCTTGGGTAACAGAGCAAGACACTTTCTCCAAAAAAAAATTTAAAGATTTGATTAATGTTGATCTTTTCTGATTTGTTAAAAAATTTAAATATGATTATATAAAATATTTAAAGTTTAGATTTTATTTTGTAACTAGAAGGATAGTGTTATGGTTAGAAGAACAAGTTTGAATCAAGCTTGGGATGGAGTCCTCACTCTACCATTTAACCGGTACTTGGAACTTGAGTTAAAGTACATCTAACGTGTTAGAAATCTCAGTTGTTTCACTGTCAAACGAAACTTACAAGTTTCGTTTGTGGTTGTAAGTAAGATGCATAAGTTATAAGTAATACGTATATATAAATCAGTTTGGCCTGTTGCCCAGCACATAGTAAATATTTTGAGATGCATAAGCTATAAGTAAGATATACATATAAATCAGTTTGGCCTATTGCCCGCCACATGTTAAATATTTGGAGCATTAGCTATGGTTATTATTAACAAATACCAAATCAGTGTTAATGGAAAAATTGCCCTGAACTTGTTAGGTTTTTCGTAGATAATGGTTTGTGGTTGTGATTTTTGTATTGGAATACATATATACACACACACACATGTATGTTGCAATTGCAATTATAGAATTGCACATACTTATATATCGATAGATATCTAGTCAAGCCTTTTCTAGTTCTTATGATACCATTAAGTACAGCATGATCATTTTGGGGGTTCCATAGAAAGTACCCTCAATTGCTTATTCATTGCCATCCAAACAAATATGAGAAACACTGTCCCAAAGAAGAGATTGTTTTAGAAGAATTCTCAAAATTTTATTGTTGATAGTAAAATTATGATGAGCTATTTCTACTAGAATTTCTAGTCTTATGACAGCTCTTTCTATTAGAATTTCAAGTATATTTATGAATTAGTCAGTTTTTTTTTCCTATAGCATGGGACTAGATGTGCTCTCCTTTTAATTTCTTAACTCTATGAAAGAAATGGAAAGGAATTATAATACACTGTTTCATTTTATTTTACAGAAGTCCTGATTCCCATTGTCTTTGTAGAAACATATTTATAAATGAATATACCTAAAATTCATCATTTATAATATTAATATTTAGTGCTAGGGTATACGGTGTCCAAGCTTCTTAGTAAAATATTTTAAATGTTTCTGATATATACATTTAACATTCAATTACTTAAAATAATGAGGAAAATGTTTTCTGACAAATTATTGCTAGAGGGAAATTAATTTTCAGTCCTTTTTTTTTTGCAGTTGTCTAAACACTTCATGATATATTTTGATCTAGAGTTACAGTTTTGGAGGAACAAGACAGTGGAATTAAGCGTGTTTCTGATATATTGATGAGCTCCCAGCAAAAACAATTGCTTAAAAAAATTATATTTTATGATTTTTCAAAATAAATGGTAAACTAGTCTGTGTAAATCTTTTAATTTAATACCAGTATTAAAAACCTTGAAACTATTTTAAAATATTATCGAAAGATATTCACAGTAATTCTATCCAGATTTAAGAATAATTTTTTTCTGCCCACATAATCCTAAATATTTTTATTAGTTAGAAGACCTTCTAAAGTATATTTGTCACCAGTGCAGAGCCCAGAATGGTTTGGGATTAAGTCTTTGTTTTTAAAGTCTCCGGGAAAGCTACCAACTTACTTTTAATCAAAGGATGGGTGTCAATTTGCATTTATTAGTATTTTTTCTGTTAAGATAGCGTCTTCAACATCAGTGGGCAAAAGCAGAAATGTGAAAGAAATATGTCCCTGATTCAGCAAGTGACATCTGCAGTCACAAAGGAGTGCTTTTCCATGTACTCAAAGACAATAATAAATTGCTCCTCCCATCTCATCTTTAGGTCTTTCACCTATAAAGCCAGAGCTAACAGAATGTCTCTTTAACAATACTTACAGGATTCGATACAAACATGTTTTTGATATTTAACTTAAAGTTAACTCAGCTTTGTAAGCACATAACTAAAAGTATTTTAACAAGATTTTTATATGATAATAATGAGATTAAAACCCAGCAATCTAGCGTAATAGCTTTTCATTAAAATTACTAGGGTTCAAGATACTTAAGACCCAAAATTTGAGCTCTGTCAGTTTCTCAGGATGGAATAGGTAGAGATATGTGACTTATTTGGATAAGGATCCTCTGTCTAATCATTGAGTCAAAGTACTTGTCTTCAGTCTTTTCTGTGTGTATTTTTGGACAGAGTTTGATCATTTCGTCAACCAAATTTTTGAATTTCGAACACTAATTTTAATGTAGTGAAGTAGGAAGCGAATATGTCAAACTATTCTTTGCTGTGTCAAATATTTTATGCTTACCAGTGTTTATCCTCTCAATCTTGTAAAGTGTCATTTTTGTAAGATTTCCTGCTAGTTCCAAAGTGTATCTAAAATCTTGGCTTGAGTGTCAGATGTAGTTATAGGAAGGAAGCATAGATAAAAAGTGCAATGAAGAAATCAAAATCAGTTTCACTACTGCAAATAATTATTTTCTTGCTGTAATGTTAGCACTCAGAGAAGTAGCATTTGTGACCAAGATTACTACCAAGCATGAAGAGTGTAATAAAATGACTAAACCTTAAGTTTATATTCAATTAAAGTACCAATTTAGCTAAGTGAACATTTTGCATAGAGCACATATTTACTATAAATAAGCTTTTGCAAAAAATAATCACATTTTTAAAAATAATTTTAAAACATTGCACATGAGAGCATATACCTAGAAGCTTAGTGAGGAAAAGTTTTATTATACAACAGGTTCACAGTTGATTCAGAGGGAACAGCCATGTATTGTGACTTTGTGGTAATGGATTTTTAACAAAACAAATGGTATCCACATAAGACTTTTTTTTTTCCCTAATTATCTGTAAAGCTCCTGCATATGTTCCCCCTTTGTACAGTGTGGAAATTGAACAAGTAGATGTATTTAAAGGACTAAAGAAGCAGGCTTATTATCTCACGGCTTTTAGTACTAATGACCAGGATTGTACTCTAGTTGCTTGTTGAATACCTTGTCATTCAATTCCTAGTTTTCTTTTCAGATGGAAACTATCAAAGGCTGTAGTTGTTATTATCAAGATCCAGTGATATTTGTGTAAAGCTTTGTCTTACCTCATGCTAGATGGCCATGTTTAAGATTCATTATAGACATTATTTTTGCCAGTCATTACCAGAGTCATGGTCATCAGAGCAGAGGCAAGCATTTGTTCACCAGATACATTTTGCGAAAGTATGAATTTTTTAAAATCTCTTCACAAAACTGTTGAGCGGTTATGTAGTCTGAACTGCCCCCCCGCCTTTGCTTTGAAGTATCAGAGTTATTCCTGAGAATTTCTTAACAGGATTTTTGAAATTTTCAGCTGTACACGACAGTAGAGAGAATGATATGAATTCCTGTGTGCCTGTCACCTGTGTCTACATTTATCAATTTTTTTACCATCTTTTTTTATCCATTTCCCTCCCACCTTTTGTTTTGTTTTGTTTTGTTAGAGTATTTTGAAGTAAAACTTATACATTATATCAGTAAATGTGTCCTAATACATTTGAGTGTTAGTGCATGAGAACATTTATTGAAAATGACTTAGCACTCAATCTTTAGATACCCCAATTTAATAATAAAATTACTGACATTAATTTAGTTTATTGACTCTCCTTTGGTGCAGGTATAACTGAATCTCTTTTGATGTAGATTATTATACCTATTATAGAGATTAAGAGGCTGAGCATGGTGGCATGTGCCTGAGTCAGGAGAATCACTTGAGACTAGGAGTTTGCAGCTACTAGTGTGCTAGGATTGCACCTGTGAATACCCAGCATACTATAGCCTGGGCAACATAGTGAGACTGTGTCTCTATAGTGGGGTCAGAATTAGTTCCCAGGCAACCTGACTCCATAGCTTATCCTCATAGCCAGTTTGCAATTCCTTATCTCCATGGAACTACTTACAAGGTATGTATTGGTTATATTCAGTAGTTTGCTTTACTTAAAAACCTATAGATAGTTTGAAAAGCAGGGCTTTTTGTTTTGGTTAAACCAACATTGTACTGTTTCTTCAGAAATGTTCTTTGCTTTTTTTATATTGTGAAAAGGTAGTTATTTTTATAGTATTCATATGCGTCTCCTTTGTCTTCCTTTTGAAATTCTAAAATTTGGAGTGAAATACCTTCTATTCCTTTGTGAATGTACTTCTAAAAGAATATGTACGAAAGTTATTGTTAATATCCCCACAGTCTACTGACTCATTGTTCTAACCAGTTGAGGATACCACATAGCATGCTCATCTCAGCATCCAGACATGACTTGAGTTCTAATTTTTCTTTCACTAATTAGCTTTATAATAATGGGCAAATTACACAACCCCTTTAAGCCCTGATTTCTTCATTTATAAAATGAGGTTGTCAAGCCTGTAATCCCCGCACTTTGGGAGGCCGAGACGGGTGGATCACGAGGTCAGGAGATCGAGACCATCCTGGCTAACACGGTGAAACCCCGTCTCTACTAAAATACAAAAAAACTAGCCGGGCAAGTTGGCGGGCGCCTGTAGTCCCAGCTACTCCGGAGGCTGAGGCAGGAGAATGGCGTAAACCTGGGAGGCGGAGCTTGCAGTGAGCTGACATCTGGCTACTGCACTCTAGCCCGGGCGACAGAGCAAGACTCCGTCTCAAAAATAAATAAATAAATAAAATAAAATAAAATGAGGTTGATAGAGTCTCATAAGATTGTTATAGGAATTGCATCCATTATGGTGCTTTGCAAAATGGCTGGCCCTGTAACTGCTTACGAAATGTTAGCAGTAATGATAATCCTGTTAATTATTAGTAGTGGTCATATGCTTGGCTTGGCATCAATGTCTCAAATAATATTTTATGTTTGGGTGGTTATGTTTCATTTAGGACATTTATTGCGCTATCTTGTCAAAATGTGACTCACTTTTTTGTCTTCTTTCTATTTCACAATCTCTATTCTCTTATACCATAAAATGTCAAACTTTAGTCATACTCTGTACTCACTTACCTCTCTTGAACTCTGTTCTCAACTTCTCTGATACTTGTCTATTCTTGCTTATTGGAGCTTTCTGTAACATCAGTCAGTGAAAATTAGCAGGCTCTAAGTTGTCCTTATCCCTTCTGAGGCCCTTTTCTCTGTCAGAAGTCTATATACAGCAGAGTATCTTCTGTTAAACTCCACAAGCCTACATCTATAAAAGGCACTTTAAATTCTAAAAGATAGATATTTTTAAAATATACAGTCTTTTATTCTTTCAAACACATGCAACTTAACAGTCCTTGGATTATGTTTAAAATAATTTTTGGCTAGGCATGGTGGCTTAAACACTTGTAATCCCAGCACTTTGGTAGGCTGAGGTAGGAGGATCCCTTGAGACCAGGAGTTCAAGACCAACCTGGGCAAGATAGCAAGAACTGTCTTTACCAAAAAAATAATAAATACTACTACTAACAATTTTATCTCCTTTTATTTAAAAGGTGATCTAGCATTTCAAAAGAAATGAGTTTAGAATAGGATACATTTTGGTTATTATTGTAAACTGACAGTGTATTAGGCTTTAAGGATTAGGCTGGCTCTTCTGAGGTTGCAGACGTGAATAAAACAATATAGATTTTCTGAGATGTTATGTTAGTAGGGGCAAATAGGTCTTAAAGTGAGATGTGGAAGAGAATGAGAAATTGTTTCTTATTCTTGCTATCATACTTTGGACTCTGCAGTGAAAGATCATTTCAGCAACATAAACTTACCTAAGGATAGCAAAGCTATTTAGTTGCCAGACAATTGTATACTGTGTTTATTACCCTCGGGAAGCTCAGGTAGCTTCTGTTTAATATTTTTACCATTGTCTTGGCTGCCTTTGGTTTCTCATTGACACAGCTAGGGAATAGCTCATTATTCAGACTTTCAGATGTTACTGCAGAAGAGTTTTTAGAAGGTTGATCCATCATATGGCCACAATGCAGTACACTCAATCTCAGTATGACATTAAAGGTGCAATCTTTTATATTGCCTGTATCTAGAATACTGTTAGAAAGGAAACGTTAAGGAAAGTCCAGAGAATATTTTGATTTATTGTCATGTTTATGTAGGTGTCCTTCTCTAGACATGAGGACAGGAGATTTATCCTCATCTTTTTATCCCTAACACCTAACAAAGTGTCTGATACACATAATAGATGCTTAGTTAAGGTTTTTGAGTAGAAGTAAAGTATCTTAAGGTAATGATTTTAAAGATGGTGGTGGTGGTGGGGTGTGTGTGTGTGTGTCTGTGTGTGTGTGTGTGTATTTTGGAAAAGGATTACAAAATACACCAGCAAAAATTCTTGAAATAAGGGATGCTACTTCATATTTTGTTTCTAAATTTAATAGAAATAACAGAAATGTGAATTAAAGCCAAAGAGAAATTTGAACCACTGATGAGGCTAAAATAGTTTTTCAAAAAATTTGTTCTTCAAAAGCCATAGAACTCTGGTGAAGGTCATGAAGGTGATCAAGACACCTTACAGGGAAATTAAATTTATTTCCTTTCCTAGTATACCCCGAAGCCCCCTTCATTTCTGATTCACCCCAGTGGTTCTGTCTTTATGGGGTACATTCCATGACCACCCACTAGTTCAGTGATTTACTGGAAGAACTCACACAATTCAGTATAAAGCTGTACTCACAGCTAAGATTACAGAAAAGGGTATAGGGCAGAAACAGCAGGAAAAAGATACCCACAGGCAAAGAGGTCACAGGCAGACTTCCAAGGTATCTCTCTCTTTTTACACAAGAGATTTACTCCCCAACTTCATACCTCAGAGGCACAAGTGAGATGTCTCTACCTAGGGAAATTTGCTTGAGTCTTGGAGACTGTAGTTCTTAAAGCTAGTGGGTCAAGTAGGCATATTTCCACCATGTGACCAGCCATGGTATATACCCAAACCAGGTAACCAGTGTGCGTGATGAATCTTTATGTTTACTTTAAACATGTCGTCAACTTGCTTCATCTAAACCTACTGCTTCAGGTAAATGGAGTATCATCATTATTCTGCAATCATATGAGTGATCTAGGCATTCTTGTTCTTAGAGTTTGATCAAGAATTTTTGCCATGGCTATAGAGATCTAAGCAAGAACTGAGTAAAACAAAACAGATCTGCTACATTCACTCATTTTTTCCAAGTTGTAAACTTGGCCTTCATACTTGACATTTTCTTCCCCTTTACTCAACATACCTGTTGGAGACAGAGTCCTGTTGAGTATCCTTAATGTTTCTCAAATGTGTCTCTCGTCTATCCATGATGTTTCTCATGCGTTACTTTACATTCTTAGATCTCTCACCTGAATTAATGCATCTGCACTTAACTGGACCAGTTGTTTGTCTTTGCCTCCCACCACTCTCATCTGTTCTCTGTAGTGCAGCCAGACTGATTTCCTCACTTGATTCTCCTCTACTTTAAATTTAAAGGAAGAAAGTGGGGGGAAAAGATATTTTTGTATTGGGAAGATGAAAGAGGATAAATTACATGTGATTCTACTATCAGAGACCACTATCAACATTTTGGTATATTTCTTGCCACTCTCAAAAGCCTTAGGTCACAAAGATGAAATCCGTAGAAATGTAAACTTTACCAAAATATCAGCTCCCCGTGGTGCGGCAGAAATTTTTCTTTTTTTCATTCATTGATGTGTCCCAATTACCAGGAAGGGGACCCAGCACATCCTAGGCATTCAGTGTAAGTACTTATTCGATGAATGAATGAATTAATCAGTTTTTAAGATTCAGGACATTATATATTCAAAGCCAGGTAAATCATTATCACCAAAGCCTGCAACCCCATTGTTTCCGATAGATTCCAGATGACTATTTTTATCTTTTTTCACTTTATTAGAACTGAGTTGTTGCTAATTTCAAACAATAAATGTCCTCAGTGTTAGTAATTCCACAGCTACACATTTGTAAATAAAGATGATACATTTGGGAGGGAGCAGCTCATAGAATAGCTTTGTTATGGTTCCAGGTCTATGTCCCATACCTTCCTGGTAGTTCATTCCTTGTGGGATGTGTGTAAATCTGCCTCCAGCTTCATATGTTTAAGAATTCTTGCTTTTTGTTGACATTTATGAATGAAGGACTAGATATTTTAATAAAAGTAACTGGTACAGGTTTTATCTCTGAGGGGAAAAGGTGGAGACTGGTCAGTTTACAGTTGCCCCATTAATGTTTTAGTCCCTTTATCACTCCCACGTTGTATACCTCTTGACTCCAGTGGTTTGTGTTGTGAAGAATGGCTCCACCTCCACTATCATGCTCTTTGATGTGTGCACTGAGTACTAGGTCTTTCTTCACAGATTTACCAATATAATTTCATTCCCTTTTTTCTCTCAACTAAATTATGAGATTCTTTGGTTCTTTGGTATTCCCTTCCAAAATCTCCATGTATTTATCCGCGTCTTACATTTTATATTATTGTCATTTCACTGTGCTTAGGGAGCAAAAGAGAAATAAATATGTATACATCGATGATATATTGAAATGAAAGTAAATAAATAGTATATATTGTATCTTTTATATCTATTAGGATATTCCCTTCTTCTCCCCCTTAAGCTATCATCCATATATTCTAGGTGAACTTTACATGTATTTTATCACTAACTTTAAATGCATTTGATTAGGTATTCATTGTATGAACTCACATGTACTTTCTGTTGCTTGCTTGTCTGTCTCCCCACTAGACCATCTTCTTCCTTAGAACATAGACCATATCTTGGCCGGGGGGAGTGGCTCAAGCCTGTAATCCCAGCACTTTGGGAGGCCGAGACGGGCGGATCACGAGGTCAGGAGATCGAGACCATCCTGGCTAACCCAGTGAAACCCCGTCTCTACTGAAAATACAAAAAACTAGCCGGGCGAGGTGGCGGGCACCTGTAGTCCCAGCTACTCAGGAGGCTGAGGCAGGAGAATGGTGTAAACCCGGAAGGCGGAGCTTGCATTGAGCTGAGATCCGGCCACTGCACTCCAGCCTGGGCGACAGAGCGAGACTCCTCCGTCTCAAAAAAAAAAAAAGAACATAGACCATATCTTTTACCTAAATCATGTAGGGAAAACGTAGATTGAAAATTTAATCCCGTATTTCTTGTTCCAAAGATCCTGAAATGACTCTTCATTATCTTTAAGTAAAATCTAGACTTAAAGATAAGTCTTAGCATTACCTCTAAATATCCCCCAACTATGTCACTGTATACTATCTCTTGTTGCTCTAGTCATACTAAACTGTTCAAAGTTCTTTAAATTTGCTTCTCTCTCTCTCTGTCACGCACACACACACGAGGCAGTTGTGCACACACACAACCCTCCTCTACCCATACCCATACACATCTTTGTGTATACTGTGTCCTTTCCTGGCTAAGCTCAGATGTCACTTACATAAAGATTTATCATATGAGCTTCCATAGTCCCCAATCCTGTTTACTATTCCGTCTCTCTTAGACCATACCCTTAAGTGCATGGACTGTGTCTTTTATCTCTGTATGCTTCGTACAAGATAATTAATCATGATGATGTCCCTGTATCATGAAGTGAAAGTTAAATTGCTACTTTTAAGATAGGAAATAAGATAGGAACGTATGTGTTCTAACAAAATTTCCCCTCAGAAAAAGTTGATAATTTCATTTTTATTGGATTATTTAAGAGAATTACTTAAAGATATCCTTTTATTACCTTGTCGTATTTCTTTACATTAGAATCATGCTAGTTTTTCAGTAGGTGTTTCCAAAGATAAAGATTCATTTGGCTTATACTGAAGTAGGGTTTAGTGAGTAGCCACTTGAGAAAACTAAGTAAAATCTGTATATTTTTTTCACGAATGGAAAAAATCAGGTGGTGATTAACAGTCTTATGAAAGGTTATCTGTGTCGATGATATCTGTTTTAATACAAAACTAATGGGAATTATAAGGCTTTCTCTTTTTTCCTGTGTTTTCCCTTAAATCATAATCTTTCTTATTATAGTCATATTTGAACAACAAATAATTACTGATGCAAATAGGATTATGACTTGTAGCAGACAGTAAACAGGCCTAGCAGATGGTCTCTTACAGAACACAGATCTTGTTTCAGCATAACCATTCTGGAGATACTTTTAAGCAGTGGGAACATTTTTCTCTTTTAAAAGAAGCTTGCCTTCAGTTTTCTTTGAAGTGTTTGTCATTGGTAAAGCTTTAATGAGTATTTCGGTAAGCAACAAGCAACTATAGCAATTTCATCAGAATTTTATTAAATACTGTTTTAAAAAAAACTCATAAGCATTTCTTTAAAACTTTTTGTATGAAATATAACATGTAAAATGAGTACATAAAACATCAATAAACATCAATAAACATGTTTAATATGCATAAGTATCCATAAATAACAAATGAAATTAAACATATAGTAACCATTACCCAGGCCAAGAGAACTTTGCCACCAATTCAGAATCCCACCCACCTCCACTGCTCTTTCTCAATCAGATGGGCTACTATGAATAATTTTATTATGATCTGGTTTTACATGTGCCCTGGTGCACACATCTAGGGGGTGTATACTTACAAGTAGAACTGTGGTCCTTAGGGTATACATATCTTCAGATTTCCTAGATATTGCCAGACTATTTTCCAACGTAGTTATACCAGTTTATCTTATACATATAGTATATAGCAGTTCTGGTTGGTATTATCCACCTTTAAAAAATGTTTCCAGTCATTTGTGTAGCAGTATCTCATTGCAATTTTAATTTTTGTTTCTTTGATTACTAATGAAAGTGAGCACCTTTTCATGTGATTGTTAGCCATTTGGATTTCCTTTTTCTGTGAAATATTTGTTTATGCCTTTTGCTCAGGTTTCTTTTGAGTTGTGTCTTGTTTGTGTATTTGTAGGCAATCTATATATATATTTTGGATTTGAACTGTTGATAAGTTTTATGTAATGCGAAAGTCTTCTCTCATTCATGTTTGCCTTTTCACCCTCTTTGTAATATCTCTCAATGAATTGAAATTCTCAGTTTTCATATGGCAACATTCTTATTTATAGTTGCCACTGTTTGTGAGTTGAGTAAGGAATCTGTACCTTCACTGAGGTTATAGAGGTATATATTCTTGTCAATGCTTTATAATTGTGGTTTTTACACTTAGGCATTGATTTTTGTATATGGTATGAAGTGGTGGTCCAGTTTTGTTCCTTTTCTTGATATTGTATTTAGATGACCCAGTTGTCCTGGTCCCATTCATTAATCTTTGTTACTTATATTATCATTTTTATCAAGAATCAAACATCATTATATGAGGCCTGTATAACCCTTTTTTTTTTTTTTTTTTTTTTTTTTGAGACGGAGTCTTGCTCTGTCGCCCAGGCTGGAGTGCAGTGGCCAGATCTCAGCTCACTGCAAGCTCCGCCTCCTGGGTTTACGCCATTCTCCTGCCTCAGCCTCCGGAGTAGCTGGGACTACAGGCGCCCGCCACCTCGCCCGGCTAGTTTTTTTTTGTATTTTAGTAGAGACGGGGTTTCACCGTGTTAGCCAGGATGGTCTCGATCTCCTGACCTCGTGATCCGCCCGTCTCAGCCTCCCAAAGTGCTGGGATTACAGGCTTGAGCCACCGCGCCCGGCTTAACCTTTATACTAAAACTCCACTAAGGCAGTAGGACCGAAAATCACAAGTCACTCATTCATTAATGCAAATGCAAGAATCCTAATAAAATTATTGGAAAACTGGGCCAGGCACAGTGGCTCACGCCTATAATTCCAACACTTTGGGAGGTCAAGGTGGGTGGATTACTTTAGGCCAGGAGTTCGAGACCAGCCTGAGCAACATGGCGAAACCCTATCTCTACTAAAAGTACAAAAGTTAGCCCAGCATGGTTGCACATGCCTGTAATCCCGGCTACTTGGGAGGCTGAGGCAGGAGAATCACTTGAACCCTGGAAGCAGAGGTTGCATTGAGCTGAGATCATGCCACTGCACTCTAGCCTGGGTGACAGAGCAAGACTGTGTCTCAAAAATAAAGGAAAACTGAGCAATAAATTGGGAAGTAAAGTTTATTCTAGGAATGGTTAAATATGAGAAAATCAGAAAAATCTATTGAGTGTGTCTCAAGAGATGCAGTATAAAAGTGTGATAAAATTTAGTATCCATTCAGTGTATCTATGTATTTAAAACCGTTAGCAAACTAGAGTTAGAAAGCAGTGTCCCAATATGATAAAGAACAGGGTGTGGACGAGTACCTGTCAGTGCCCTGTTAGGAACCAGGCCACACAGCAGGAGGTGAGCAGTGGGTGAGTGAACATTATCGCCTGAGCACCGCCTCCTGTCAGATCAACGGGGGCGTTAGATTTTCACGGAGTGCAAATGCTAACGCTGTTGTGAACTGCATATGCGAGGGATCTAGGTTGTGCATTCCTTACAAGAATCTAATACCTGATGATCTGAGGTGGCAGTTTCATCCCAAAACCATCTCCCACCCGCAGGTCCATGGAAAGATTGTCTTCCATGAAACTGGTCCCTGGTGCCAAAAAGATTGGGGACTGCCGCTACAGAGTATCTATAAAAACAAAACCTACAGCCAGTATCTTGATGAAGCAGTGAAAGCATTCTCTTTAAGTTCAGGAATAGGACAAGGATGCCTTTCATCACCTCTTCTATCCAACACCATAAAGGAGATCCTAGCCAATGCACTAATATGATCAAAAGAAAAGTATAAGAATAGGGTATGAAGTAACAAAACTGTTTTTATGATGTTTGTGTATGTTTATGAATACAGACATTAGAAAGAAGCTATAAACAAATTACGATAAAAGTATCAAGATGCTGAATACATAATTAATCAGAGTTTATTATTATTTTTGTTTGTTTGTTTGAAACAGGGTCTTACTTTGTCATCCAGGCTGGGGTGCAGTGGCAAAATCATGTCTTATTGCAGCCTTGACCTCCCAGGCCCAAGTGATCCTCCCACCTTGCCTCTCAAGTAGCTGGGACCACAGGCCCATGCCACCATACCTGCCTAATTTGTTTATTTTTTGTAGAGACAAGTTCTTCCTATGTTGCCTAGGCTGGTCTGGAACTCCTGGGCTCAAGCAGTCCTCCCATCTTGGCCTCTCAAGGTGCTAGTATTATAAGCAGGAGCTACCACGCCTGGCCTATTGTTAATATTTTTAACCTCCTCCCAGACAATGCAAGGACATTAAGTCACTTTAAATGGAAAATTCACCCTGGGGATGAACATCCCCCAATAAATGTTGGCTGTGAATCATGGGTCAGCTGTTTTAATTTCTTCCTCCCCACCACCTTCTGACCTTGATCATTATCTCCTTTCCATATATTTCTCAGGTGTCTTTTTGTTTTATTGCTTTCTGCAATCACTTATGCAAAGAATAAGTCTCTAAAAACCCTTAATGACCACCAGGATTTGACCTGTCCTCTATCAAGGTTGTTAATAATTTCTTCGTAGAACCCTCATCTAATTTCTCTTTTTTACATCGTTTTTCAAAAACCATTGAGTCCTTCTCAATGAGCTGGGTTTTTTTTTTCCCTTGTCCTTTCTTTCCTCTCATTGATTTTCCTTTTCCTTTCTATGTTAAAAACTTTATGTGGGCCTCATGCTTGTT
The DNA here is from genome assembly GCF_001698545.2 of Rhinopithecus bieti. Classification (NCBI taxonomy): domain Eukaryota; kingdom Metazoa; phylum Chordata; class Mammalia; order Primates; family Cercopithecidae; genus Rhinopithecus; species Rhinopithecus bieti. Next base: position 2,253,256 of record NW_016803902.1, read on the forward strand.
AACTGAGCCAGTCAATCAGATAGTGCCTCCTGAATATTCTCTTGGCCTCCTAATTGTAAGATTACATAAAGTATATGAGAATGGAGAGTTGCTAATTTCTACATACATTGTCACCTCTGTCCATAGCATTAAATTTTATTGTTATAAAGCCAATCTAAGTTCATTTGTACTCCTAGCATGCCTACTCCTCCTTCAGAAGGACTGTTTGCTTTATATGTGGGGAAGAGAGTATGGCAGTTACCTCCCTTGGGGTAGGTATGCTGCAATCCTGCTTTTACTCACTGTACCAGATTGGTTGTCATACCACCTGGAAGAATCTCTTCACAGCCACTTGGGGATCAATCATCAATCCAGTTACCCCTTCTACTCAGCAGTATATGAAGTAAGTGATGTGTTTCCCTGTTTGTTAATTCTGAGAATTTATGCCAGTAGTAAATGTTGAGAGTTTATGCCACTAGTGAATCACCAGGATTTTCTGGTATTTCTCCGTAAAACAGTTTCTTTTCTTTTTTACTGAATACTCTCAGAACATAGTAGTCCCCAAAACTTGTTCTCTAGCTGTTTGCATTGTCTTTGTGGCAACTCATAGTTTTAAGTTCATTACTTTCCTAGTGAATACTTCATCTTTCCAGGTAGATGTAAAAGCATAAGAAGGTCTTTCAGTGAAAGGAAAAACTCTCTTGCCACCATTTCCTCTTTGAAAGGACTGACATTTATTAGAAACTAGTAACAGCCAGAGAATGGGATTTTTCACTATCTTCCCCTCTGCATACTATTCCCTATCAGTCCACTAGCTAGTTCTCTAAATCTTGCCATTTCCTACCAAGGTTAGGTAGGCAAACATCCTAGGATTCAATCCTCTGCCAGTTTTTTTTTTAAATTCCTTTTTCTGGCTAAAGAAATTCTTTAGCCTTTGTGACTCATGGGTCTGCAAGAGAGTCCTGCACACAGCACCATTCTGAGCTAACATAGTTTCAAGTCAGACACACATGAACCTGATTACCCAATATTACCGAGAGAGATTGCCCAGTTTTAAACTTTATTAATAATTTCAAAGGTACAGGCAATCAGGAGACTCAGAAGAAGTAGGGATTAATCTGGCACATAGAGCGAGGCTTCTTACTGTGTGAATTGATAACCCATCCACCCCATTTGCAGACCTTTTCTACTCTGGGCCAGAGATCGTGTAGCTCATATAGGGAAGGAAGGACTAAAGCAGCTGCTTTTAATATCCCAAATCTCTTAGTCTGGACTTCCTGATTTCCTCTATTATATGGGTAAGATCTCTGGTTCATGTGAGTTAGATTTGACACACTGATCTATATATTGACTCACTACATATATCCATTTGCTTTTCTCATTTCTTCCTTTTTCCCTGACCATCTAGGACCAGTTTTCTTCCTGAACTAATTTTTTAGTATTTCCTTCATTGTACATTTATGTCAGTAGCCAAACAGAATGTTGTTTGTTGGTCTGAAATGTATTTTGCCTATAACTCTGGGAGATATTTTTCTGTACATACAGAATTCTTCATTGGCAGTAATACTGTAGTACAGGAGTTGGTAAACCTCAGTCCATGGGCCAGCTACCTGTTTTTGTAAGTAAAGCTGGAACACGGCTGGGCCTTTTTGTTTATATATTGTCTATTGCCTCTTTCACACAGCAATAGCAGTTGAATAGTTGCAACAGAGATCATATGTCCTGCAAGTCTAAAATATTTTTACTTCGGCAGTTTAAGAAAAGGTTTACCTGGTTTATTGGTGATATTCTACTATCTATGGCTTTCATTGTTGCTATTAAGAAGTCACCTATCAGAACAATTGTTATTCCATTGAAGACAATTTGCCTTTGTTGATTTTTTGCCTCTGATTTAAGTATTAAAGATTTTTAAAAATTTAGTCTTGAGATTCATTGGATTACTTTTGTCTGTGGCTTAAGGCTTTTTATCAATTCCAAAAAATTCTCTTGATCCCAGGAGTTTGAGGTTACAGTAAGCCATGATCATGCAACTGCACCCAAGCCTGAGTGACAGAGTGAGACACTCTCTTAAAAAAAAAAAAAAAAAAAAAAAGGCCAGGCGCAGTGGCTCACGCCTGTAATCCCAGCACTTTGGGAAGCCGAGGCAGGTGGATCACGAGGTTAGGAGATCGAGACCATTCTGGCTGACACGGTGAAACCCTATCTCTACTAAAAATACAAAAAATTAGCCAGGTGTGGTGGTGGGCGCCTGTAGTCCCAGCTACTCGGGAGGCTGAGGCAGGAGAATGACATGAACCCGGGAGGCAGAGCTTGCAGTGAGTCAATATCGCGCCACTGCACTCCAGCATGGGTGACAGTGCAAGACTCCATCTCAGAAAAAAAAAAAAAAAAAATTGATATGGGAGTGCAAATGATCAAGAATAGCCAGAAGGATTTTTAAAAAGAATAAACTTCAAGGATGTACACTATCAAATTTCTTGGCTGAATTTAAAGCTATAGTAATCAAGAAAGTGTTATATTGGCATAAGAATAGACATCTAAATTTGGGGGGCAGAATTGAAAGTCCAGAAATAAATCTATACATACATGGTTGTTTTTGACAAAGATATCAAAGTAATTCCATAAGTTAGTGATAGTTTTCCCAACAACGTTGAAACTATTGCTGTTGATAGTCTGTCGAACAAAGTTTTTTCAACACTGTATCAATAGTTATTGATATGGGGGAAAAATGAACAAGGTACATATGGGAAAATTAACTGAAATGAAAACAGAAGCATTTAAGGAGAAAACATAGGTGAAGTATTTGGTATAGGCACAGATTGCTTAGATATGTCCCCAAAAGCATGAACCATAAAAGAACAAAATGATAAGTTGGTCTTTATCAAAGTTAAAAACTTTAGCTCTTCAAAATATACCATTTAAAAAATTAAGAACCAAGCCACAGTATGGCAGAATTATTCACTGTACATAAATCTGACAGAATTTGTATCCAGAATATGTAAAGAACTCTTACAATTCTGTAATAAGAATACAATTGGGCTGAGCATGGTAGCTCATGCCTGCAATCCCAGCACTTTGGGAGGTTGAGGCAGGTGGATTGTTTGAGCCCAGGAGTTTGAGACCAGCCACAACGTAGAGAAACCCCATCTCTATAAAGAACCACAAATATTACCCAGGCATGGTGTCACACACCTGTAGTCCCAGCTACTCAGGAGTCTGAGGTGAGAGGATCACTTGAGCTTGGGAGAGGTTGAGGCTGCAGTGAGCTGTGATTGCACCACCACATTCCAACCTGGGCAACAGAGTGAGACTCTGTCTTTTTTTTTTTTTTTTTTTTTGAGACGGAGTCTTGCTTTGTCGCCCAGGCTGGAGTGCAGTGGCTGGATCTCAGTTCACTGCAAGCTCCGCCTCCCGGGTTTACGCCATTCTCCTGCCTCAGCCTCCCGTGTAGCTGGGACTACAGGCGCCCGCCACCTCGCCCGGCTAGTTTTTTGTATTTTAGTAGAGACGGGGTTTCACAGTGTTAGCCAGGATGGTCTCGATCTCCTGACCTTGTGATCCGCCCGTCTCGGCCTCCCAAAGTGCTGGGATTACAGGCTTGAGCCACCGCACCCGGCCGGGACTCTGTCTTTAAAAAAAAAAGAAAAGAAAAGAAAATTCAACTGACCTGATGTTTTAAATGGACAAAAGATTCAAACAAAAGAAGACTTGGGAATATGGCAAGCAAGCCTAGCAAAAATGCTTGATCATTAGGAAAATGCAGTTTATAACCACAATGAATTCTTTCTACACAGTGAAAGTTTCAAAGATCAACAATAGTGAAGCAAGGATGTGAAGCAACAGGAATGCACATGTATTACTTAAAATGTCAAATAGTTTATATGCTTTGTAAAACAAGTTGGCAGTTTGTTTAAAAAGTTAGATATACACTACCATTTGATGGAGCAATTCTGCTTATACACAGATGTTTATAGCAGCTTTATTCATTATGATCCAAAGCTAGAAGCAATCCAGAATTACATACACAGGTGAATGTATAAACAAAATTGTGATTTATCCATGTGGTAGAATACTACCCAGCAGTAGCAAGGAACAAACAAACTAATATACACAAAAGCATACGTGAAACTGAAAATGTGTCATGCTTATCGAAGGAAGCCAGGCACAAAAAGAAGCAATACGATTCTGTTAGCATGAAACTCTATAAAATACAACTCTAATATATAATGAAAGAAAGAAAATCAGTGGTTGCTTGTGGATGGGGAGGTTTTCTCAGAATGGGCACTAATCTTTGCGGGAAGAGGAAATGTTCCATATATTGATGGTGGTGGTCAACAAAATATCTGTTTTTCAGAATTTAACAAAATTAACCTAAAATGAATGCATTGAATTGTATATAAATAATACCCAATGAAGTTAAGGAGGGACAATTTCTTTGATGGAGGAAAAAAATCCTCTGTAGTTAAAATGTACATTCTGAGAATTCAGAATTTATTAATCAGATATAAACTTAACCAGCAGCTTACATTCACCTTTCTGAAATTAACTGTTGTTTCATATTACAAAAGAAGGGGAGGTTGAAAATATTGCTAATCTTATTCGCAAGTATATAAAAACATCTAATGATTGCCACTGGTCAAGGTTAAATAATTTTTTATAGTGATAGGATTTCAGGTTTTATGTAACACTTAATGTTTTGTTGTTGATAGTGTCATTACTGTTTATAGATACATGTGTAGCTTTCACAAGTATTTGATCCTCTTAATAGCCGTGAAGTGAATAGGGTCAGTATTCTCTTTTACACCTGAGCAGCACAGGCTCAATGAAATTACTTAAAATGTTGGTGAAGATCACATAGCTGACAAATGCCAGAGAATCTGAGGGTTAAATTAGGGGCTTGGGGCTTCAAATTCTCTCAGCCTTATGACAGACACACTATTTCCCTTTAAACCATACTTTTGTATGTCTTATATGTCTGTGTTCACCTTTGTGTTGTTTTTTGTTTTAAAGACATGTAACTTCATTGACATGTTATTCTTGATAAAATTTGGATTTCTTTTCAAACTCAAGTTTTAAATATTGGTTCACTGTATTGTCATATTAACCAGAAACATTTTTGGGCATTCATGGAGTAACCATAAAATAATTATAGTGTCCAAAGAACAACTAAACTTTGATTGAAATATTTTTTGTCCCACAAAACGAGTTGTTGGCAAAAAATTATGTAATATGACTAGCTTTCAGAATCTGTTCAACCTACTAATCTAATTCATTATGATAATTTTCAGACTAAATAAACTTGAAGATACTATTACACTAATTAAAGGAAAGATTGAAGAAGTTCATCTTCCTGTAGAAAAGTGGATGTTATTATATCTGAGTGGATGGTGAGTGTTTACAGAAAAGCTACTTTCATTGGTAAAATGAAAAAACTTTTTTAAAGTAATGAATAAGATAATAGTTTTCCTGAATTTAATTATATTTGATACATGGCAGAATGGTGACATTATTTTTTAAATAGCTACATTAGATACTGTAGTGTGTAATTTTAAAAAATAGCTACAGTCTTCTTATGGTAGTTTATTCTGAAATGGCGCTTATTTATTGGCTATTCATAATCTTTAAAAGTGATAAATTATCTTTTTTATCTTAAAATCCTAATAAATTATTTTCTACTTTCTAAGTTTTAGATATCTAAGTGTTTGCCTGAAAGCCTTCAGGGACTAGTAAGAACTTATTAGGACTGTTTCATCAAAATTAACGTAATACTGCCACCGTTATCATACTGAATGTCCTATCTTTCTAATCTGTTGGGCCAAGTAATCAATGTCCATTATCACATAAAATAGAATTTATTGCTGTTATTGAAATAATAAAAGGAAGGTATGTTACATAGCTTCATAATTTGCTGTTGAAATCTTGAGTCAAGACAGAATATTTATTTTTAAATATATGAAAAATAAAATTAATGGAGGCTGGGTATGGTAACTCACACCTGTAATCCCAGCACTTTTGGAGACTGAGGCAGGTGGATCACCTGAGGTCAGGAGTTTGAGACCAGCCTGGCCAACATGATGAAACCCCATCTCTACTAAAATACAAAAATGCCAGGCATGGGGGCAGGCCCCTGTAATCCCAGCTACTTGGGAGGCTGAGGCAGGAGAATGGCTTGAACCCAGGAGCTAGAGTTTGCAGTGAACCAAGATCACACCACTGCACTCCAACCTGGGCAATAGAGCGAGACTCCACCTCAAAAAAAAAAAAATTGTATTTGACAGCTGATTTTACTTACTGATATGTCAATTTGACAGAAATAAACTGGATAGTATTTCTAATAAAGATTTTTAAATTATTTTGAAATTTTTTTTCCTAAAAGTTCTATTTGGTAGATATTTTTTCATAAAATAAATTTATCAAAAAATTTTAAAATAATGAGTTTTGCTTTATTTTTTTAATAAATTTTGAATAAACATAGTTATAATCCTGGTGAAATAGACATTTCAAGGAACTTTTGGAATATTCAGATTTAATGTAGTAGTGTAGGGAGTTCCATTCTAGAGCTGATGACAGTCACAGTTGTTGACAGTTACAATTTTGTATGTGAAACAGTATGCTGATTTTTTTTTAATGCTAAGATTGGCCTTAAACAACCTTTAGTGACAATATTAATATTCTCACACCAAAGAATTTGTATCAGCACTCTGATTTCTCATGAATTGAAAGAGTAGATATGAATTAAAAATGTAACATTTCTTTAAAGACTTGAAAAGATGCTTCCGAGAAAGCACATTTGAGGCATATACTTGACAAGAATTTTAAATAGTTTATGCTGTATATTTTACTCTTCTTGGAAAATGCATCTTTTAAATTACTCCAAAATAGACTTTATAGGCAAACCAAAAGAAAGACTTGTCCAAACTTCCTGTTACCTCAGTTGAACATTATTATATATCTGATTACAATAACTAATGGGATAGTTCTTGCTCTGCCTAGCAGAATTATACTTCGATATTGATGTTCTAGGATTTTTCACTTCCAAATCTGAAAGATGATCTAGAGTTATTAATATGCAATTGATACCTTAGAACCAGCTGGTTTAATAACTGCAGTTAGCTGGATTGAGTGAATTCATGAGATTGTCTTTATGGTGTGAACTTTGAAAGTTGTACTGTTGAAAGTTGTACTGGAATCCATTTTGTACCCTTCTGCTTTCTTCTGTACTAAGGAGGGCTAACCCTGCAGGCTGCCTTTCCGAAGCTCCAATGATGGCTGACTTCTACTGAGTTTGGGGAACCCAATGGGAAACACTAGAAACACTAAATCTCCCAAAATTTAAGAAAGGGAGAAGCCAGGGCATTTCTTCCCTTCTTTATCTCTAGTGTGTTGCTGGCAAAAGCTGTTTCTTTTGTGGTTCCACTTCCCACCGGACAGGCATGCTGTAATTCCAGCATCCACTGTGCAACCCCAGCCCTGGGTTCTTGTAGCAGTAGCCTAGGAATTATAAACTTGTGGGCATTATAAAGTCTGGTTGTCTCACTCTCTTGATGACTTCTCATATCTTTTATCCTCTGTGTAAGTGACTTTTGACATTAATTTTCCTCTATTTTAGACAGCTTTTGTGGTTTCTCTTTTCCTAGTTTGTACTTGTAACTCAGCAGTCCCCAGACTTCTTGGCACCAGGGACCAGTTTCATGGAAGACAGTTTTCCCATGGATTGGGGGATAGGGATGGGATGGTTTCAGGATAAAATTATTCCATCTTACATCATTAGATTCTCATAAGGAGCATACAGTCTAGATTCCTCACATGCACAGTTCACAATAGGGTTCATGCTCCTATGAGAATCTAATGCCACTGCTGATGTGACAGGAGGCAGAGCTCAGGTGGTAGTCCTGGCCTGCTACTTACCTCTTGCTGCGCAGTCCAGTTCCTAACAGGCCATGGACCAGTACCCGTCCATGGCCTGGGGGTTGGGGACTCTTGCTCTAACTGAAATAAAGAACACCTTTCACTTTAGAGCATTGGTTGGGTAAGATCTCTCCCTTCTTCAGGAAGGCAGTCATTGGAGTCGCTGGAGCCTGAGATGAAAGGAGCCAGTTGTTTGGAAGCCAAGATGCTTGGAAGCCAGTAATGAAAAACAAATCAGTGTGTCCAGGAAGGGATAACTAAGAACTTTTCTTCTTCCTCGCCACAAAGGTGTTACTTTTAAGCATTTGCATTATCTCACTGTCTGCCTTTCCTTGTTTTAAGTGAGTTGAAATCTAGCAACTATTTTAAGTGCTCTAGGTGGGGCATTGGACACTGAACTTATGACAGTCAGTTCTGGATGGCCTTATTTCTCTAGTGAAATGTGCATTTAAGGCCTTAAGAAGGCTTGTGCTGAATTATTTTCAATCATCTTTGTGGACTGGAAATATCATTTATGGTATCTTCTAAATCCTACAAGTCCCTAAATTTATTTAGTACTTTCATTAGGATTTTTGATTTGAGAAACTGGAAAACATTAATTACATAATTAAAGGGCAGGTATGCTTTCCAAAATTTATCCTCCATATTTCAGGCACATTGGCTGAAACAGTAGGCAAATGGTAAACAACTATTTTAAATCTGTAGCCACATTTTCATGAACCAGCATTTTAAACTTAAATTGCATAGACGCCTGTCTTTGTTTTTTTTTTACATACAACATAGTAAGGATGCAAAATCTAGAATGAACCATGGTTAAGCGTTTTTTTTTTTCTCTTTTTACAAGTATTTCCAACAAGGAAAGACAAAAATGGAATATACCCTCCAGAATTGGGCACAGATGTTTAATGGACGTGTAATCCAGTATAGCAATGTAGAAATCATATATTGCAGAGATGTACATCTGTTTTCTTCTTCTGTGGTCCACTAACTATTCCATGGCTGAATCTAAATATGTTTTTAGTCTGCACCTGTTCATGAATTTTTGTCTTTATTTTGGAAGATTTTTCTAGATAAGACTAATTTTAAAAGCTAAATTATTGCTGTTAGCATGTTATTTAATAAACGATCACTTGGCTTTTATTAACAAATTTCCAGTTTTAGGCTTGCCTTTAATTTTATATTTTCATTTTGTTTTATTTAAGAGAAGTTTTCTTTTTATTTTATATATTTAAGGTGTACAACATGATGTTTTTATTTACACAGTGAAATTATTACTGCTGTCACATTAATATGTCCATCATCTCACATACTTACCTGTCTTCGTGTATGTAATAAGAGCACCTAAAATCTATTCTCTTAAGAAATGTTTCATATACAATACGATATTACTAACTATAGACCTCATGCTCTACATTTTCATTTTCATCAGATGGAATTTCTGTTTGACAAAATTGTTTCAGTTAAATGTAAACAGTTTAATCCCCGGAAGATGTTAGTACGTATTGCCTTTTGTGTATGTGTCCTCATTTTTTACATTTTAGTCTACCAATAGAAGTTCTTGTTTTGAGAGCTGTTCTTTATTGCTTCTTATTTCTGACTGCGTAATAAAACTGTTCAAAATAAGCATCCCTAATTCTGACCCAGTAAGCCAAATTGACTCATTTGGTGTTGCTGTGTTTCCTCTCTGTTTTCAGCGTGACTTTGCAAGGACATAGAGTAAGTCCACAGGGCTTAGCATTAGTAAATGACGGAATGTGAATTGTAAGAGAACGTTCCCAGACAGAAATTCGCTGGCCTCAGACTTGTATAATTTTATGTACAGCACATTAAAGACATGGAGTTAGTATATGACAGGGTTAAGAATGTTGCTCCATAGGCAAACTACCTCCATTCTTGGGCGTGTTACCTCTCTATGCCGCAGTTTCCTTCTCTATAAAATGAAAATAACAGTATTACCTACTTCATAAGGTTTTTTGTGAGGATTAAATGAGTCAATACGTGCAAATTTCTTAGAACAGTTTCTGGCACATAAGATCTCAATAATTTAGCTATTCAGTTTTGAAAGTTATACAAACTTTTAAGTACTCTGTAACTCATGAGCGAGCTACCACACTAGCTAATTCAATAAAAGTTGAAAATAATCATATACATGAAATAAAGAATATTAATTCTTGGAGGAAGAACATTCTTAGGGCTTCTCCCTTGCTTACAGCCCTTTGTAAAAGCAGAAGACTTTCTCTTTCCATGTCTAGCATTTACTAATTGACTGTCTGTGGTTGGTGTGCAGAAGTATGAAAGTAAACTGATGGATGTGAGTGACTGGGATTTGGGGTATTCTTGGTATTTTTCCTAATGTTAGTTGAATCAACATGTATTTTATGTATATTTCAAGCATAATTCTCAGTTTGCTGCCTTGGAAACAATTTTTAGGCAGTGCTGACAATGCCTAATAATTTTAGATAAAATATAAAATTCCCATTCCACAGTACTATTTTCTAGTACTGTTAAGTGTTAACAGGGAGATATTTATAGTACTTGAACAATGAAAGAAAAATTGTGGTTCGTATTTTTTCATAGATATGCTAACATCTGAATCAAGAAAAAAACGAAAACAAAGAGAATAGAACTGTAATTAAGAATACGTCCCTTGTGTATAATTATTTTGGTCTTATAATCTATATTTTTGTTCTTGTCTATGCTCTTAACCACTTCCTAGCCTTTCTTTTATTCAATCTTCAGTAAGTTATAAAGTATTCTAATCATGGTTATTAAAAGGTTAAGTTATTCAGGAACACGAATCAATTGCCCTCATAAACATTTTTCAGGTAATCCCTCAGAGAACACAAAATGTTTGTTAATTTTGATTTTAAACTCTAAAATTCTGTTACAACTTAAAAATATTTTGTCAGTAATACCGTTTACTTCTCCCTGGGAGTAAAAGTAAACCCTTCAAATTTACAGCTTGCATTTGTAGACACACAAGCATTTATTATAAACACAAATTATCTTCTGTAAACTGTATATTGTGGATATACGCCCCGCCCCTTTTTTTTTTTTTTTGTCCATTCAACTCTTAATAGACACTTAGGTTGATTCTATATCTTGGCTATTGTGAATAGTGCTGTTGTAAACGTGGGAGTGCAGACACCTCTTTGACGTACTGATTTCCTTTCCTTTGAATATGTAGTGTGATTGCTGGATCATATAATAGTTCTATTTTTAGTTTTTTGAGGAACCTCTATATTCTTTTTCATAATGGCTGTACTAATGTATATTCTTACCAACAGTGTATATGAATTCCCCTTCTCTGCATCCTTGCATCCTTTTTTTGTCTTTTTGATAACAGCCGTTCTAACTGGCATGAAATAATATCACATTATAATTTCAGTTTGCATTTCCCTGATGATTAGTAATGTTGAGCATTTTTTAATGTACCTGCTGGCCTTTTATATGTCTTCTTTTGAGAGATGTCTATTCAGTTTATTTGCCCATTTTTGATTGCTGTTGAGTTCTTTATATATTCTGGATATTAATCTCTTGCTGGATAAATAATTTATAAATATTTTCTCCCACTCTGCAGATTGTCTCTTTATCGTTTTCTTTGCTGTGCAGAAACTTTAATTTTAGTGGCTTTTTTTTTTACTTTCAGATCTGGGGGTACCTGTACAGGTTTGTTATTTAGGTAATAACTCATGCCTTGGGGGTTTGTTATACAAATTATTCATCACCTAGGTACTAAGCCTAGTACCCAATAGTTATTTTCTTTTCTTTTATTTTTTTTCAGACAGAGTCTCGCTCTGTCGCCCAGGCTGGAGTGCAGTGGTGCTGATCGCGGCTCACTGTAAGCTCCGCCTCCCAGGTTCACGCCATTCTCCTGCCTCAGCCCCCCAAGTAGCTGGGACTACAGGCGCCTGCCACCATGACTGGCTAAATTTTTGTATTTTTCATAGAGACGGGGTTTCAATTGAGACCAGGATGGTCTCAATCTCCTGACCTCGTGATCCTCCCACCTCGTCCTCCCAAAGTGCTGGGATTACAGGCGTGAGCCACCGCGCCCAGCCCCCAGTAGTTTTTTTTTGTTTGTTTTTGTTTTTTACTCCTCTCCCTCCTCCCAACCTCTACCCTCAAGGACACCCCAGTGTCTGTTGTTCCCTTCTTGTATTCATGAGTTCTCATCATTTAACTCCCACTTGTAAGTGAGAATATGCGGTATTTGGTTTTCTGTTCCTGCATTAGTTTGCTAAAGATAATGGCCTCCAGCTCCATCCATGTTCCCACAAAAGACACGAGCTCGTTCTTTTTTATGGCTGCATCGTATTCCATGGCGTATCTGTGCCACATTCTCTTTATCCACTCTGTCACTGATGGGCGTTTAGGTTGGTTCCAATTCCGTATCTTTGCTATTGTGAATAATGCTGCAATGAATATTCACATACATCTTGCTCTTTATGGTAGAATGATTTTTATTTCTCTGGGTATATACCCAGTAATGGAATTGTTGGATCAAACGGTAGTTCTGTTTTTTTGTTTTGTTTTGTTTTGTTTTTGAGATAGGGTCTCCCTCTGTCTCCCAGGCTGGAGTGCAGTGGCGCGATCTTGTCTCACTGCAACCTCCGCCCCCCAGGTTCAAGCAGTTCTCCAACCTCGGCCTCCCAAATAGCTGGGACTACAGATGTGTGCCACCATGCTGGCTAATTTTTGTATATTTGGTAGAGACGAGGTTTCACCAAGTTGGCTAGGCTGGTCTCGAACTGCTGACTTCAAGTGATCTGTCCATCTCGGCTTCCCAAAGTGCTGGGATTATAGGTGTGCACCACCGCACCTGGCCTGGTAGTTCTGTTTTTAGCTCTTTGAGGAATCACCATACTGCTTTCCACAATGTTTGAACTAATCTACGCTCAGACAGTGTGTAAGTGTTCCCTTTTCGCTTCGATCTTGCCAGCACTCTTATTTTTTGACTTTTTTTTTTTGAGACGGAGTCTCGCTCTGTTGCCCAGAGTGTAGCTGGAGTGTAGTAGCTCAGTCTCAGCTCACTGCAAACTCCGCCTCCTGGATTCACGCCATTCTCCTGCCTCAGCCTCCCGAGTAGCTGGGACTACAGGCACCCACCACCGCGCCCGGCTAATTTTTTGTATTTTTTTAGTAGAGACAGGGTTTCACCGTGTTGGCCAGGATGGTCTCGATCTGACCTCATGATCCGCCCGCCTCGGCCTCCCAAAGTGCTGGGATTACAGGCATGAACCACCGCACCCGTCCTACTTTTTGACTTTTTAATAATAGCCATTCTGACTGCTGTGAGATGGTATCTCATTGTGATTTTGATGTTCATTTCTCTAATGATCAGTGATATTGAGCTTTTCTTCATATGCTTGTTAGCCACATGCATGTCCTCTTTAGAAAAGTGTCTCTTCATGTCCTTTGCCCACCTTTTAATGGGGTTGTTTGCTTTTTCTATAAATTTGTTTAAATTCCTTATAGATGCTGTTTATTAGACCTTTGTCAGATGCATAGTGTGCAAATGTTTTCTCACATTCTATAGGTTGCCTGTTTATTCTGTTGATGGTTTCTTTTGCTGTGCAGAATCTCTTTAGTTTAATTAAACCCCATTTGTCAATTTTTGCTTTTGCTGAAATTGCTTTTGGCGTCTTTGTCATGAAATCACTGCCTGTTCCTGTGTCCAGGATGGTATTGCCTAGGTTGTGTTTTGGAGTTTTTATAGTTTTGGGTTTTACATTTAAGTCTTCAATTCATCTTGAGTTGATTTTTGTATATGTTATAAGGAAGGGGTCTAATTTCAATCTTCTGCATATGGCTAGGCAGTTATCCCAGCACCATTTAGTGAATAGAGAGTCCTTTCCTTGTTGCTTGTTTTTGTCAGCTTTGTTGAAGATTAGATTGTGATCTTCAATCTGATTGAAGGTTGTGGGTGTGTATCTTTATTTCTGGGCCTGCTGTTCTGTTCCATTGGTCTATGTGTCTGTTTTTGTACCAGTACTGTGCTGTTTTTTATTACTGTAGCCCTGTGGTATAGTTTGAACTCAGGAAATGTGATATCTCCAGTTTTGTTCTTTTTACTTAGGATTGCCTTGGTTATTTGAGCTGTTTTTTGGGTCCATGTAAATTTTAAAATAGAAGAATGTCAGTGGTAGTTTGATAGGAATAGCGTTGAATCTATATATGACTTTGGGCAGTGTAACCATTTTAATGATATTGATCCTACTCATCAGCATGGGATTTTTTTGTAGAAGCTATTTAATTTGGTATAATCCCATTTGTCTATTTTTGCTTTTGTTATTTGTGCTTTTGAGATCATCTCCACAAAGTCTTTGCCCAGACCAATGTCCTGAAGCATTTCCTGATGTTTTCTTCTATTAGTTTAATAATTTAAGATCTTGGCTGGGTGCAGTAGCTCACGCCTATAATCCTAGCACTTTGGGAGGCTGAGGGGGGCCAATCACGAGGTCAGGAGATCGAGACCATCCTGGCTAACACAGTGAAACCCTGTCTCTACTAAAAATACAAAAAATTAGCCGGGCATGGTGGCAGGCGCCTGTAGTCCCAGCTACTTGGGAGACTGAGGCAGGAGAATGGCGTGAACCCAGGAGGCGGAGCTTGCAGTGAGCCGAGATTGCGCCACCGCACTCCAGCCTGGGCGACAGAGCAAAACTCTGTCTCAAAAAAATAAAAATAAAAATAAATAATTTCAGTTCTTACATTTAAATCTTTAATCCATTTTTAGTTGATTTGTTTATTTATCTATTTATTTATTTTCTGTCACCCAGGCTGAAGTGCCCTGGCACCGGCTCAGCTCACCGCAACCTCTGCCCCCTGGGCTCAAGCAATCCTTCCACCCCAGTCTCCTGAGGAGTTGGGACTACAGGTGTGCACCATTATACCCAGCTAATTTTTGTGTTTTTAGTAGAGATGGCGTTTTGCCATATTGCCCAGGCTGGTCTTGAACTCCTGGGCTTAAGCGAGCCACCTCCCTCAGCCTCCCAAACTATTGAAGAGAGTGTCCCTTCTCCAATGAATGTTTTTGGTACCTTTGCCAAAAATCAGTTGGCTGTAAATGTATGAATTTATTTCTGGGTTCTCCAGTATGTTCTTTTGGTCTATGTGTCTGCTTTTATGACAATATCATGCTGTTTTGGTTACTATAGCTTGTTGACATCAGGTATTGTGATACCCCCAGCTTTGCTCTTTTTGCTCAGGATCACTTTGGCTATTCAGGATCTTTTGTGGTTTCATACAAGTTTTAGGGTTGTTTATTTCTATGAAGAATGTCATTGTTATTTTGATAGGAATTACACTGAATCTGTAAATCACTTTGGCCAGTATGGTTATTTCAACAGTATTAATTCTTCCAATTCATGAGCATGGGATGAGTTTCCATTTTTGGTCTGTTCTCTTCAATTTCTTTCATTAGTATTTTGTAGTTTTCATTGTAGAGATCTTTCAACTCTTTGTTTAAACTTATCCCTAAGTATTTTATTTTACTGTAGTTATGTAAATGGCATTGCTTTCTTGATTTCTTTATTACTTCCCCTTGGTATAGAAGTGCTACTATTTTTGTATATTGATTTTGTATCATGCAGCTTTACTGAATCTGTTTGTCAGTTCCAAGAGGTTTTTAGATTTTCTGTGTAAGATCATGTCGTCTTCAAACAGGAACAATTTGTCACCCTTCTTTCCAATTTGGATGTCCTTTATTTCTTTCTCTTGCCTGATTGCTCTGGCTAGTGTTATGTTGAATAAAAGTGGTGAAAGTGTACATCCTTGTCTTATTCCATTTCTTAGAGGAAATGGTTTGAACTTGTCCCCATTCAGTATGTTGTTGGTTGTGGTTTTGTCATTGATGGCCTTTATTGTGTTGAGGTATGTTCCTTCTATGCCTAACTTGTTGAGAGTATTTATCATGAAGTGATGTTGAATTTTATCAGATGCTTTTTCAGTGTCTTTTGAGATGATCATATGGCTTTTGTCCTTCATTTTGTTGAAGTATCATGTTTATTGATTTGTGTACATTTTGTCATCCTTACATCTCTGGGATAAATCCCACTTGATCATGGCAAGTGATCTTCTGATGTGCCACAGGATTTAGTTTGCTAGTATTTTGTTAAGGACTTTTGCATCTGTGTTCATCTGGGATATTGGCCTGCAGTTCCTTTTTGCTGGTGTCTTTAACTGATCTGTGTAATGCTAACCTCGTAGAATGGGTTTGGAAGAAATCCCCACTCTTGATTTTCTGGAAGAGTTTGAGAGTAGTCGCTGTTAGTTCTTTAAATGTCTGGTACAATTTAACAGTGAAGGCATCAGGTCCTGAATTTTTCTTTGATAGACTTTTTACTACAGATTCAATCTAGTTACTTGTGTTCTGTTCAGATTTTCTATTCCTGGTTCAATCTTGGTAGGTTGTATGTGTCCAGGAATGTATCCATTTCCTCTAGGTTTTCCAGTTTGTTAGCATATGGTTGTTCATCATAGTCTCTAATAAACCTTTGCATTTCTATGGTATCTGTTTTAATGTCTATTTCTGATTTTATTTATTTTGATGTTTTCTCTCTTCTTGGTTAGTCTAGCTAATGGTTTGTCAATTTTGCTTATCTTTTTTAAAAACCAAGTTTTCTTATTGATCTTTTCTATTTTTTAAGTCTCAGTTTTGTTCAATTCTGCTCTGACCTTTATTATTTCTTTCCTTCTACTTTGTTTTTCTAGTTTTTTGAGATGCATCGTTAGGTTTTGTATTGGAAATCATTGAACTTTTTTTGATGTAGACATCTGGTGGAGCAATGGCCTTTTCCAGACTTCCTAGTGTTCCAAAGGGAAAGACTTCTACCTGTAGATGAGTTTTAGCGTTCCAGTTGGGAATGGTGTGGTGACTCTGTTTCCAGGTAGATGCAATGGTACAGCCTCTACGCAGCTTCTTGACCTGTGTTCAACATCAGCAATAATATGAGTTACTCAGTGGTATAGGCTGTAGAAGTCTGTGGCAGTGGGGGCAGCAGCGTAGTTTTTAAGGTACTCAGTTGCAACAGTTTGGGAGATCCTCCTGTTTTCATTTTTCCTACAATAGGAAGACTTAGCTGACCCTGCTGTTAGGTCTGACATGGTCTATAAGCAGCAGTAGTGGTGCTTGGAGCTGCATTGGGGCCACAGTACTGCCATCAGAGTCCCATGAACCTATTGGCACCTGGGTCTTGGAGTGCCGATTCACCCTCTGTGGCAGAGTTGGATGTAAGTTTCCCACAAGAACCAGGATCTGTGACAATGATCACCCTCCCGCAGCTCGGAACCAGACGGCTCAGTTGTAACTGTGGTTTTACCCTTGGAGTTCAAGCCACAGCACTGGCCTGACTCTGGGGTAGCAGGGATGTTCTGGAGGTTTGGGCTTGGGGGAGCAGGGTACACTGTATAGTAGTGACTCTAGACACTAGGATGGTGGGTGTTGGCTGTATCCCAGACTCTGTGAGGCTGGATGCAGCAGCAGCAGGTACCCCAGAATGGTGGAACTCAGCTGTCATTTGGGCCCTAAGGGCAGCTGGTGGCCTAAAGGCAGAGTGATGACTCTACTTCCCAAGGAAAGGGGTGTCTCTGCAGCTCGGACTCGTGGGGGTTAATCTAGCTTCAGGCAAGCAGGGTACTAGAGTTGTTGTGTAAGCTGGGGTGTCTCAGCTCAGCCACTGCTCTTGTTTCCCTGGGATGCAGGATACTGCATCAGCTCAGCCCTGGGATGCACAGATACTTAGCTTAGCCAGGTCACTGATTCACCAGAGGGTGATATGCCGCCTCACCATAGGCCTGTGGGGCATTACTGTTCTGGGTGGCCCGGGCACCATTTCTCATGATACTGGGTACTACTTCAGCTTAGGTACTGGGGTCATGGCTTCTCTGGGCAGCCAAGGCACCATTTCCTGGGATGCAGGGCACTGCTTCAACCCTGATGGCAGAGCAGTGTTACTGCTCTGAGTGGCCCTAGTACTCTTCCCAGGAGGCAGTATACTGCTGCAGCTCCAGCTCGAGGGGGTGGGGAGAGGGGTAGGTGGAGTGCCTCCACCTCTGCTTGACCCTACGTGTAAGGGTGTAACAGCTGCTCACAGCTCTGCCTGGGGAAGTTGGACCACCAGACTGGGGTGGTTCAGCAGCTTAGCCTTAGAGATGAAGGGGAGCGGTGGCTACTAGTCCCAGAAGCAAGATACACTTCAGCCATAGTTTCAGTTCCAAGATGACAGTAGCCACATAGGCCACTGGGGGCAGGACACAGTGTCAGTGTCTCTTGGGAGAGCACGGCTTTTTGGACCCCAGGCAGCTCCCTCAGCTGGCATATTGCCTATTAGGACTGCAGGTGACCCCAGTGGTGAGGTCTGTAGATGTCCAGTGTGTTGATGGAGGTTGCTGGGATCCTCTTGCTTACCTCCTTGCCATAGGGAGAAGTTCCTCCTGATTCCCACTTGATCCTGGCTGGGGTTTGGGGTTGTAGGAGACTGGTATTTTCTTTCATTCTCCATGTGGCCATCCTGAGTTTTTGTGCTCACCAGGCTTTCTGTTACTCCACTGATGTCTCCAGAGCTCTCCCTGGGTTATTTTCATTAACATAGTTGTATATTTCATTGTTCTTGCTGTCTTTGTGAAAGGGACAAGTGCTAGTGGCTTCTAGTCAGCCCTTGCTGATATCACTCTCCAAAGCCACCAATTTTAATATACATTGCTGTTTCAAAAATCGTAGTATTGGGGGAGGTGTCCATTTTAGAATTGATGAAATACTGTAAATAAGTGGAGATCATATTACCATGTTTGAAATTTGGAAGACATTGTAAAGATGTCAGTTCTCTTCATATTAGTCTGTAGATTTAATGCAATCCAGTAAAAATCCCAACCATGTTTATGTGGAGTTTGAAAATCAGCTTTTAGGTAAATGAAAAGAAGCCCAAAAGCAGCCTGTATACTTTTAAGAGAATAAGGTGGGAGGACGTGGTGTACTAGATATCAAACTATAAAGTATAATACAGCAATTAAAATAGTGTTTGACTTGTGCAAAGACTGACAAACAGACCTGTGTAACCCATACTAATAAGGTCACTTGATTTATGGTAAAGGTGGTATTACAGAGTAGTGAGGAAAGGATGATGCTGAAACAACTGAATATCTTTACTAGGGAAAATAAAAAGAAATAAGGCTTCTACTTCATAGAAAACGAAGAAATCAGTTCCAAGTGGAGTAAAGTTCTACATGGAAAAAGAGCCTTAGGAGAGAATAAAAGGGGGATACATTTATGACTTTGGATAGAGAAAATTTCTTAGTCAAAACCCCCAAAATACTAATGTTAAGAGAAAAGATAGTGGCTCACTTTTGTAATCCCAGGAGTTTGATTGGCTGAGGCAGGAGGATGGTTTAAGCCCAGAAATTCAAGACTGCATGAGCTGTGATTGCACCACTGCACTCCATCCTGGGCAACAGAGCGAGATGCTGACTCTTAAAAAGAGAGAGAGAGAGAGAGCCGGGTGCGGTGGCTCACGCCTGTAATCCCAGCACTTTGGGAGGCTGAGGCAGATGGATCATGAGGTCAGGAGATCAAGATCATCCTGGCTAATTCAGTGAAACTCTGTCTCTACTAAAAATACAAAAAAAAGGAGAAAGGGAGAGAGAGAAAGAAAAAATAAATTGGACTACATCAAAATTAAGAGATTCTGTCATAAAAATACACATTTAAGAGCATGAAAAGCAGTAACAGTCATTCTGGATGTCTTTTATGTACAGCGATGATGAGTAAATTGATATGCTTTTATCCAAATGGTTAGTATTCTACTATATGTTAAAATAGTAATATTAATTTTTCTTGAATTTTACAAAGAAAAAATTTGGAATTATATTGAAGATTCACTGAGTACTTACTATGTCCCGAGCACTGGTTACTGTTGTGTTTGGCTTTTTACTTATCCTTTATTGGATATGTGGTTTGCAAATATTTTCTCCCACTCTGTGGCAGGTCCTTTTGTCCTTTTAACAGAGTCTTTCATAAAGCAAAAGTTTTTAATATTGATAAAGTCTAATTTATCAATTATTTTTATAGATCATGCCTTTGGTATCAAGTCTAAAATTTCTTAATCTGTAGTTTCACCTCTCCCTTTTTTTTTCTTGTCTCTTGTGTTCCTTTAACGAACCCTAGTAGTCCTCAATATAATATCTGAATTACAGGTTGATATATTGTAGTAATACACAGAAAATATCAAATAAGTATGTTTATGATTCACATTTTACTTTCTGGTACTAGAAGATATTTTATGGTCATTTTATACTGCCTAAACTTGGAATCAAAGAATCCTGCTCTTTCTTTGGAAAATGATATGTAAAGACCATCATCTAGGTTCCTACAGATCAGATGTTATTAACTTTTAAATATAAAAGTCACAAATCTACACTCATATTTTCAATGTAAGATTATGGAATGTTTACTTGAAGTCTTTGATTTTATACTTGCATCTCTTTACTTCTATGCAGAAAACCTTGGTTCCTAAGATAATAATTGCTTTATCATATAGCCTATATGATATATCATATAGTTTCAGATTTTTTTTTTTTTGAGACGGAGTTTTGCTCTTTTGCCCAGGCTAGAGTAAAGTGGCGTGATCTTGGCTCACTGCAACCTCTGCCCCCCAGGTTCCAGTGATCCTTCTGCCTCAACCTCCCTAGTAGCTGGGATTAGAGGCGCCTGCCACCACGCCCTGGCAAATTTTTGTATTTTTAGTAAAGATGGGGTTTTGCCATGTTGGCAGGGCTGGTCTTGAACTCCTGACCTCAGGTGATCTGCCCACCTCAGCCTCCCAAAGTGCTGGGATTACAGGTTTGGGCCACCGCACCCAGCCAGTTTCAGAGATTTAACACCAATTTTACTACTAAACAATAAGACTTCTAAATACAGCTTAAAATTTGTTTATATTTTCTTTTCTTATAGAATATATCTCATGAGAAATGTACAGTCAAAATATTGGTTTTTTTTTTAAGTCACTTGTCACTATTTTCTCCTTTTATGTTACTAACGTGACACACAACCAGATTTCAGTATTTTCTTTTTTTCAGTTTTGGGGATGATTGCTTCTTTTTCCCTTGTTTAGTTTAATTTTCTGTTTTACTTACGCAAAAAATTACTAATTTTAGTAATTTTATGTACTTTTTTTTAATTTTAAATTATTTATTTATTTATTTATTTTTATTATACTTCAAGTTCTAGGGT
>NW_016803902.1:2278207-2290916 GCF_001698545.2 Rhinopithecus bieti
TTTAGCTGTGCCCTGTCCCCAGAGGTGGAGTCTACAGAGACAGGCAGGTTTCCTTGAGCTGCTGTGAGCTCCACCCAGTTCGAGCTTCCCAGCCGCTTTGTTTACCTACTTAAGCCTCAGCAATGGCAGGCGCCCCTCCCCCAGCCTTGCTGCTGCCTTGCGGTTAGATCGCAGACTGCTGTGCTAGCAATGAGGGAGGCTCCGTGGCCGTGGGACCCTCCCGAACAGGTGTGGGTATAATCTCCTGGTGTGCCCGTTTGCTTAAAGCACAGTATTGGGGTGGGAATTACCCGATTTTCCAGGTGTTGTGTGTCTCAGTTCGCCTGGCTAGGAAAAGGGATTCCCTTCCCCCCTTGTGCTTCCCAGGTGAGGCAATGCCTTGCCCTGCTTCAGCTCTCGCTGGTCGGGCTGCAGCAGCTGACCAGCACCGATTGTCCAGCACTCCCCATTGAGATGACCCCAATACCTCAGTTGAAAATGCAGAAAGCACCGGTCTTCTGTGTCGCTCGCACTGGGAGTTGGAGACTGGAGCTGTTCCTATTCGGCCATCTTGCCTACTATATCTTTATGTACATTTTAAGATAACAGGAGATTCTGTTTCTTCTTCTATTATCTTCCTTTGTGGATAGATGACCATTTTCTTTTTATCTTTGGGGTTATTTTGAAAGTATTAGATATGTATGTATTCACCCTTATGCAAAAGTTAGCGTATTCGAGATATTGTTCTATACTTTGCTTTTATTCAACTAAAATTCTATCTCAGAAATCACTTCATTATTCTATAGAAATATTTCTCATTCCTTTTTACACACATGCACACCAACTTTCCTAGACATGTATTTGATTAATTCTGCACACCCCCCTGACCTGAACTAATAATATTCAAGTATATTTCAAATATAAGGTTTTTATTCTTGTGTAGAATAAATTGTATAGATAATTACATTCTACATAATTCATGCTCATTTGAATTTTACCCATTCTTTTGTTATTACAAATAATATTGAATATTCTTGTACATGTGTAATGTCATTTTATATTGCTAGAGGTGAGATTGATATGTCAAAGGGTTAATGAGGGCTGGGCATGGTGGCTTATACCTGTAATCCCAGCACTTTGGGAGGCCAAGACAGGAAGATTGCTTGAGGCCAGTTCTGGAGGGATGGAGAAAGGGAGGGAGAGGGCAGTGTTACTGGTTATTGCCAAATTCTCCTCAGTACTGTGTACCATTTGACTTTCTTACCAACAGTGGAATGAGAATACCCATGTTTCCGCAGTCTTACCAAAGAGTGTGTCGAAGGGTCACTTTTAAATTATTGACTTTAGGTTTTTCCTGCCACCCAGGCATTGTAAATCAGAGTTGTATGTTTGGGGCCTGTCTTATGCGTGTTGGAGACGGTGGAGTTAGGGAGGAAGTATGTGTTTGACTACTCAACACCAAGGTTCTAAACTGAATTGGGGAAATGGGTGACAGCAAATGGGATTGTAAATTCACATTTGCTGTGTAGGTACATTTGTTTGTCCCAGCTCTGTTATTTAGGGCGATTTCTTCTTAGAGTTCTCACTTTAGTTGAACTTTGGGCTTTGTTTCCTATTTCCTCCATGTTCATTGACTAGGTTTAGCAAATGCTCTCAAGGCGAAAGCCAGCTTACTGATGCATCTAATAAGATGTTCTTTTTTTCCTCCTAGCATATTTTTTGTATTTAGAGTGTCAGTAGCTCCTAAAATACATTGTTGCTGGAAACAGAATGAGATCTTGTTCTTTATAGACTGAATCATTCTGTCAGTAACTATTTCCTATAGCCTCAAAAGTCTGTAAGTATTCTAGAATCACTGTGTCTTAGTCCATTTGTGCTGCTATAACAGAATACCTGAGACTGGGTAATTTATAAACAAGGAAATTTATTTCTCACAGTTCTAGAGGCTGCAAGTTCAAGGTCAGAGTTCTGGCAGGTTGAATGTCCAGTGAGAGCTAAATCTCTGCTTCCAAGATGGTGCCTTGTTGCTGTATCCTCACATGGCAGAAGGAATAGAAGGGAATGAACCTACTTCCTCAAGTTCTTTTTTAAGGACCCCAATCCCTTCCAAGCCCTCATGACTTAATCACCTCCTGAAGACTCCACCTTTAAATACTATCACATTGGTGATTAAGTTTTAACGTATTTTGGGAAACACACTCAGACCATAGCTCACACTGTTACTATGTAATACTATAATTGTCTTTAATAAAAGTGCTTGGGGCCGGGCACAGTGGCTCATGCCTGTAATCCCAGCACTTTGGGGGACTAAGGTGAGTGGATCACTTGAGGTTGGGAGTTCAAGACTAGCCTGTCTGACATGGTAAAACCCTGTCTCCACTAAAAATAAAAAAATTAGCCAGCCATGGTGGCATGCACCTGTAATCCCAGCTACTCAGGAAGCTGAGGCAGGAGACTGACTTGAACCAGAGAGGCTGAGGTTGTAGTAAGCCAAGATCACGCCACTGCACTCCAGCCTGGGCAACAGAGGGAGAGACTGTTACTTTTCTTTTTCTTTTTTGGGAGAGAGGGTCTTGCTCTGTTGCCCAGGCTGGGGTACAGTGGCACAAACATGGCTCACTGCGGCCTTGACCTGGGCTCAAGCTATCCTCCTGCCTCAGTCTCTGGAGTAGCTGGGACTACTGGCATGAGCCACAATGCCCAGCTAATCTTTCCATTTTTTTTGTAAAAATGGGGTCTCCCTGTGTTGCTCAGGGTGGTCTCAAACTCATGGGTTCAAAGGATCCTCACTCCTCAGCCTTGCAGGTGTTGAGATTACAGGCATAAGCCACCATGCCTGGCCAACATTAATTAGTTTTGAGAGTGGAATATCCAGTTATCATTATGAATTTTTTCACCCACCTTGGGGGATTGTGAATATTGTTTTAGAAACTGTTTTTGTGGGTCTCGTATAAGACCCACACATGCCTTTGGAAATAGTTTTAGATATTCACTTTTTCTTTTGGTAGACTTGCTTATTGGACAGTTTTCTGCAGTCTGAGGAATAGGGCCAATTTGACTGTCAGTCTTTTGTTGATTAAGTGAGAGTGCCATCTAGTGGGAGAAAAAACTAATACAAGTTTTTTAAACTTTAGAATATGCAGAGGAAATTATTTCTTGTGCTAAGTTATGTTCTCCAGAAGTCCACAGCACTAAAAAAGTGGGAATTGTATGTTGGAAGGTGAGAGAAGTGGAAGACAGTAGTCTTGCAGAACAGTAGCAAGCATATAATAGAGACCTAGTAAGTGGCAGTTATTGCCATGATTCTTCTTGCATGGAAGGTGGTGATCAAGTTAAATAATAGGTAAATTAGGAGCTTCTCTGACAGATATTTGTGATTAATATATGTAAGATTCTATTGTCATTTTTTGACTGTGTGATATATAGATATTATAAATTTTATCCTTTTTTTTTTTTTTTTTTTTTTTGATCTTTAACCCTATTACTCAGGACCCACCCCTCGTCCCCAACAAAATCTGTTACCAGTTTCTAGTATATCCTTCTTAAAATATTTCACTCTATTATAAACATGTATGTATATTTCTACCCCTTGGCATACTCATTCACTTAACAGATAGTGTGGCTACTACGTACCTGGCACTCTTCTAGGTGGGATAAAGCAGTGAATCTCATATTCAGTGTAAGGTATGCCTAGTCTACATATTGTTCTGTACCTTGCTTTTTTCATCAATAATAAGTTTCCCTCTAATGACTGCTATAGCTGCATCCCACAAATTTATTCAATTCAAAATACATCCTTGTGATTTCTGCTTTGGTCCATGGATTATTTAGAAGCATGTTTAATTTCTAAATGTTAAGAAATTTTAAAAATATCCTTGTTATTAATTTCTAATTTAATTTGGTTGTGATAAGAGAACACGCTCTATATGCTATCATTCCTTTAAATTTGTTCAGACTTGCTTTATGGCCCAGCATATGGTCTCTCTTACTGAATGTTCCACACTGATTTAGAATGAAGTACTCTGTTATTGTTGGAGTGTTACATAATTGCCATTTGAGTCAAGTTGGTTGACTGTATTGTTCAGGTCTTTTAAATCCTTATTTATTTTGTCTGTTAATTCTGTCAATTACTGAAAGAAGAAGAATGAAATTTCTACCTGTAGTTCAGGGTTGTCTCTCTCTCTTCAGTTCTGTCAGGTTTTGCTTCAGGTATTTTTATGTGGTTATTAGGTGCATACACATTAGGTTTTTAATGTGTTACTGATAGTTTGGCTTCTTTATCATTATGAAATATTGTTCTTTGTCCCTGATAATGTTTTTAATAATTGTAATTTTCTTATGGTTAATGTTTAAATGTTATGGGTTTTCCCACCCTTTTCTTTAAATATAAAACATAGATAGGTTAAAAGTGGATTTCTTCTGTATAGCACTTTCTTGATTTTCCTTTTCTCAACCTCTCTAGCAGTCTCTTCCTGTAATCTTAATGTCTTTTAAAAAAAATCAGTTTCACTTTTCTTTCAAAATACAGTATGAAAACTATTGTCTTTTAGCTTGTGATTATTTGCCATTTTCTTTTTTAAAATTTTATATACAAATAGTGTATAACAATGATAAAAAATTCGCAAGATATGCAAGTTTATATTGAAGGGTTACTCTCCTTCCCTTCCTATACCCCTACTATTATATTCCATCTACAGAGGCAATGATTTTGTCTAATTGTGAACTGTTCCACACATGCTATAACCATTTATAAGCAGATATGAATGTGTTCTTTTTGCTTGCACCCACATTATTGTATATTATATATGCTAGTTATGTAAATCTTCTTTGTATAACTTTTTTAGCTGTGAAATGTACCATACACAGAAAATTACATAAACTTACAGGTACAGTGTAACAAATAGTTATATAATGAACACCTGTGTGATCATCAGCCAGATGAAAATATAGAAAGAAGACATCCAGATATCATTTCTCAGTTACAACTCCCTACCCGAGAGGTAACCACTCTCCTGACCTTTATAATAATCATTTCCTTGCTTTTCTTTTTGCTGTTACTACTTATACTTACATCCCTAAACAGTGTAGTTTATATTTACCAGTTTTTGAAATTTATATAAATGGAGCAAAACATATCTTTTTCTTTTTTAAATATTTGTTTTGCTTTCTTCACTCAGTCATGTTCATAACATTAATTTATATTGCCTATAAGGATAATTTATTTTCATTTCTATAGATGTCATTGTATGAATGTACCATAAGAAAACACATGGTAGGAAAGTGTTTTTTAAATTTTACTGTTGGTGGGCGCTGGATCATTTCCAGTTTATTATCATGCAAATAATAGTGCTATAGTGTGCTTGTACGTGTGTGCTCTTATACTTAAGCACTTGTGTCTAGGTATACAATTAGGAGTAGAGTTGCTGGATCACAGGGTATGCTGCTCTTACATGTTAATGGATAATTCCGAAGTACTGTACTTTTCCAAAGTACTGCAGTAAAATTTTATTTCATGCCTCCATAGACTTCTCAACCCTGGGGATTGTGTGACTGCTAATCTGGTAGTCATGTAGTAGTTTTCCATTGTGTTTGAATTACTAATGAATGAATATATTTTTTGTCTTATGAATTGTATATAATTATTTTGCCCATTTTTCTTTTGGGTTGCATACTCTTTTTTTTTTAACAATTGATATTCTTCATTGGAGATGGAAAATATACAAATGTGTATATGTGTGTGGGTGGCCAATATCTTTTCAGACTCTGTAACTTCATTGTTTTTATGAGCAGAGATTCTGGGATTTAACATAGTCAAATGTATTGGTCTTTATGGTCAGTACTTTTTTCACAGGAACATGAAAATATTCTCCATAAGCTCTATACCTTTCCCTTTTACATTTAGGTTTTTACTCCACTCATACAATTGTGGGAATAAAAATTGTTGTAGTCTTTCTGTGGGCAGTTTGATGATACATATCAATATTTTGAATGTGCATATCCTTTAATCCAAGAATTCTACTTTAAGAAATTTATCTTGGCCAAATACATTAAACATTGTACAAAGATGTCTATGTGTGTATATGTAGATGCCAACACATTTCTTACTCATTCTACGGCAAATAAGTGCAAAGGGTAAAGGTTTCCCTGTTGAGTGTTATCATCAGCCACCTGTATTTTGCCAAGTGCGTAACAGTGTAATATAATCTTTATCAGTCACTGTGGAGCTGTAAGGAAAGTATCTTACCCAAAAGGATTTGATATAATTACTTTGAAAACTCTCATGTAATTTCTTTATCACATTTATTATAAATTAGGTGGATATTATTAGCACATTTTAAGATGGAAGGGTCAAGTGATAGACTGCAGAATCATTGAAAAAACTTTGCGGTAAAAATGTTTAATATCTAGGGCTATTATAACAGTGAAATAAATAGAGATTGTATTGAATTCTGTAAGACCTTAAGTTTGGTACTTTTTTTTTAAGCAGAGAACACAGTAGATTAGGAAAGAATGCTTATTTATTTGCATTTTGGATACCTCTAAAACAGTGGTTTTCAATGGAGTGGAAGAGGGGACAATTTCGCACTCCTGGGGATATTTGAGATATGGGCAATCTCTGGAAACATTTTAGATTGTTATAATTTGGGACTGTGGGTTGGGTGGGGACAATGGTGCCAGTGGGTAGAGGCCAGGAATGCTGCTAAACATCCTTCAGTGGACAGGAAAGCCCCGACAAATTTATCTGGCCCAAAATGTCATTAGTATCAATATCGAGAAACCCTGCTTTAGAATGATTGTTTCTATGCGTTGATAATAAGTTAGCCTCTAATTTGGGTCGTATTATAAAGGTACCTGACCTGGTATGGGGAATCAAGGAAGATTTTCTTGGAGAGGTGACATTGTGACAATATATTTTGTTACATGAATATGTCATAGAAGATATCATAACCAACCTGCATTTAACTAATTCACCGAATTTGTGATGTTCTGTGTTCTTTTTATATAACACATTGCTAGGTTCCTGTGGCTCTCTCTGAACACATAAAGCCACCTTCAGCATGCTGCTACTGTTCTGCTTCTGTCAGTTGTGTTGTTTACCAAGAGCTTAGTGTGTTTGTTTGCCTGCTTATTCATGTAAAATTAGTTAAATATGAACACAAACGATTGATAAGATTATATAAAGGATATAGTTGGTTTTTTTCTATGCAAACAAAAGTGACTGCTTTGGAAAAACTCAGGAAGGAGAAAACACTGAAAAAAAGCTGTAGAATGGAGTGAGTAAAATTGTTTTACTCATAAACAACTGTAAATTGTTTGTAAACAAATTGTTTTACTTAGTCCATTCCACAGTGTTTTTCTTTCTTTTTTTTTTTTTTTTGGTGGTTTTTTTGTGTGTGTGTGTTTTCTCCTTCCTGAGTTGTCTCCTCCTAGTTTGAAGAGTAGGAGTAGGAAGGTGGAAATCATGGAATTCACGGAGGATTCTCCACTTGGCAAGTGCTCATAGATTTTTTTTTTCTTCTATTTAACCAAACCTGGAAATTACCTAAAATCTATGAATGTGGTTTAGATAGGGAAGATGATGAGGATTCCAATCAGTGGGTATGTCCTCAAAGAATGCTGGCAAACAAATCTGTATGTTGTTACTTAAAATGTCTTGTTTCCCATTAACAACTGACTGCCAGCTCCAATCACATAAAAAAATTCTATCTACAGTGAATGTTACAGAATTTGAGAGTAATACTGGAAAAAATGTTATCAACCACTTATTATGATTCAGAGATATACTACATAGAAATTATGATTAGATTATATAGGCTTGTCTATTTGTTACAGGTAATCTTTTATCTTTAAACATTTCAGATTATTGATTCTTTGTCATCCTTCAGATTAACTCTTCCATTTTATTTGTAACTCTCCCTTGCCTCACCTTTTTTTTAATAGTTAAATTTTGCCTAAAGATGTATCAGTAATTCAGTTATTTGAACTACAAAAAGTTAGAAAGGCACCTTATACTGAAGGTATCAAAAGTTTCATTTATCACTAATGTATCTAATCCAAGAAGATATCATGAGCAGCCATTTTAAAAATAAGATTCCCACTTCAATGAATGAGGTTAATATTCTAGTCCCTGATTTAATTCCATATGTTCCTTTACAGTAACCATTAAAGTATAAATGCAGTATTTAATTTTTTAAAAAGTAAATGTTACTATTGAAAGAAGAATGCCCATGAGCATCATGGGAGAAAATATCAGGCATAATTCTCCTTCCAGATGGCACTGCTACAGGTGAGGCAGCAGCCTGTGAAATTACAGTCTGAATTACACTGCAGATGAGTGGGGCATTTGGACCAAAGCCTTCTGGTATCAGTAATAAATGACTTGGTTCAGAACCAAGGACGATTCCCAGGAATTTAAAGGCTGTTGTATCACATAGGGAGCCTATCGTAAAATGAAGTTTAGCAAAGGGGAAAGTTGAGAGAAAGGACAATAACCATTAGCAAAACATATATGAATCTTTTCATCTGCTAATATTTTTAACTGGATATCTTATCTCATGAATGTCTTATTCTATATATATTCTAGTATGTGCATTGATTTTTCCAAACTAATATTTTCACAACGAATGGTGGCTCAGAGCCAGCTGCCAACTGAGATACTACGCTGAAATGATCGCACACCTGTTGTAAATTCTAATCTTGTTTAATATGGTCTATGAAAAATTTTTCATTTTTGGGATGCTTGAATCCTTAATTACAAATGTAGTATAATACACATACTAAATCTTATTTTCAATTAGGCAAATCAATTTAAGAGGCAACATACAAGGGTGATTCAGAACTTGTGTAGTGAGGTCAAGGTTCAAATTCTGTCTCATTCACTCCCCAATTTATGTGACTGAACTATTATTTTAGATCTCAACATAAATAAATTAAATTGGAATAACAATAAATGGTGCTTTGGGGAAGAATTAAATGAAATAATTTTATAGAGGCATTACAATGAATTTTAATGATTATCACCACCATTATTTGTCAGTTTTAATTTTAGAAAACAAAATATCATTTTAAAATAACATTTTAATTTGTACCACAAAAAATAACAAAAGCAAGCAGTTTCATTTTAACAAATATATTACATATAGTATTAATAACTTTTATTCATTTATTCATTTTAAAGTTATATATTGAGTTCCTACTATCTACCAGACACATTTTCAGCCTTCAGGAATACAGCTTCAAACAATATGACAAAATCCTTGATCTTGGAGCTGATAGTTTTAAGGAGACAAAACAAAATAAATAGTATTTTAATTCATACGTGCTATGATGAAATACAAAGCAGGATAAATAAATGGAACTTGATGAAAGAAAAAGAAAGAATATTTTATGTAGGAACATCAGAGAAATTCTTTTTGATAAGGTAACAGCAGAGCTGAAAGATAGAGCTAGAATACTAGAAAACAATTTGACAATGAAAATCAGTACAAACTTTTTTGGGCTTTTGTCCAAAAAGGATTGGACTGTAATTAATACTTAATTTGTACTAAAATGTCAATTTTATTTAAGTTTTAAAACACAGCAATCTTGCAAATAGTGTCCATTTTTTTCACCAAATCTATTAATAGGTTTTACCAGCCAATCTTTTCCTCATAAGATAAATAGATGCCTTCCATTTAATAATTCCTTGGCATAAATTATAATTCACTATAAGCAACAGTTGAATGCCTATTTATAAGCATTTGTGTGCATAATCTGCATGGATATGTCAGATTGGTAAAGATTTCTTAGTTGAATCCCGTAAGTCCCTTGTTCTTTGAATACATAGATAATATTAATGGGGAACTAACTTGTAAGAATTTTACATGTTACTGAAGTACTCTATACAGAAAAACAAGTTTCTGTCAAAGCCTTAAGTTTCCTAAAGTAACATATTGATAAACAAGCTTTGTTCCTAAGCCTTTGTTTAATAGGCAGTTATTTTTGTATCAATGAGTTAGTGTGTTGGGAGGAATAGGTCAATACCAATGTAGAGTTGCCGGCAATTCAGTTCCGTTCCTTCGTAAGTGATTCAAGCATGAGAGCTGTATTTTCTATAAATTAAAATTGCTGTTAATCTCTTGTGAAGATTACCCATTCTGGGTTTGCAGGTTTTTCTTATTCTAGAGAAACCTTTAAAATATTTTTTGTTAATGTGGTTAAAGAATATTTATAGTTGCCCCACTGGTCATTTATTTGTGCACAAAACAAATGAGTGAATGAGAACAGTTTTGATATAGAATGCTAAAGTAAAGGTAAAATTCATGTTGGTTCACCCTAAGCAATAAACTGTGCTATGTGCTGAGCACTTGGCTTTCCCTGCTGCATAGGGCTGTTGGGGGGTTGGACCCTAGAAGGAGAAAGACTGACTGAAACTGATAGTGATTTCTCAGTCATGATTATTTGTCATTTGTTTAATAAACTGTGAAGCACAGTATTAGAATGTAGTGTATTTGTGGCACCAATAGTGGCAAATTCTTTTTTCATTTGTACTGTATCATTATCCTTTCTTGGTAGGGGATTCATTATCATACTGTAAATTCAGTAGGTTTATGAATTATATTTCCATAAACACTAGTTCTGCAAGGTGTTGATAGCTGTTAAATAGAAAAAAAGGTCTGTAGTCAGAAAGTAGGTAATACTTGGTTAAAATATGTTCAGCAGTTCTGTTTACCATAACAACTGCTTAGAACTTTTAGTGTGCTTGTGCGCATTATGAATCTCTAATAGGAGGATATAGCAGCTGGCGTTTCTTAAACCTTTTTGACTAAGGATCCCTCCCCTTTCTTGTTTCTGTTTATTTTATTTTATTTTATTTCGTTTTATTTTTTATACCTAAAAGAAAGTCACTATACAGGAAATTATTTGGGAAATGGTTTTCTAGACTAGAGTTTCTCAACCTTAGCACTATTGACATTTTGGGCCAGGTCATTCTTTCTTGTGAGAAGCTGTCCTGTGCATTGTAGGATGTTTACCAACATACCTTGGCTCTACCCAGTAGATGCCAGTAGCATCTCCTTCATCGCCCACCCCTAGTTACAACAATCAAAAATTACTCAGACATTGCCACATGTTCCCCAGCGGGCAAAATCAAGTGGAGAACCACTGCTCTAGATGGATGTTGAATCATTCCAGAGAGTTATGGGGCTTGTTAATAATTTCTTTCCAAACTTTTTTTTAATGAGGAAGAAAGAGTAGTCTGGAAAGTAGAATCATAGGTAA
Organism: Rhinopithecus bieti; assembly: GCF_001698545.2. Taxonomy (NCBI): domain Eukaryota; kingdom Metazoa; phylum Chordata; class Mammalia; order Primates; family Cercopithecidae; genus Rhinopithecus; species Rhinopithecus bieti. Next base: position 2,289,446 of record NW_016803902.1, read on the forward strand.
AGAACATGCAGTATATTCTACCACAATAAACTTTCTGAGTTCACTTTATAAGCTGGCCTGATTTTCCAATAACTTTTACTGCAAAAAAATAGTGTCAGATTTTGCAGAATATTATTACATCTATGGCAGAAACAAAAAACTATTTTGTAATTAAAAGAGCAGCACCTATGTTTATATTGACCTGCTTATGACAGTATTGCACATTTCTAAACTTTTTTTCCCCCTTTTTTTATGCAGGGCTATTTTCTTCTGTTTGAGTCTATGTTAGATTCTGTCCTTTATGCAAAGAACAAATACTTGGCAAAAGGAGGCTCGGGTGAGTAGAAAATTCTGGTTAATAATCTAATTTTAGTCTAGCAGAACCAAATGAACCTTTGGATTTCAAATAAACTATGCATGGCCGAGGAAGTTCCTGATAGAGACGAAAGATGTTTCCGTTAAAGGAAACTTTAAGACATTTGTTTACTGTATTGTTGAAAGTAGAATATTATATGAGATATGGAGGACTCCAAGGTAATAGTATTCTCAAGAATGCTTTTATTAAAAGGTCCTTTTAATAAATATCTAAAGACTACGTTTTGGAAGCTTTTTGATATTCAAACTCAAATCTAACAAACTCCTTTCTATTTTTAATCCTCATGTCATTTAGTTCCCTTTTTTCCCAATGGCATGTTTCAGTCTAAGTTGGAGATTATTCATGGCTTCACTAAATATGAAAACCCGACCTCTCTGTGATTTTCTGAGAACATTTTAAGTAGTGACTAGTTTCTAATACGTTTTAAAAATACAGCATACCCAATCCACATATAAAGGGACCCTAATAAATTTGGAAGGCTTTCTTTTCATGTCTCTGGAAAACATTTAATCATATTAACTCTGCATACTCAGAGTGAGATTCTGTTTTTACAGACCTTCTGCTGTGAGCAATTGTGTACATACAAAATAATTGTCTTTCAGGACAGGGATTATGTTTGTTTAGCTTTAACTCTTAAATGAGCTCCACAGCTTCTAGGATGTAGATGGAGCATCATACATGTTTATTGAATTGAATCATTTAAAGAATCATTAAAACTGAATTGAACAACATGTTCCTCCTACACTTACCTCCCTGCATCTTACCTTTCTCAAAGTTTCAGAATCAGCAAGTGGTTTCCATGGTCAGAATACAGTTGGTAAAACTGTCACATGAAAGGGGTAGGCATTTCAAACTAGTGATGCAAAGGACTTGACCATAGTTGTGCCTCCTACCATCCATGTTCTATGAAATTACTTTGGCAGTTTTGGTACAGTGAAAAATCAGTAAGACCAGCCCAGTGCGGTGGCTCATGCCTGTAATCCCAGCACTCTGGCAGGCCGAGGTAGGCGAATCACCTGAGGTCAGGAGTTCAAGACCAGCCTGACCAATATGGTGAAACCCCATCTCTACTAAAAAAAAAAAAAAAAAATCAAAAAATTAGCTGGGCGTAGTGGC
>NW_016803902.1:2291921-2294904 GCF_001698545.2 Rhinopithecus bieti
CACTTAAATGGATTGCCTTTCTTTTTCAAAATGTGCCCATTTTGTCACTTTATTTTCTGCAACCATTTCAAGATATGTTACCAATCTCTGTCATGAACCCGACTAGAATTTTTAGATATGTTTTACCCTGCAACAATTGGCTGCAACTTTCTATGATTGCAGCAGCTTTGTTTTTTTTAATGAGTACTACAGGTTGAATATCCCTTATCTAAAATGGTTGGGACTTGCAGTGTTTCAGATTTTGTGTTTTGGGGGGTTTTGGAGTACAGTTCTTTGCATTATACTTACTGGTTGAGCATCCTTATCTGAAAATCTGAAATCTGAAACGCTCCAATGAACATTTCCTTTGGGTTCATGTCAGTGCTCAAAAAGTTTTAGAACATAGAGCATTTCAGATTTCAGATTTTCAGATTAGGGATACATAAACTGTAACATTTAATGACTTAAAAACAACATTATCCATCATTTGTTGACCATCTACTGGCTGCCAGAAGATATACTCTACCTTCATTTACATTACTAGACATAATCCTCACAATAGCCCTTTGAGATTTTAGAAAGTCTCCTAAAAGTGTCCTGGATGACACATATTAAGTGGCCAAACCATTATTTTTTTTAAACTCACATCTGCCAGCCTCCAATATTCATGTTCTTTTTACTAAGCCTTGTTTCCCTACTAAAATGTATTTTTTAAATGTGGTTATTGCCTTGATGTTCTAGGGAAGATCCAAGTAACTGTTTCCAGACCCGCCTGACTTGATCTTATTGAGGAACTGACAGCAAGTTAATACATTTAAATTGAATTCTCACTGAAATTCATTAAGAACGTACAGTAATGTGAACAATGACAGAGCTATTTCTTATCATCAGAAGGATAAAGTGGAGGCTTATATATCTAGCTCTTTCTATACTTTTATATAGCTAATATTAGTGTTAAGATAATACAGAAGTATATTTAAGAGAGGTCAGCATTTAACTCCTTAAGCAGTGCTGTTGAATGTTACTTGTTAACAGAATCAAGAGAAAGAAAGAAAATTCAGAAAAGAGTAACACACAATAGTTTAGTCTATTTGTGTTTTTGAGTACGTTTTAATGAATATCACCGGTCATTTAAATGCTCATTGCTTTATTGCAAAGCAAAGTTTTCCTTTATGTTTTTCTGAAGGAAAGATTTACCAAGTAATTAGTAGTGTGAAGATTATAGAAAGAATGAATGCATTATGAGAGAGGGAGAATATTGAAGGCCCATACAAATGTGATGAGACCACAATTTATTTTTGCATGAGTTTAAGTTCAGTTTATGTCTCACCATACATATTATGGTGAGCAGTAAAGGCTTTATAAAGCACAGGCAATAACTTGGATGTTCATCTACCCCATTATCAATCAAGCAATTCCACTGTATTAGAGTTATATATTTACTACCCTTACTTCTAAGAAAAGTAATTTTGTAAAGTTCATGAAAGCAGGTTTACTAGCAATGATTTCTACTATTTTTAGCTAATATTTATTAAGCACTAATTGTGTGTCAGGAATTGTAATGTTTTACATGCAGCCAACAAGAAATGAGGAGGAAAAGTAGGAAAATATTGTTTATGGCCAACGGGTATTTTTACAACTACAATTAAGACTAAAATAAATGTATATTTTAGGATGGCAACATAGAATATAAATGTTTTATATGCTAACAGTGTCAAATACTCCATCTCACAAAAATTGGAAAGGGAATGCAGACAGCAGGTAGAAGTGTTCACATTTTAATTACTTTATCTTTAATAATAGAAACAAGGAATATTATTTAAAGCTGACGGATCAAGTAGTAGAATTATTAAGTACACTTAGCACTACAAAGTTAACATTAAATTGAGTGATGAGGTTGGTGGTGGCAGATCCTGTCTATGTCTCTTGACCATGGTGGTGATTGCATAACTGTGTGACTTTATCAAAGCACATGTAAATATATACCAAAAAGAGTGAGTTTTGCTGCATATAAATTATACTTCAGAAAAGCGACTTTTAAAAGCAGCTGAAGTAGCAATTCCCACCTTCTTTGGGTCAAATGAATTATTACATGATTTGATTCCTAATTTTTCTGAAAAATACTTTTCTTTAAAACCATGTACTAACTCTATGCTCACCTCTGTACTTGTTATTAGTATTATCAGTGCAACTCTTGAACATACAGAAAAAAATTGGTGTGAAGAAAAGAGAAGGCCCAAGAGGGTGTGAGAAAAAGAAAAGGGAAGGGAAATGATAAGGAAATATACTAATTTTATTATTGCTTAAGGTAGGAGTTTAGTAAATAGTGTTGAAAAGAGAGAACTAAAGGTATTATACTAAGGTTATACCTATAAAAGTTAGCTACTACAACAAAAATACAAAGATCTTTCTAAATATAAGGATTAATACTTTGGGAAAAAAATCAAAAGACCACGTAGTGAACAATTTCTTAAAAAAATTTATAGATACAGAAAAAAATAACAGAAAATGGTAGCATCAGGAACATAAAACTGTTTCTTATATCAATAAGTGTAAATAGGCTAAATTTACCCATTAAAAGAAAAAGAATTTCAGATTGGTTTGCCGAAGAAAGCCCAATTCTGTGCACTTTGTAGAGCCACACCTAAAACAAAAAAATTCAGAGAAGTTAAAATGTAAAGAATAAAGACATTCAGGTAAATGCAAACAAAATGCAAACAGCTGTCATGATATTGATACCAGACAAGGGGGAATCAGGGCCAAAATATTATATAATCAATCATATTAATGGGAGTAGGGCTAAAGAGCAAAATCATGGGCCCTCTTTCATAGATAGCCAGGTGTGGTGGCGTGCACCTGTAGTCCTAGCTACTTGGGAGGCTGAGGTGGGAGGATCGCTTGACCCCAGGAATTCAAGATTACAGTGAGCTATGATTGTACCACTGTACTCCAGCCTAGATGACAGAGACCCTGTCTACCAAAAAAAAAAAAAAAAAAAAAAAAA
>NW_016803902.1:2296648-2303138 GCF_001698545.2 Rhinopithecus bieti
AAAAAAAAAAAAAAAAAAAAAAAAAAGGATAAAATTAAGTTTACATAGAAAAATAAACAATGACAAGGAAGACCAAAATAGAAGGGTACAGGATGGGGAGTAGCAGAAGGAATAGTGCTACCAAATATTAAAACACATTATAAAGCCTTAATAATTAAAACAGTATATTATTGGTTCTTGAATGGAGAGATGCGTTGAAGAGAATGGTATAGACCTAACTATATGTGGCATTTCATGTAATTGAAATGATTTACTGTAGCAAATTCTATTGAGACAGTTGTATAAAAAAAAAAGTTTAATCCACACTATAAAATTGTACACTGAATTTCAAATAATCAAAGATTAAATGCTAAAAATACTAGAAGGAAACATAAGGTTTATAAACTTGGGGGATGGGAGTCTTTCTAAATAGGAACTTAAATTCAGAAACCCTGAAAGAAACATTGTAAATCTAATTGCATCTATAAATTTCTAAATGGCAGAATATGCTATAAGCAAAGTCACAAGAACAACTACATACTGAAAATAATTTTTCAATGTCTGTCACAACAAAAAGCTAATCTCTCCCACATAAAAGTAGATTATATAAATAAATAGACTACAAACCCAATAGAAAATTGGACAAATAATTGAACGGTGGCTCACAAAAAAAGGAAATACAGATGACTCTTAAACATGTGCTCAGTCTCTGTCATACTAAGAAAAATGTCTTAAGAAATCTTTGCTTTACTCAAGGTCACACAGAATTTTCCTGTGTTTCCTTCTTGGAGTTTCAGTTTTTACATTTATGTCTATGATTTATTTCAAATTAATTTTTGTGTATAGGTGTGAGGTAAAGTTAGATATTAATATTTTCTAGCACCCTTAATTGAAATGCTATTCTTTCCCGTGAATTGCTTGGCATATCTTGAAAATTAATTGACCGTATTCATGTAAGTCTATTTCTGTGTTCTTTTCATTTGATCTTTAAGGCTGTCTTTTCACCAGTACCATACTGTCTTAGTTACTGTAACTTTATACTGAGTCTTGGTCAGGTAAGGACAGTCTCCCCATTTTGATCTTTTTAAAAATTGCTTTGATAGTTTGGTCATGTGGCAGGGGGGAGTTTAAAATAAATGTTAAAATCTGGCTATTTCTGCTTAAAAAAAGAGACTGCTAGAATTATGAAGGGATTGGATTGAATGACTATATCAATTTGGGAATGATCAACATTTTAATATTGAGTTTTCCAGTTCATGAGCATAATGTATCTTTTCATTTTTAAGTTGTCTTTTTAATTTATTTTTTGTTAATGGAGTCTGTCTGTGTCACCCAGGCTAGAGTGCAGTGTCACGATCTCGGCCCACTGCAACCTTTGCCTCCTGGGTTCAAGCAATTCTCCTGCCTAGCCTCTCGAGAAGCTGGAATTACAGGCGCCTGCCACCATGTCCAGCTAATTCTTTGTATTTTTAGTGGAGATGGGGTTTCAACATGGTGGCCAGGCTTGTCTTGATCTCTTCACCTTGCTTGCTTGCTTTCCTTTTGTGTTTTTGTTCTGTTTTTTGCCTTGTCATCTCATTCCTTTGTTCAGAGCAAAATAAGCTTAAATGTTACCATTTTCCTTACTTTGCCCTGAAATTTTATGTATCTCTCCACTCTTTTCAACCCCCTTTCTCCTTCTCTTCCAACAAGTACCGTTTACCTTAGGAATGTGGGGTTCCTCTTTCCTTTTCTTCCATTTGAAAAGCATTAAAATGTGGAATCATGCATAGTGGAAAGCATATGGATTTCACAATTAGACCTTAAGGTGAATCTCTGCTACATCAGCTGACTAGTTATCTGGTTAGTTGAAGAAGACCAGGTATTTGGGCAGGTTACTCTCTGCCCAAGTTGCTCTCTGAATTTAAGTTTTTTTAATTTATAAAACGAAGATTATAATCCAACTTTGTAAAATTATTCAAAAGTCTAAATGAGATGCTTGACACAAAGTAGTTGCTTAATAAATATAAATTCCCAGTCTGAGTTACAACTGGTGCACATGAGATTAGCATTAGGTTTATACTTTATAAAAGTTAATGAAATGAATTTAAGCATTGTGGTATTAACACTTACCTTTTATTCAGCACTTCACATTTTCTACACGTTAACATAGATTATCTCAATATAAGCCACTAGCATTGGTTCATAGTGCTTAAAGGATTCCTTTAGTATTTTCATAACTGTCTACTTCCTCATCTTCAGATCTGCTTTTTTCACATTTATTAGTTTGAGTTTGTTTAGTAATAGAGCGGTAATATCATTTTCTATTTTTCAGCGTGTAATTTTTCAAAGCATATTACAGCTATATGTTAGCCTTAGCTAAGCTTTAGTGGGTCTACTCATTATTTATACGTTAATGATGGGGAAATGAGTCCAATTTCCAAATAAATATTACTTTTTAAAGATACCTTTATTATATAAACTAGAAACTAATTTTTAAAACTCATCTAATTTCCATTTGACTTTCTAGTACATTTTCTTTTATGCATACCAAGCATTTTTGCTACCATTGTTATTTCACTAAAATCTTCATATATATTGTGGAAAAAAGTGGTTTATTTTGACTTATATATTATCTCCTTTGTTTTAAATCTTTTTACTCTGTGGTTATTTATACAAACAGTGATACAAAATTCCTAGTGTTTACTAGAAATTGTTTCTTTATGCACCTCTATCTTATCCTTTAGTGTCCAAAAGTTTATGAGGCATTTCTAAGGGATAAAGGATTTCCCATTTTTATCTATTCACCATGTGAGCTGTTCTAGTGACAAATGAATTCTGGGCAGTGAATCGAGAAGGACACAGATGTCAAAGCCATGAATTTATAAATGGTCTGTTAAGAGGGTGCTTTTGTCCAATCAGCGCTTTGTAAATTTCACCTACAAGAAGAAATAATTATTCAATTATAGCTTCTATCTGACCAAAATCAAATGACAAATGTGTCAGAATGCGAAGGTAAAGGGTTAGTCAGGATTCTGGCAGGTGGTCCAAGATTTTAGCCAGCTGTGAGGAGGTGGATATAGAACCAAATTGACCTATAACACTGATTACATATCCTTATGAATATTCATAGATCTTACTAACCGAAAGATTAAAAATAATTTTATTTCCAAATTCTAGCAGTATAAAAACTGTGCTTTTCTGTATGTTTGTGAAAGACAAATAATTTGAAAAATACACAACACCCCAAAATAAAATCATGTTCTTCTTTAGTTTCTCTTCTAATTACCAACATATTCAAAATTGTTTTATTACTTTTAATAAGTTACGATTTTTTCTTATGAAGAAGTTATCTTTATTTTTATAGTGTCACTAATATTATTAATAGAGAACCAGAGATACGTAACATTTTTCAGTAAAAGGCCATATAGTAAATGTTTTTCAGTTTTATAGGCCATATAGCCCCTGTCCCAGCTATTCAACTCTGCCACTGTAGTGCAGTGTGGCCATAGACAACATGTAAACAAATGAATGTGGTAGTGTTACAGCTAAACTTTATATATTAATACAAAAACTGGCAGCAGCCTGGATTTGACTATGGACCACAGTCTGCTGACCCTGATAGACTGGTGGCATTTTAAAACTTTAGTAAGATTTTAAAATATATTCTAAAATAGCAGAACTGTATGAACTATGTTAAGTATCTTGAATGTCTGTGCACTGCACAACTCCAGAGGATATTCAGTTCCCATGAATTATGTAGTGTGAATGGCACTCAGACCATATGGTGGCCCTGATAATAACCTCCCTCCATTTCTGCTAATTTATGTCAAGGGTATCTGTATCTAGCCTGCTCCCTGTTTTGAAGATAAAGTTTTATTGAAACACAGCCATGCTTATTTGTTTACATATTGTCTGTGGCTGCTTTCACACCAACAATAGCAGAAAGCAGTAGTTTCAACAAAATTCAGTTTTGTCCACAAAACCTAAACTGGTAACTTCACAAAAAATGTTTCCTACCACCTGACTATACCCTTACTATGTTCCTCTTTAATGATGAAATGACAGGGCATAATGTGGGAAAGCTTCTATAATTATTCAGTCCAACAAAGGATATATCAGGAAGTTAGCCACATACCTAACGTTGCTTCCAAATTCTTATTTTTTTATTCAGTGTTTCTCATCTTAAGGATCTGGTTCAGGAAACTAAATATACTTCCTTATGGCTGATCTTCTTACTGAGTTAACATTTTCAATAACAAATCAGTTACTTTGAAGAATTTGTATAAGTCAAGAATTTAAACACAATCCAGAGGCTTTACTTGTTTGTGGAGGAAGGGGAGAGTTTGCATGGCCATGGACTCTGTTCTGGTGCAGCTGGCATACCTCCCTCACATGCCTATCAGGGAAGACTTGAGAAACTTCTTGTCAGTGACTTAGTACTAGGTAGTTTTTTCTGAGTATCTCACAAGTTAGATTTGGAAGCAGGTGCTTTGATGCCAGTAGATCTTATCATGGGCTTTATTTGGAGAATAATTTAGTGCTGCTATTAGTGAATAATAAAATTGCTAAGGCTGTGGAAATAAATGTTTGGAAGGAGAGGGTAATTTTCTACTATTTACACCTGAAAGCTAGTTAATACTCATGGTTTTGTTTGTTTGTTTGTTTGTTTGTGCTGCGTTTCTTTGGTACATTTATACTTGTTTCAGTTTGCTGATATGGGAACATGTGATTTATATTTTTAATTCTTGAGTACCCTAAAAGTTGATATTTGAGATATTGGAAAGACAAAGTTAATTTTGTTATTTCTTTACTTGTTATTAGTGGAGAGTTTCTCCTTAACTCATGTAACACTTACCTTCTTGGTTCTCTTCCTTTTGTAGCCCCAGCTTCTTGGTCAAGTTCCTTGAATTCTAGTATTCATTATCCACTCTCCCTAGGTCTCGTGAACTCCTGTTACTTATCTTTCATTTATATGCCTATGGTCTCCAAATGTATGTCTTCAACTTAGATAACCTCTTTTGAATTTCAGACCTTTGTATTCAGACATTTTATCTGTCTCTTAAGCACTAAATGCTCCTGTTCCTTTTGAATCTCCCCATAGTTATGTCCTATTATAATATATACCGTCACAATCTGTGCTGTTACTGAAGCTAAATGCTGTCATCCTTGACCTTTTCCCCACAGCCAGTCAGTCTCAAAGTCCTCTGAGTTCTACTTCATAAATATCCCTTGAATACGTCTCATCCTTTCCCTTCCCACAGCAATATCCTAGTTCAGATCACCTGGTTTATTTTAACGATCTCTTAATTTGTCTCAGTTTTCATCTTAGACTCTCCCATTATTCTCCACATTGCTTTCTAGGTGATTCATCTAAAATCAAAATCTAGTCATGTTGCTACCCTATGTAAAATTTTTTACTGGATTATCATTATTCTTAGAATAAAGTCCAATTTACTCATTTGGTTTACTCAGCATGTAGTCTTTGGTCTCTACTTAACTTTCTAGACTTTTGTCTATTTCTCTCTAAATTAGATTGTATATGGGCCATCCCATCTCTTGTGACCCTTTATCCACACTGCTGCTCACTTTGCCTAGAATACGCTTTCCCTCCCCACTCCCAACTCACTGGGCTTCAGTTCTTATCTTATATATTATCCCTTCTCCCCTGCCCCAGCCAAGTCTGAATTAGCTAGTTTTGCCATGAGCTCCCTTAGTACCTTGTATGCTCTCACTCTTAGTATTTATTACCTCACAAATAACTGTGCATTTCTTCCTCAAAATTATCTAAATATAAGTTTATTGAGGGCAGTGATATGTGTCCATAGTCTGTAAATTAGACTGGCACATACGTCTGGCACATACTTTATGCTTATAAATACTTTTCTATTAAATGAGAGTAATATGAAGTGGTCTTCTGTATAACGATAAAATCCTATTACATGATTTTCTTACATGCTACATATCTTTTTAAATGATTTGTCCTTTTCTACATGTAAAGATCTAGTACCTTTTACGTTAGCACACTTTAAGTTTTAATATCAATAAATATGTTTATTTCAGGATTGTTTAATTATATGATCCTATTTTAATTCAGACCCTATCATTGGAATCCCTGTTTTAATCTTATCATCATGATAATGGGTATCTGGTTTTTTGTTTTGTTTTGTTTTGTTTTTTTGAGATGGAGTCTCGCTGTGTCTCCCAGACTGGAGTGCAATGGTGCGATCTCGGCTCACTGCAAGCTCTGCCTCCCTGGTTCACGCCATTCTCCTGCCTCAGCCTCCCGAGTAGCTGGGACTACAGGTGCCCGCCACCACGCCCAGCTAATTTTTTGTATTTTTAGTAGAGACAGGGTTTCACCATGTTAGCCAGGATGGTCTCGATATCATGACCTCGTGATCCACCCACCTCGGCCTCCCAAAGTGCTGGGATTACAGGCGTGAGCCACCACGCCCAGCCAATAATGGGCATCTGTTTTTAAAAGAGGCTACAAGATGAAGCATGGTTGTTTTTCCTGATCTATACCTTC
>NW_016803902.1:2303287-2347548 GCF_001698545.2 Rhinopithecus bieti
AGAATTTGTATAAGTCAAGAATTTAAACACAATCCAGAGGCTTTACTTGTTTGTGGAGGAAGGGGAGAGTTTGCATGGCCATGGACTCTGTTCTGGTGCAGCTGGCATACCTCCCTCACATGCCTATCAGGGAAGACTTGAGAAACTTCTTGTCAGTGACTTAGTACTAGGTAGTTTTTTCTGAGTATCTCACAAGTTAGATTTGGAAGCAGGTGCTTTGATGCCAGTAGATCTTATCATGGGCTTTATTTGGAGAATAATTTAGTGCTGCTATTAGTGAATAATAAAATTGCTAAGGCTGTGGAAATAAATGTTTGGAAGGAGAGGGTAATTTTTCTACTATTTACACCTGAAAGCTAGTTAATACTCATGGTTTTGTTTGTTTGTTTGTTTGTTTGTTTGTGCTGCGTTTCTTTGGTACATTTATACTTGTTTCAGTTTGCTGATATGGGAACATGTGATTTATATTTTTAATTCTTGAGTACCCTAAAAGTTGATATTTGAGATATTGGAAAGTTAATTTTGTTATTTCTTTACTTGTTATTAGTGGAGAGTTTCTCCTTAACTCATGTAACACTTACCTTCTTGGTTCTCTTCCTTTTGTAGCCCCAGCTTCTTGGTCAAGTTCCTTGAATTCTAGTATTCATTATCCACTCTCCCTAGGTCTCGTGAACTCCTGTTACTTATCTTTCATTTATATGCCTATGGTCTCCAAATGTATGTCTTCAACTTAGATAACCTCTTTTGAATTTCAGACCTTTGTATTCAGACATTTTTATCTGTCTCTTAAGCACTAAATGCTCCTGTTCCTTTTGAATCTCCCCATAGTTATGTCCTATTATAATATATACCGTCACAATCTGTGCTGTTACTGAAGCTAAATGCTGTCATCCTTGACCTTTTCCCCCACAGCCAGTCAGTCTCAAAGTCCTCTGAGTTCTACTTCATAAATATCCCTTGAATACGTCTCATCCTTTCCCTTCCCACAGCAATATCCTAGTTCAGATCACCTGGTTTATTTTAACGATCTCTTAATTTGTCTCAGTTTTCATCTTAGACTCTCCCATTATTCTCCACATTGCTTTCTAGGTGATTCATCTAAAATCAAAATCTAGTCATGTTGCTACCCTATGTAAAATTTTTTACTGGATTATCATTATTCTTAGAATAAAGTCCAATTTACTCATTTGGTTTACTCAGCATGTAGTCTTTGGTCTCTACTTAACTTTCTAGACTTTTGTCTATTTCTCTCTAAATTAGATTGTATATGGGCCATCCCATCTCTTGTGACCCTTTATCCACACTGCTGCTCACTTTGCCTAGAATACGCTTTCCCTCCCCACTCCCAACTCACTGGGCTTCAGTTCTTATCTTATATATTATCCCTTCTCCCCTGCCCCAGCCAAGTCTGAATTAGCTAGTTTTGCCATGAGCTCCCTTAGTACCTTGTATGCTCTCACTCTTAGTATTTATTACCTCACAAATAACTGTGCATTTCTTCCTCAAAAATTATCTAAATATAAGTTTATTGAGGGCAGTGATATGTGTCTTTAGTCTGTAAATTAGACTGGCACATACGTCTGGCACATACTTTATGCTTATAAATACTTTTCTATTAAATGAGAGTAATATGAAGTGGTCTTCTGTATAACGATAAAATCCTATTACATGATTTTCTTACATGCTACATATCTTTTAAATGATTTGTCCTTTTCTACATGTAAAGATCTAGTACCTTTTACGTTAGCACACTTTAAGTTTTAATATCAATAAATATGTTTATTTCAGGATTGTTTAATTATATGATCCTATTTTAATTCAGACCCTATCATTGGAATCCCTGTTTTAATCTTATCATCATGATAATGGGTATCTGGTTTTTTGTTTTGTTTTGTTTTGTTTTTTTGAGATGGAGTCTCGCTGTGTCTCCCAGACTGGAGTGCAATGGTGCGATCTCGGCTCACTGCAAGCTCTGCCTCCCTGGTTCACGCCATTCTCCTGCCTCAGCCTCCCGAGTAACTGGGACTACAGGTGCCCGCCACCACGCCCAGCTAATTTTTTGTATTTTAGTAGAGACAGGGTTTCACCATGTTAGCCAGGATGGTCTCGATATCATGACCTCGTGATCCACCCACCTCGGCCTCCCAAAGTGCTGGGATTACAGGCGTGAGCCACCACGCCCAGCCAATAATGGGCATCTGTTTTTAAAAGAGGCTACAAGATGAAGCATGGTTGTTTTTCCTGATCTATACCTTCATTAATCTCCCATTGCTAGTAATCCTTACTGATAGATTTGATATTTATATTTAGCCTTTAAAAATATATATTCCATAAGAAAAGGAGATAATGCTTAATTTTGGGGCATTTTATTTGTTACAGTCTACCCTGACATTTGCACTATCAGCCTTGTAGCAGTGAGTGATGTGAATAAACATGCTGATAGAATTGCTTTTTGGGATGATGTCTATGGCTTCAAGATGTCCTGCATGAAGAAAGCAGTTATTCCAGAAGCTGTTGTGGAAGTTTTAGATCCGAAGACTCTTATTTCAGAACCTTGTGGTATTAAGGTAGGTGTTTTGCCAACTTTATTTTTTATAATGGCATTGCTGTTTTTCTTAGTTCAGCATTTGAAATTAATACATTGATTTTATATGTGGGCTTTCAAAACAGTACTTTTCCCATTGTAGTCAGTCTAAAACAAATTGAGGTCATAATGTTTACCAGTTGACTATATCATCTCTCTGGAATCACTTCTGTATATATTAAAACTCCTTACACTCAGTTTTACAGTCCTTCAAATCTAACTCTGAACCAGTTAATAATTTATATTTACTTTGGCTTAATCAAGGTAAAAAGTCCTGCTGTATTATTAGTTCTGCTTCATCACCCCCTCCTAGCCTTATTTTAGCTTTTCATTTATAGCCAGATTTTTCATTCGTGTCATATGTTCCACACAGTTTAACTTCTCTCATTCAGATTTCTTCCAGTGTTTTCAGGTGAATTACATATAGTGAATTTGCCCATGAAACGAAAGCCCTACTATGTTCAGATTTCTCAGTTAATTACTTTTGTATTTTGTCAACTTATTTTTTGCCATGTTAATCTCTTGTTTTATTGTGAATTTTTCTATGTTGAATTTACATGGGTTCACTAATAACTTTACAGCAAAAAATAATACTGCTTAACTCCTTAATTTGTCTGTTTCAACTAGATAATCAAATCTAGAGCAGTATGTTCAGTGTTAGGTTCAGGATATTGTCTTTTTTTTTTTTTTTTTTTGTCTCTTGAAACAGAGTCTCGCTGTCACCCAGGCTGGAGTGCAGTGGTGCGATCTCAGCTCACTGCAATCTCTCTGCCTCCCAGGTTCAAGCGGTTCCCCTGCCTCAGCCTCCCGAGTAGTTAGGACTATAGGCATGCACCACCATGCCTGGCTAATTTTTTGTATTTTAGTAGAGATGGGGTTTCACCATGTTGGCCAGGATGGTCTCGATCTCCTGACCTTGTGATCCGCCTGTCTCGGCCTCCCAAAGTGCTGTCTTCTCTTTTTAATCATGCTGTTACTTTCTATAGCATCAATATTTCTTCTCTGTACAAAGTATTTAGTACATATTTAATTTTCTTAAATGGATACAGAATTAAAAGTTAGTATAGAGTAATAAACGTGAAGTTTCTTAACAAGAGCAGGCTGATTAAAAGTGCGTTCAGCTTTTAAGAAAAACAGTTTGCTTGATGGTTATAAGACTGTTCAGTGCTCTGGTACACTGATAGTAAAGGGTTTATTTGGGCTCTTTGGCTCAGGATAGGAGTGTACAGTTATGACCAAGTAAGCCTTAAAGTTGAGCAGAAAGAGTTGGTGGAGGTTGCTGATTTCTCTCTCTAGTGATCTCTGCTTAATGCAAAAACTACTATCAATAAATGGTTGAGATAGAAAATTTAGAACTGAAAACGAGGTGTTAAAAGTGTATGTACTCCTTTTTTTTTTTAACATTTATTTACATTTATTTAAGTAAATAGTTTGTTCTGTGTTCTCCAGTCCTCCCACAAACACATTGTGCTGTTAAAATTTTTTCTCAAATTGTTTTCAATAGTGTCTCAGGTGTGTGGTTACATTAATTGTATTCACTGGGTTATGATCTTCTCCTGACTGGTCACCTGATGACGGTCTTTACAGCACATTTCTGATTAGACTCCTGTAGTTGAAAGGTGATTCCATCCCTTCTCCAAAGTGTAACAGAGGAGAATTTGAAAAGGCAGAATGTGGAAAATAAAGATAATTTGCTATTTTTTTCTCCAGGTTGAATCTCCATAGTTTTTGCGTTTTGTTTGAATTGTGTGGTTCTCCTCATTCTAACAAAACCTATCTTAAAATACATTTACTAGACTGAATTTTAAACAAGCTGTCTTTTCATTAGCCCCTGTGTTTCTTTTTTTTTTTTTTTTTTTTTTTTTTTTTTTTTTTTTGAGACAGTCTCGGTCTGTCGCCTGCCCGGGCTGGAGTGCAGTGATCGGATCTCGGCTCACTGCAAGCTCCGCCTCCCGGGTTCACGTCATTCTCCTACCTCAGCCTCCCGAGTAGCTGGAACTACAGGCGCCGGCCACCTTGCCCTGCTAGTGTTTTGTATTTTTTTAGTAGAGACGGGGTTTCACTGGGTTAGCCAGGATGGTCTCGATCTCCTGACCTCGTGATCCGCCCGTCTCGGCCTCCCAAAGTGCTGGTATTACAGGCTTGAGCCACCGCGCCCGGCCAAGCCTGTGTTTTCAAGTTGGCAGTTCCTATAAATGTATTGACTGTTATCACACATTATTTATAGCAATTGTGGTGGGTGTACCATACACGATAGGCAAAATGTTAGGTGAAACACAGGAAAACATTTTTTATTTGGAAGTATTTATTTTAGTGTGTCAGGAAAACTTTAGCACATTAGAGCTATGATTTGATAAATACTGTTGTTTACAAAGAGTCTAAGTTAAATGAATTTAAGGAAAAATTAACAAAATGATAGTACTAGTACTCCTTAAACTTATAAATAATTCCAAAAACTAGCATGTAGTTAAAGTTTGCAAAACATTGGTTTCTAATAATCATTTGTGCATAAAAGAAGTAGTGTTTGTCTGGGTTGTTTTTGTTGTTTTGTTTTTTGGGGCTTTTTTTTTGGACTATTTTTACTAAGCTCTTTCTTCACTCCTTTTTAATGGGTAGCATATAGATTGCCATACAACATCTATCTCAGATTTGGAGTTTTCATCAGATTTTACCCTGAAAATCACAAAGACATCCATGTGCACGGTAAGCTATTTTTTTCTGCTTTTACAAATTTCACTAGCAGTGCAGTTGATTGGCAGGCTAATCAGTTTAATTACCAGGCTTGTGATAAATGAAAACGACTATTGCCTCTGACAGTCTACCATTGCCTTTGCTAGGCCATTGAACAGATCCAATTAATAGGTCAGTAAACTTCAAAAAAGTTTAATTCAGTAGAAAAGGTATTAGGAAACCCTGTTTACATAATGATTTTTCTTTATAGAGTCTTCATCATTTCCTATCACGTGATTAGTCAAGAGTACTCAACTTTATCTTTAAAGACCAAAGTTCATACCGTATTCCTCCATTTAACTCTTAACATTTAATTTAGATGGAAGATATGTTTATTTGGTAGAATATTTTATATTTATGTATGAAAAAATTATAGAATTGCTAGAGTTAACTTTCAAAAATCTCATAGTTACCTTTCTTTCAAAAATCTAATAATAAATCTAATAATAATTTAATGGTCTAATAGAAAAAAATCCTTTGGAAACGTTAGGGAGATCTGGGTTCATATGTGGTTCTACCACTTATTTCATTGTTCAAGTTACCTAAGTAATCTGTACTTCAGACTATTTAATTGCTTTAAGAAAAATGGGGATAATTATATTTCGATGACTTATTACATGCATTAATGAGATATATGTGAAAGCACCTACAATATAGCCAGAAACATTAATTATTAAAATATAAAAAATTTTCCCCTCAATTTATAAATGTTTGTTAAGATAACATTTACTGCTGTCAGGAGACTCAAATTGTTCATAAGATGTGCTCCTTTATAGTATGAATATATAGGTGGTATTAACATGAATATTTATATTATTTTAAAATACATGGTTTTAAAACTATGTCGTCAGAAGTTACCATTTTTATGGAAAACTGTATTGTCAGAATCTGTAAAATAGATTATAAGTCATGTTAACATTGAGTCCTCTGCCTGATTCTTTTAAATATTTGGTTGAGATTGATATACACAAGACTTCATGTCTTCTTTACAGTCATTTCAGTTCATTTTGATTCAGCGATTGTTTTATATTCAATAAGTTTAACAATGTACTTTGATGTTTTGAGGGCTTCTTCTTTTAGTTGAAGTTGGCTTTATAATTTTTTAAAGTTTAAATATCCAGATTCCAGATTTGTGACTTTGGAGCACTCATCAGTCATTTATTTAATTAACAAAAAGCAAAATTTGATTCTTTGTATTTCCCATGCATTTTCTAATTCTGCTTTTAGTAATTATTTTGTCAATTGAAATTAGGCTAAAGACTAACTCCTAGACTTCCCTCTGTTTTGATATTAGTAATACATGAGAGTTGAAAAAAGACCATCTTGACTGATGAAAATTGATCAATCATCTATAAAGGAATTCCTAGATATAAATGGTCATATCACCAGTATTAAGTATATATTTCACATATATATTCAGTGACTATCACATGAATCAAAATAGAGCAGATGTGAAATTCTAGTGAAGATGTCAAAAACTGTTGTGCATATTTGTGAACTCTATATAGATAGAAAAGTTTATTGACTTTCATTGAAATGTTCTTTTTTTTCTAGTTTATTGGTCAGGGTTCTTAGTTTTAGACAACTGAATTTAGATCAGTTGTTTAAACTGAGAGATTTATTAGAGGGAATACAGTAGTTTCCAGATACATTGGGAGAGCAAAAGGAACAGACTGTATTTTGAACTTCTAGAAACTTCTAGAACCACACCTTTAAACTGGCCTGCTACAGAGCTGCCTGTTTTAAATCGCCTACCAATGTAGGTTCTATTTACCCTAATTCCCCTGGCCCAGTCCGTGTTAGCCACCACTGACAACCCCACATGAATGAAACCCTTTACTACCATCCTGGTTCCTGGTCTTCTGTCCTCCCAACCCATGTAGGTCCATTTCCTCCTTTCAAATCTTCATTCAGCATATCTGCTTAGTGAATCTAGGTCATTTGGGGCCCTAGCTGTCAGTAAGTTTTGGAAAGTAGTTTTAGCTACAGTTTTATACTACAGATCTGGAGTTTCATAACACATATATGGAATTGTTTTCTATTTCCTAGTATTTAGGATAGAGTACAAGAAGGTTTGTATTAAATGAAACTGTATCTTTCAGTCATCTTAGTTTTATTCTGTATACTTAAAAGAGTAAAAAGAAACAAAACAAGAAAAAAACTGGTAAAGTCTATTTAATTCAGAGATTGTAACTGAACTTTTAATATTGAAGAATCAAAGTGTCAAGTAGTTACTTTCTGCATTTGTCCCTGTACAAAGTTCCATAAGAAAAGTGAATTTTAAGTAAACTGTTATATCTCTGTAAAGTACCTTTTATTTAGATTTGCATTTTTAGTCTCACCTTGCCTGAATTGTGTTTATGAAAAAGTTTGTTTGGAAATTAGATGAGCCTGAAGTTTGCAAAGAAGGTGGCAGGTTGGAGTGGAGTTTTAGGTGTCTAGTCACTGCTGAATAACCTAGTTCCATAATTCACCTCAGGAAGAATGTATTGTTACAAACCGTTTATTGGATGCGTGCCAGGTACTGAAGAGAAAATATTTTAGTAGTTAGCATTGAATGTTAACTCTTCTGATGTTATCCTTTCAAATTTAGTTAATATTATCAGAGGAAGATAACTTATATCAACAGTCATTGAACACTTGAATGTCAGATAATGTGCTGATCACTTTAAAAGCATTATTTAGTTCTCGTAATAACCATTTGAGATGAGTACTCATATTATTCCCATCTTACTGGTGAAGGAAAAAATTGCTATGTTTTACTTGTGAAATACAATCTCCTTACTCTTTTCTGACCTGAAAAACCTTCTTGGTGGGATTGTAGAAACTATTAAAAGAACATAGAGAAACTTTTGAATAAGATCTCAAGGGGTAGAAGAAAGCGGGCTTCGTGTTGCATTTGAAACAGATTTAACAGTGTTTATTTTTGGCAAATAATCCAGCAGTTGGAATGAAGAGGGAAAGAGAATATGTATAATCAGAATTCACTCTTCTTAGAGACAGGCCTCACAGATTCATGTGATGAAATCAGTACCGTAGTTCATCCTCTTTGTAGCAGATAGGAGGTAGATCTTTGAAGTTTTCCTTATAAGTCAGAGTAAGCTTATACTTGTTTGGTTAAGCATCTATGTTTCTTGGAAACCTCCTTCCCAGCATGCTTACTCTAACGCGAGCTTGAGCTTGACATAAGTAAGATTTTGTGGCCTTTTTTTTTTTTTTTTTGAGACGGAGTCTCGCTCTGTCGCCCGGGTTGGAGTGCAGTGGCGGGATCTCAGCTCACTGCAAGCTCCGCCTCCCGGGTTTACGCCATTCTCCTGCCTCAGCCTCCCGAGTAGCTGGGACTACAGGCGCCCGCCACCTCTCCCGGCTAGTTTTTTGTATTTTTTAGTAGAGACGGGGTTTCACCGGGTTAGCCAGGATGGTCTCGATCTCCTGACCTCGTGATCCGCCCGTCTCGGCCTCCCGAAGTGCTGGTATTACAGGCTTGAGCCACCGCGCCCGGCGGCCTATTGCTTTTATTAGGTGTTCATTATTTGTGAATCTTAACCATCCACCCATATTTACTTCGATTCTCTTGCTCTTTGAGGTGGTGTCAACTCCTTACCCTCCCTCCTACGGACCTATCCACCTGGAGCTTATTATGCAAGCATGGCCTCTTTGAATGGATTAGTTGCCCAGCTTCTGTGGGAATAATCTATAACAAAAGTATTAAAAAGGATGAGTGCCTAATTGGAACCTTGTTTCCCCTTTATAGTTAGAAGAATTAGTGAAGATATTGAAAGTTTTTTAAAAGCCTAGTAAAGGAATAAATAACTTTGGGGAATAAGAGGAAGAGATTGGACTTTTTTAGATAAAAGAAGAAAGTATCTGAATTTGTACTGCTAAGTACAAACCTTCAGATATATTAAATGCTGCTCTGGTGTTGAAACTTGAATGCTCAGCTGCTAATTAAGGTGGAGAATTTCTCTACTGTAGTTAGCCCAGTTTAAATATATGTATATGTATAACATTTTTTTTTTTTCCTTTTTTGAGACAGGGTCTCACTCTGTTGCCCAGGCTGGAGTGCAGTGGCATAATCTCAGCCTACTGCAACCTCCACCTTCTGGGTTCAAGCGATCCTCTTGGCTCAGCCTCCCTAGTAGCTGGGACTGCAGACGTGTACCACCACAGCTAATTTTTGTATTTTTAGTAGAGACAGGGTTTCACTGTGTTGGCTGTGCTGGTCTCGAGCTCCTGTCCTCAGATGATCTGCCTGCCTCAGCCTCTCAAGGTGCTGGGATTACAGGCGTGAGCCACTCTGTGCCTGGTCATACCATTTATTTATTAATGAGATTCTAAATTTGTGGCCCAATTTAAAAGTTAGAGGAAATTGGATTTTACAAAGTTACAAGATGCTAAGAACACCCCTTTTGTATTTTAATAGCATGTATGCTATAGACTGATAATACTTTTATATAGCTTCTTGATTAGAACCTTTCATGAAAAACATTTTCTTCTGCAGTCTTCTCCACCACCAAATACACACATCCCCATATGCCACAGATGAAGTTTCATGGCATTTTAATGTTTTACATTAACAGACTTTATATTTTAGGAATTTAACATGCATGTGATATTTATATGTAAATGTCTTGAATCTTGATTGCCTATAAAGATTGAAGGATACTTTTTCAATGAATACTGGTATTACATACATAGCAATTTTCTGAGCATTTCTTACTTTATTCTAGGATATTTTTGACAGTTTAGATAAAATTGTCATTGCTTTTACAATAGAGATGAACGTTTAGTTGGCTCCTGACATTTCATCTGTCATATCAGCCTCCTTAGCCAAAAATGAACAATAAAGTCAATTATTTTTGTGGAAAGTTTATAGGTGTTCAAAAGCAAAAGCGGTGAGACTATAAAATTTAGAACTCATGTTTTATCTTGTGAGTCCTAGTTTATTTATAATGTCATTTGTGTAATATTTTTACTCTGCATGCCAAGTGACATTTATATTTGCATCTGTGTGTCTATAAGCTACTTAAAGGTATAGAAAAGTATATTCGTTCATAATTGTAAGTATACATTAAATGATTTTTAGTAATGCTTATTACAGAACAAATGAGTTGTTTACCTTAAAAATGAAAATAGTTAAGATGGATTTATCAGATTACATGCTTACACACAAATACAGGTTGAGTATCCCTTATACAAAATGCTTGGGCCCAGAAGTGTTTCAGATTTAGAAATTTTTTGGATTTTGGAATATTTCCTTTTCCAGTTATGCATTCCTAATGCAAAAATCTGAAATCCAAAAGCATTTCCTTTGAGCATCATGTCATCACCCAAAGTTTTAGATTTTGGAGCAATTCAGGTTTTCAGATTATGGGTATTTGACCTGTAAAGGTTTTTATTTGATATATCACCTCTTAATAGTTTTAATACCTTAATTTCAGCATTTTTTTTCTTTTATTCTCCTTTTCTATTAGCATGGACCAGCATGACTGGTATAGCAATTTTCAGTTTGCACATTCCTTAACATGTTTATAAATGTCATTTAAGAATGTTTTCCTAGGAATTTTTCCTTGTTAAACATGTGAATTTAAAAAGAAGCAGACTTTTTTTTATACAGTCATACATCACTTAATGATGGGGATATATGTGAAGAAATGTATCATTAGGCAGTCTTGTCATTGTGCAAATATTATAGAATATACTTATAAAAACCTAGATTATATAGCCTACTATACACCTAGGCTATATGGTATAGCCTATTGCTCCTAAGTTACAAACCTGTACAGCATGTTACTATATTTACAACTATAGGCAGTTATAACACAGTGGTATTTATATATCTAAACATAGAAAAGGTACAGTAAAAATATGGTATAATTTTTTCTTCAACTTTTCAATTCTGGGGTTCATGTGCAGGATGTCCAGGTTTTTTCCATAGGTAAACGTGTGCCATGGTGGTTTGCTGTACAGATCATCCCCTCACCCAGGTAGTATGCCCAGTGTCCATTAGCTGTTCTTCCTGATGTTCTCCCTTCCTCAATCTCCTCCCTCTAAACAGGCCCTAGTATGTGTTGTTGCCTCCCCAGGTATCCATGTGTTGGCATTATTCAGCTCCCACTTATAAGTGAGAACATGTGGTGTTTGATTTTCTGTTCCTATATTTGTTTGCTGAGGATAACAACTCCCAGCTCCATCCACGGCCCTGCAAAGGACATGATCTTGTTCCTTTTTAGGGCTGCATAGTATTCCGTGGTGTATATGTATATGTACTACATTTTCTTTATCCAGTCTCCCATTAATGGGCATTTAGGTTGATTCCATATCTTTGCCATCATGAATAGTGCTGCAGTGTACATGTGCATGTATCTTTATAATATAATTATTTATATTCCGTTGGATATGTACCCAGTAATGGGATTGCTAGGTCAAATGGTAGTTCTGCCTCTGGGTCTTTGAGGAATCACCACTGTCTTCCACAATGGTTAAACTAATTTACATTTCCACCAACCGTGTAAAAGTGTTCCTCCTCTACAACCTCACCAGCATCTGTTTTACTTTTTAATAATCACCATTCTGACTGGTATAAGATGGTATTTCCTTGTGGTTTTGCGTTTCTCTAATGATCAGTAATATTGAACTTTTTTTCCATATGTTTGTTGGCCACAAGTGAAGAAGTATTCCTGTCCTTTGCCCACTTTTTAATGGTTTTTCTTGTAAATTTGCGTTAGTTCCCAGTAGATTTTGAATATTAGACCTTTGTCAGATGGATTGCAAAAATCTCCCATTGTGTAGGTTGTCTGTTCATTCTGATGATAGTTTCTTTTGCTGTGCAGAAGCTCTTTAATTAGACCCCATTTGCCAATTTTTGCTTTTGTTGCAATTGCTTTCGGCATTTTTATCATGAAATCTTTGCCCATGCCTATGTCCTTAATAGTATTACCTAGATTTTCTTCTGGGGTTTTTATAGTTTGGGGTTTTACGTTTAAGTCTTTAATCCATTTTGAGTTAATTTTTGTATATGGTGTAAGGAAGGGGTCCAGTTTTAATTTTCTGCACATGGCTAGCCAGTTCTTCCAGCACCACTTTATAGAGACTCCTTTCCCCTTCGCATGTTTTTATCAGATTTTTTGACGATCAGATGATTGTAAGTGTGAAGTCTTATTTCTGAGCTCTCCATTCTGTTCCATTGGTCTATGTGTCTGTCCTTGTACCAGTACCATGCTGTTTTGGTTACTATAGCCATGTACTATAGTTTGCAGTTGGGTAGCATGATGCCGCCAGCTTTGTTCTTTTTGCTTAGGATCATCTTCACTATTCAGGCTTTTTGGTTCCACATGAATTTTAAAATAGTTTTTCTAATTCTGTGAAGAATGTCAATGGTAGTTTAATGGGAATAGCATTGAACCTGTACATTACTTTGGGAAGTATGGCCATTTTCACAATATTGATTCTTCCTATCCCTGAGCATGGAATGTTTTTCCATTTGTTTGTGACCTCTCTTATTTCCTTGTGCAGTGGTTTGCAGTTCTCCTTGAAGAGGTCTTTGAGTTTCCTTGTTAGTGATATTCCTAGCTATTTTTTGTAGCAATTGTGAATGGGAGTTCATTCATGATTTGGCTCTCTGCTTGCCTGTTGTTGGTGTATAGGAATGCTAGTGATTTTTTGCTCGTTGATTTTGTATCCTGAGACTTTGCTGAAGTTGCTTATCAGCTTAAGCTTTTGGGCTGAGATGATGGAGTTTTCTAGATACAGGATCATGTCATCTGCAAACAAAGATAATTTGACTTCCTCTCTTCCTATTTAAATATGCTATATTTCTTTCTCTTGCCTGATTACCCTGGCCAGGACTCCCAATACTATGTTGAATAGGAGTAGTGAGAGAGGGCATCCTTGTCTTGTGCTTGTTTTCAAGGGGAATGCTTCCAGCTGTTGCCCACTCAGTATGATATTGGCTGTGGGTTTGTCATAAATAGCTTATTATTTTGAGATATGTTCCACCAATACCTAGTTTATTTAGAGTGTTTAACATGAAGGGATGTTGAATTTTACTGAAGGCTTTTTCTGCATCTATTGAGATAATTGTGTGGTTTTTGTCATTGGTTGTGTTTTTGTGATGAATCACATTTATTGATTCCATATGTTCAACCAACTTTGCCTCCCAAGGATGAAGCCAACTTATTTGTGGTGGATAAGCTTTTTGATGTGCTGCTGAGTTCAGTTTGCCAGTATTTTGTTGAGGATTTTTGCATTGATGTTCATCAAGGATATTGGCCTGAAGTTTTCTTTTGTTGTTGTAGCTCTTCCAGGTTTTGGTATCAGGGTGATGCTGGCCTCATAGAACGAGTTAGGGAGGAGTCCCTCCTTTTCAATTTTCAATTATTTTGAATGGTTTCAGTAGAAGTAGAAGTGGTACCAGCTCCTCTTTGTACCTCTGGTAGAATTAGAATTCAGCTGTGAATCTATCTGGTCCTGGGCTTTTTTTTTTGTTGGTGGGAGGATGGGGCGTTGATAGGCTATTTATCACCACCTCAATTTCAGAGCTCATTATTGGTCTGTTCAGGGATTCAATTTCTTCCTGGCTCAGTCTTGGGAGGGTGTATATGCCAGGAATTTATCCATTTCTTCTAGGTTTTCTAGTTTACATACAGGTTTTTATAGTATTCTTTGATGGTTGGTTGTATTTCTGTGGAGACCATGGTAATTAATATTCCTTTACCATTCCTGATTGTATTTATTAGATTCTTCTATTCTTTATTATCTAGCTAGCAGTCTATTGTATTAATTTTTTCAAAAAACCAGCTCCTGGATTCATTGATGTTTTGAAGAGTTTTTTGTGTCTCCAGTTCTGCTCTAATCTTGGTTATTTCTTGCCTTCTGCTGGGTTGGGGTTTGTTTGCTTTTGGTTCTCTAGTGCTTTTAGTTGTGATGTTAGGATGTCGATTTAAGAACTTTCTAGCTTTTTGATGTGGGCATTTAGTGCTATATATTTCCCTCTTAAAACTGCATTAGCTGCATCACAGTGATATCTGGTATGTTGTCTCTTTGTTCTCACTAGTTTCAAAGAACTCCTTGCTTTCTGCCTTAATTCCACTTATTTACCCAGGAGTTATTAAGCAGCAGGTTGTTTAATTTCCATGTAGTTGTGTGGTTTTAAGTGAATTTAATTGTGCTGAAGTCTGAGAGACTGTTCTATCAGTTCTTTTGCATTTGCTGAGGAGTGTTTTACTTCTGGTTAACAGCTCCTGTAATGTTTTATCATGATTCTTAGCTTCTTTACATTGGGTTACAACATGCTCCTTTAGCTCAGCAAAGTTCGTTATTACCCACCTTCTGAAGCCTACTACTTCTGTCAATTCAGCCATCTCAGCCTCAGCCCAGTTCTGTGTCCTTGCTGGAGAGGT
Organism: Rhinopithecus bieti; assembly: GCF_001698545.2. Taxonomy (NCBI): domain Eukaryota; kingdom Metazoa; phylum Chordata; class Mammalia; order Primates; family Cercopithecidae; genus Rhinopithecus; species Rhinopithecus bieti. The sequence continues at coordinate 2,318,003 of NW_016803902.1, forward strand.
GTTGCAGTCATTTGGAGGAAATGAGGCACTGGTTTATTGAGTTTTTAGCATTTTTGTGTTGATCCTTTCTCATCTTTGAGGTTGTTAACCTTTGAATGGGGTTTTGTTCAGGTTTTTCATTGATGTTGTTTTCTGTTTTTAACAGTAGGGCTGCTGTGGGTCTATTCCAGGCCCTAGTTACCTCAGTTTCTCTCATACCAAGTGTCATACAGGGTTTGACCAGTGAAGGCTGCAAAACAGCAAAGATGGCAGCCTGCTCCTTCCTCTGGAAGCCCCATCCCTGCAGGGTACTGACCTGTTCCCAGCCTGAACTGCACCCCTAGGAGGTGGCTAGAGACCCCTGTTGGGAGGTCTCACCCAGGTAGACGGAATGGGATCAGGAATCCGCTTAAAGAAGAAGTCTGGCTCCTTTTTGGTAGTGCAGCTGCACAGTGTTGTGCGAGACCATTCCTTGTCCAGACTATCTGGACTCTCCAAAGCCGGCAGGCTGGAATAATCAAGTTGACAGAACTGCAGAGATGGCAGCCACCCCTCCCCCTGGGAATTTGGTCCTTCTCAGGCAAACCTGACTGGAATTCCAAGCCAGTGGGGCCCACAGAATGACACTACTTGCTTCCCAGATTCAGTTCCCCTCCTAAGAGTATGTAGGGACAGATCTCTGGCCTTGCCAGGAATCCTGGAGCCAAAGTATGCAAAACTCCTGAGTCTCTGTGTATGGCCCAGCAGCTGCTCTGCCAGGACTCTGTACAGGTCTGTGTATTGGACCTGTATATGTACAGGTTTTTATAGTATTCTTTGATGGTTGTTTGTATTTCTGTGGAGACTATGCTCAATACAGGTCTGTGTATTGATCCTGGTGGTGTGGCTTACAAAGGGATCTCCTAGGTGCAAAGATCCATGGGAGAGGTGTGGTTTCCTGGGCAGGATCGCACAGTCAGTCACCACTTCCCTTGACTGGGACTGAGTGTTCCTTTGGCTTTGTGCTGTTAGAATGCTTGTTCTTCAGTCCTGCAAGGAAAAAATCAGCATTTAGACAAAGTTCTCTCAGCAAGGCAATTTTACTTTCTGCAAAACGGGCGCTCCTTGCGGATAGAACAATGGCAAGAGCACACTTGAACAAAAGAGGGAAGCAATTCATGCATTTTACGCAGCTTGTCTTTGCTGCTATGTCTTGTTTACATTGGCTGGAGCCAGACCTCACAATCTAAACTAAAACCTAACTGGATAATAATTTAAAACTTTTCTAAATAGGTGAAAGCAATGGAAGGACAAAGGAAAAGAGGAAGTTGTTTACTAAAGGACTTAGAAAAGTAATAACATTCTTAAGGCTGCGAGCTGGGACATGCCTGTGAGCACGTCTAGCACAACTATCTTGGTTAAGGTACAAGGACATAGAATGTACTACTTGCCTGTGAGCTACTTAGGATAGGGCTTAACAAAGAGTTATTAGCACAAAGCAAGGAGGTTTGAACAAAGTTAGTCTTTAAAAGAAATTATTTCTAACATTTATGATTATTATTATCCTTTAACAAGAAGGGAAACCTTGAAGAGGAAATGTTACTTTCTACAGTGCTGCTCCCGGTTGGGCCGTCACCCCACCCTGCTTTTCTTCTGTTTCTGTGGGTTGAGCTGTTTGCCCAGTCAGTCCCAATACGACAACCTGGATACTTCAGTTGAAGGTCCTGAATTAATTTGCTGCTTTCATTTGCTGAGTGCTGCAGACTGCAGCTGCTTCTAATTGGCCATCTTGGCCCCCTTAGTATTATAATCTTATGGGACCACCATTGTATATGCAGTCATTGACTGAAACATTGATATGTGGCACATGACTCTGTTTTTACTTAAAAACCTCTTAAAGTCCTTTATTTTGGATTCTATCAAACTTCATAAATTTGAGTAGTGTCATGAGAGATATTTAATGTCTTTTTATTTCTTTTGAGACGGAGTCTAGCTCTGTCTCCTGGGCTGGAGTGCAGAGGTGCGATCTCTGCTCACTGCCACCTCCACCTCCCAGGCTCAAGGAATTCTCCTGCCTCAGCCTCCCAGTTGCTGAGATTACAGGCACATGCCACCATGCCTGGCTAATTTTTGTATTTTAGTAGAGATGGGATTTCACCATGTTGGCCAGGCTGGTCTCGAATTCCAGACTTCAGGTGATCCGCCCACCTCAGCCTCCCAAAGTGCTGGGATTACAGGCGTGAGCCACCGCGCCCGCCTATTTAATGTCTTTTTAATAACCTTTTAAATCTTTACATTCACAGATTTAAACAAATATTAAATGCTGACTATGTGCCAAGTACTTGTCTATAAAGCAGGCACATAAAAACAAACAAAACATGGCCGGGCACTGTGACTCACACCTGTAATCCTAGCACTTTGGGAGGCCGAGGCGAGTGAATCACCCGAGGCCAAGAGCTCGAGATCAGCCTGGCCAACATGGTGAAATCTCATGTCTACTAAAAATACAAAAAAATTAGCCGGGCGTGGTGGCAGGCGCCTGTAATCCCAGCTACTCGGAAGGCTGAGGCAGAAGAATTGCTTGAACCCAGGAGGCAGAGGTTGTGGTGAGTGGAGATCGCCCCATTGCACTCCAGTCTGTGCAATAGAGCAAAAACTCCATCTCAAAAACAAAACAAAACATATTCTCTGCCCTGGAAAGGCACTTAAATGAAAGGAGGCAAGTACTGTGAACATTTTAATATGAATGTAAAGATTTAAATATAGAGATATACAGAGTCTCTGGGTTTCTGGAGGAAAAATGTAGTTAATAAATTTTACAGCCAACATTCCATGAGGAAGTGAAAAACTTTGCCCCTCCCAAAATAAAGGAAAAGCTTGAAGTATGGTAGTCACTTCTTAAATTCCTTTTGAATAATTTGTTTTCACCTACTTTTAATTCACTATTTCTTTTTTGTATTCTTTCTGCTGTTCATTTTAGCCAATAAATATTTTATTTCAGATTTTTTTTAGTTGTACAATTTCTATTTTCATTTTATCTCTTGAACCAGTTTGATCCATCTTTTTATCTGAATTCCTTGACATTTATAATCGTTCTTTTAAGATGAATTTGCTTATTCCCCAAGTGCTCTGTGATTTTGCTTCTCTTCCCTTTTAAGGGTCACATTTTCCAGTTTGTTCTCATATTTTATGCTAAACATTGTGTAAAAGAATAATACAGACTAGAGTAGGTAATATTTTCCCTTAGAAGAATATCTCCTAGCTAGCTAGGAGGAAGGGTTGATCCCTTTTGATTTCCAGTGTCTTAAGCACAAGATCAAGTCCTTCCCTCTGGCCAAGTTCTTGGGAAGACCATCAAACTAAAGCCGAGTTTATGGTTTACTACAGTAAGGATGACCACTACATTGACAGTCTTAATAGCATCTCAGAGGAAGGATGTGAAAATATTTATGAAATTCTCAGCAGGTCTTTCAGTGTGTGCATTGGAGGGAAAAGGTCCTGATTAGGATTTGGCATGAGTTGAGAATTGGTAGACACATCTAGGGGTGGGCTTTAAATCCCAGCAGTTTTGGAGGCTGAGGCGGGCAGATCACCTGAGGTCAGGAGTTCAAAACCAGCCCGGTCTCTACTAAAAATACAAAAATTAGCCAGGCATGGTGGTGCATGTCTATAGTCCTAGCTACTCGGGATGCTGAAGCAGGAGAATTGCTTGAACCTGGGAGGTGAAGGTTGCAATGAGCCGACGTAGCACCACTGCACTCCAGCCTGGGTGACAGAGCAAGACAGTTTCAAAACAAAAACAAAACAAAAAAAGTGGAGTCTTACAGAGTAAACAGTGTAGTGAGTCATCTGTTCTTGAGAAGAGGGTATTTACTCTCCTGAGGATTCATTGATAAATCTGATGTTCAAATAAATAGATTTTCTTGAGGTACTTGAAACAAATACCTTCTTCTTTCTAAGCAGTAGCTTCTGGAATAGCAGATAAATGAATAATAATGTCATATTAATAGAGATAGTGAACTGTGTGGCCACAGAAGGTTTTGGGTTAGGAGAAACCCCCCTCTCTTCCTGCTTTGCAGCACAACCACCAGCTTCTTCCACTCCAATAAGTAACATGAGGGAGAATTGGTTTGAAGAGAGGACCAGCTCTGCCTTTTGGTTTTCTCCATATTCCAGGGCACTATACTAGTGCACCAGTGCACTGGGCCTGGCTAGTGTTTCTTTGTCCCAGCACAGTTCTTGTGCCTATGGCATTTTTGCTACTTTACCCACTGCATGGGCCCTAGCATTGGGCAAATGCCCTCAGGTATGAAAGCTGCTGTTTTTGCTCAGCTAGGAAGAATTTATTCCTCTCTACAGACAGTATATTTAGACCTATTTGCATGTGAGACTCCTCTGTGGTTTTAATGAGAAATGTTTAGTCAGTCTAGTATTTTCTTTTTGTTATGTCAGAGTGAGGGTCTTTTGCAACCCTCTACATCCTAATTAGAAGTCATCCTTGGATAAATTGCTTTTTAAAGCCCAAACTGGAAAATAAATCTGGGCCTGCATATTTAGGATTTTAGAAAGTTTGGAAATAAAGTTAGGAAAGGTAAATGAAAGTAAACAAAAGTTAGTGAAGTAAAAGTAAATTTTATGTTACCTTTCAGTTCTTTGCTTTTTTCTTTGATGAGCTACTTGATAGGAGTTGAAGGCTGCAGCGAGCAATGATTGTACCACTGCACTCCAGACAGAGTGAGACCCTGTCTCTTTGAGAGAAAAAAAAAAAAAAAACTACTTGATAAATGATAGAGATATTTAAGAGGCACCAATATTTAGCTTTGGATGGAATCAAAACAAGTCTTTCAGTTATTCAGTTTTTTAAGGCTAATGCAATTGCTATTAAAAGAAACTTTAAAATGTTTACAATTCAAACCAGTGATCTCTTAGTCATAATACTCTTTGTTTTCATTTTACTTTTAATTAAGCTTTAAATTTTCTAATGGCTTAAGAAAAAAACTTCAAGATTAGCCCATTTATTTGCAATTGTGTTCTTTAAATCTTCTTATAATGCTTCTGAAAAATCTCTGACAACAGAATCCTACTAGCTCTAAGCTTATTTCTAGGTATTAAATTAGCTGTTAGTACTTTTTGTTGTAAGTTGACCTAATTTTGACCTTGCAAACTAATCAGCTAACGAAACTAATTATTAAAACACATCTGTGCTGCTTAGAAATAGTAAGATTTGTCTTGAACTTGCATCATAGGTTTTAATGGGACATCTGGTATATATTTTAATAGGCTTCATTAAGTAAATTTTATGTCTTTGGGGAGAGCATTTCTCATTATGTGATCCCACCTCTGCAGTTGGTTTTAGGTTCCTCCTTGTGAATGACCATGTGGTCTAAAGTACGGTCCTGAACTTTCTACTCTTCTCTGAAATCTGAACCTTTGTGGCTGGGCTTAGATAGTGATGAGAACATTTACATGTCTTCGTTTATTCTCAGGAAATGTTCTTTGAGTAGTAGCACATGCTAGGAGCTGAGAGGCATTGGGAATGTAGTAACAAGCTAAAACCGATAGTTCCTCTATTCAGGAGGCATTAATAGTGGAAACATGATAAAATTCACCCTATTTTCAACGCCACCCCTCAGTGGAAAAAAAATTCACCCTATGGATATTAAATAATACTAAAGAATTATTGAAAATTTGGTTACGTGTGCTAAGGGCATTCTAGTTATCTAAGAAAATGTCCATCTTTTTACAGATGCAAACTGAATTTGGAGGGAAGAAATGACATAATATAGGTTATTTGCTCAAGAGAATAGGTGAAGTATATGTGCCGAATATAGGTGATAGGTTCGTCAGAGGTTCTGTAATTGTGTATGTTTGAAATCTGTGATAGTAGGGTATTTTTTTAAAGAATCTCACAACAATAAGAAATGCCTAAGAGTGACGAGGCATAAGTACTGCACTGAGATAAAGATGTTTCTGTACATCTCAGCCACCTGCTGTAGTTACCAAAGCTGAATACATGTTTACCCTGTGTCTTAACTATTTCCCTCCTGGGTCCAGATACACACACAGAAATATGTTGATATGTTCACCAAAAAAAAAAATGTTCAAGAATGTCCATTGCAGCCTTCTTCAGCCCCAAGCTAGAAAGTGTGATGGATAAATGTGGTATATTTATGGAATAAAATACAGCATTGAAAAAGATGAGCTTGCCAATACAGCACAACATGGATGAATTTCATGAACAAACAGTTGATTTAAAAAGTGGGGGAAGGCTGGGCACAGTGATTTACACCTATAATCCCAACATTTGGAAGGATCGCTTGAAGCCAGGAGTTTGAGATCCATCTGATCATTGACATCAGAATAGTGGTTACAATTTGTGGGGTGACTTTGACTGGAAAGGAGCATAAAAGAAGTCTCTGGAGTACTAGGAGTGGTCCATATCTCGATCTGGGTAGTGGTTATACAAGTGTGTTCACCTTGGAAAAGTTCACTGAGATGTATCCCAATGATTTGCTCACTTCTGTGTGTGTGTGTGTGTTCTATGTAAAACCAGTGGTTCTTGCATTAGCTAAAAATCTGTTTTTTTGCTTGTATGTAATACTTCAGTTGAAAAGTTGACCAAAGCCAAAAAATGTCTGTCTGGTGGTCAGTGATTGATGGAGTTGAAAGAAGCCTAGCATGGCTGGGGCATGTAGATCATAGTGCTAAGAGATGGAAAGCACCTTGTGCTATTTGGCCATTTCAGTTGTGATGTTTTTTAAACAGTGTTGTGATAGAAGGGCCCTTTAGAAAGACTGTGGCTAGAATATGGAGAACAAAGAGGAGACCAGAGTGGATATGGGAGGCCAATGGGTAGGTTAATCTAGTAGCTCAGGCAATAATTTGCAGTGACTTACACAAAGGCAGTTTAAGTGGACTTGTTCATGAGTTATCTAAGAGAAAAAATTGACAGGATTTGAGAATGGGTTAGATAATGGGGAGTGAGGGCATAACTCCCATTGCTCTCAGTATCAGTGATGACTCCAAGGTTTCTTATACAATTTGAAAAATTATGGTCCTGTCTTTTTAAGTCAAAGAAAATTGGAAGAACAGATTCAGAGGTGAGGATCAGACGCTCAATTATTAGTATGTTGAATTTCATACCTTTGAGTTAAGTAGTGATATCTAGTAGGGAATTGAAACACAGTCCTGTGACCTGTCTTGTCAAGTCATACTTGTGACATATTTGGCCCAGATACTTGAGAGTAGGAATCAAAGAACATTTTGTGGAAGACTTTTTGAAAATATCCACCAAAATATGCTGCTGACACTACTTAACAAAGCATTTTAAACAATCATAAAATTACATAAATTGCTCTTGAATGAGGATGTATTTTTTAACCTATGCTATTCCTTGAGGCTGTTGAATTCCAAAAGCTCATTTTTTAAAGCAAATCCAGTGGAGTAGCATCATATGCAGATATAATTTATGCAAATTAACTGCAAGCATTCAGGTTAAAAAAAAAAGAGTCTGAGAGAAATAATGGTTTCAGTAGTACAGATGATTCTGCCCTCCTTTTTAATTTTGAACATGTGCCCCAAAATGAGCATGAGGTGAGAAACACATCTGCTGTTTCTTTAGATTTCTGTAGGATGAGCATCTTGCTAGACTGCATGTGATTGTCTTTATAAAAGTGTGTATTTTTAATACAATATGGCACTCACTATAAGCCATCTACTTCATCTGGAACCCAGCCAAAGAAACGGTGATTTGTACCATTGCTTAAAGAACGGGTTGTATTGAACTTACTGAGGGATAGTTTATATGTTAGTCTCCAAAATGACATCTTAAGAGATTTTCCAAGGTAATTTTGAGATTTTTCCCATGTGACTTATCCTCTGCAGAATATGAGTACTATAAAATAATGTCTTACTACTTTGTTTCAAAGGGATTCTGTCTAGTTCCAATATTTTCCATAATTGGTTGAAGTCCAGGTGCACCTTATGCATTGCTCTCAAAATTTACTTCCATTTGACTTTATCTTTCATTTTTGCAACCCTAGAGAGTCAACAGCCCTTGAAACTGAACCCCAGAGGATTTTAGCCTTTTTAAAATCTGTGTTTTTTTCAACCCATTCTTTGTGTTTAGCTTTTCTGTCTACTCTTTTATACTCTTTTTGGAAACGTTACCATTATGAAAAAATGTTTAGGAAGATACGTTTCCTGCTTTGGATAACTTTTAGGGATGTGTTTGTTGCCTAGAATAGTGGGAGGAATCATCTGTAATACTGAAATCGTATTTAAACCTAGTCAGAGAGAATGCAAAAGTTCACAAAATGAGGAACGCTGAAGTTAAGTAAAATAACCTGTCCATAGAGTTGGTAGAGATTCATGTGACTGATCCTCTTTTGAAAGCCATGCTGAAAATAATGCTTCTGCATTTCTGTAATTCATTATTTAAATTTCAGAGACATTAAAGAAATTGTAGTAGCATTTTAAAAGATTCTGATTCTAAAGCCTCCATTTGAGTGATATTATAAAAGGATTTGAACATCAAATTTTTCTAAAATACAATTTGAGTGGAATCTTAAAATTCTTAAGCTATATTAAAATTGTTTAATTCTAGATAGATATAGGTTTACGCTTGAAATCAGCAATGTTGAAGGACAATAAATTGAGAAATAATCACACTCAAGCAGGACTAGAATATCTATCTGAAGTACAGCAATAAGCACAAAATAGTGTATTTATCAAATAATCAATACGAGTGGACTCTTGATTAACGATGTCAGAGGGGTTCTCCCTAGACTTATCACAGAGGCTGTCAATTAACATTATTAGATTGTGATAAGAAATGAGCTTGACCAGGTATTTTCCTTTTTGATTCAGCCAGTTACCCCTGGAGTAATGACCTATAAGGAAGTAATCTTCCCAGGTTCAGATTTATTTTAACTTAGGCACTGACAGAAACCATTGTGAATATTGGCATTAAGATCTTCTAAAAATCCTAAAGTACCTAATGTTTACAGACATCTTATGTAGATGTATGTATTAACAGGAGGAAATCAGTCCTTATGGAAAGACAAGTCAAAAATTAGAAAAATAAATTTGATATATATACCCGATGACTCAGAATATACCTTATAATATTTGCCAGATTTTTAGTTTCCAGCCTACATATCGGGTACGTAACAGAAGGGCTTACATGGTGACTTGGTAGCCATCTTTCTACCTTACTTTTCAAAAGGGCAAAAAAAAAATTATTCATTTCAGAAAACAGGGCATATCACATATTCTATGTGTCCCCCTTTTACTGTCTGTTAAATTGTTCTTTCAGTTTTCCATCTCTTAATTTATACTATTGAAGGGTTGTAAAGACAAGTAGCATTTGGTAGAACTTGGTCACCTAGACACAAAAATTAGTTTTAATAGGTATCAGTTTTAAACCTCTTCAGCAGTCATAAAACTAATTTTTTTGTTCTGCCTTGATTTGTAAATTCGGTGTATGTTTTGTTCAGATGAACAAATATATTCTTAAAATTAAAATATAATGTTTACTTATAACTGATAATTTGAGGAAATAGGAATGGAACATAGGGGCCTTTGCATGGATAGTTTTTGGGGAAGATTAGAAAGCAGCACGAAAAATGGAATATAAGGAGACGGTAGTCATTGATTTCAAGCAGTGGAAAACCAATGATGTGTGAGGGAGCAGGAGGAGAGAAATCTAGAGAAGCAGTGGGCTGCATGCCTTTTTAAATGGCCAGAGGTTGAAAAAAAAAAAAAATACTATGCAACATCACTTTTCATTCAAACATGTACTGAACCCTATGTGTGGGCTTCCGTACTAGGCACTATGAATACAACAAATAATCAAAATGTAATTTCGAGCCCTAAAGACTTTCATTGAGAAGGAGGGGCCAACATAAATGGAGAATTGTAATGTAGTGCTCTATAATAGAATAGCAGAGGCATAGAAAAGACACCCTTAGCCTTGTATACTCTTCCTTTCCCTGATCATCCTTAAGGTTTTTACTTTAAGTGTGGCTTCTTCATGAAAGCTTTTCTAATACCATATGTATTGTATTAGCAGGAAGTGATTAATTGTACAGATGAGGGAATATTTGTCTGAAGTAGTTGCATCTGATATCAGTTTTTAATTGAAAATAGGAAGTTATAAGTTAAAGCATCATCATTTCCTTTTACCAAAGGTTGGGACAGGTTGACCATCTTTTTGTCATTTAACAAATAGTTTACTTAATAAATCATACTGATTTCCTGTAGTCCCTGAATATTCCAGGATATTTCATGCCTTTGTAACTCAGTGCAATTTCACCATTTAGATGGCATGCCCAGGCATGCTTAGGCAGTAAAGATACAGAGGTGAACAAAGAAATGATAAGACTGCCCTTAAGGGGCTATTAGGATCTACAAGTGAACAAAGACATTGAACAAAAAGTATTAGTTACTACAAGGAGTGCAGGAATATTTAATGGATGTATTATAACCTACTCTGGGATTAAAGAAGGCTGCCCAGAGGAAGTAATATTTAAACTGGGACATAACAAATGAGTTAGTTTAAGAATTGGGGCGGGTGTTACAGTGATATGGTTTGGCTGTGTCCCCACCCAGATCTCATCTTGAATTCCCATGTGTTGTGGGAGGGACCCAGTAAGAGGTAACTGAGACATAGGGGCAGGTCTTTCCTGCGCTGCTGTCATGAAAGTGAGTCTTACAAGATCTGATGTTTATTATAAGGGGGAGTTTTCATACACAAACTCTCTTTGCCTGCTGCCATCCATGTAAGACATGACTTGTTCCTCTTTGCCTTCCACCATGATTGTAAGACTTCCCCAGCCACGTGGAACTGCAAGTTCAATTAAACCTCTTTCTTTTGTAAATTGCCCAGTCTCTGGTTTGTCTTTATCATACAGGTAGGGGCCTTAGGGAGGAAAAGCAATACAGTGAATAATCTTCCTCCTTTATTGGTGAGCCACATAAAATGGAGAAACCCTTTTGCTGAAAACAGCTACAAATGCCAAAAAAATGTTAAATGCTATCTGTTTGAAGTTATCAAATAAGGAAGTACTTCTAAGCCAAGACTCAGAAAAGAAGGTAATCTGAAAAATGAGACTAACATTTGGGGCTACTTTTGTCCTATAGGCATTTACCAATTCAGAGGAAGGAGCTGAAAGACTGTAGCCCTTTTGATGTCGCTTACATGGGTAGGAATACAAAATGGGACCCTTACAGTTTTGCAGCACTTTGCATTGGGACCATAAAGACTGTGCCCAAGATAAGATATGAGAGAAGTAGAAATCTCAAACCCTGATATTAGATTAAGACCTCGGTTTGCTCATGCCCCCAGGTTCCCTGCAGAAACAAAAGATCTTTCTATAAGATTATTACAGGTTTCAAATTATTTTCACGAAGTTTTTCCAAATATTAATGTTCAAAACATGTTCAGACATAATCAGTCACACAAGGACACAAAAACATGAATCAAGAACCAGTTGAAGCAGTAGACAATAAAAACAGAGCTCTAGGTGCTCCAGGAATTAGTTATAACAGACACAGATTTTGAAAAAACTGTGCTTACTAAATTCAAAGAGAAAAGAAATTGCAAATTTTAACAAATGGAAACATTTTTAAAAATATGGTTTGGAAAAGAACAGACATTCTAAGACCAAATTAAATACGATTTGAGCAGCAGATCTTCACATATTAGTGTAGAGAAGATCTGCAAACTGGATTTTAGGGCAGAAGAAAATGTCCAGAAAGAAGCCTGGAGAGATGCAAGAATGAGACAGAGGGAAGGGCAAGAAATAACATGGATACAAGGAAAGGTCTAATTACATATACATGTAAATGGGCATCCCAGAGAAAAGGAGGATGAGAATGTTACAATATTTAAAGAGATGTTGGCTAAGAATTTTCCAAAACAGATGAAAGCAACAATTTAGTACAACATAACCTAAATAGTGTAATTTTAAAATTGGATCGAAATGTAGGTGTATATCTAAGAGAAGTGAAAACATGCCCACGCAAATGTTTATAGCAGCATTATTCGTAATAGCTAAGAAATGGAAGTAATTCAGATGTCCATCACCTACAGAATGGATAAATAAAATTTGGCATATTCATGCAATGGAATATTCAGCTATAAGAAAGAATGAAACATGATACAACATAGTTAACCCTTAAAAACATTATGCTAAGTGAAAGAAACCAGTCACAAAAGACCATCTCTTGTATGATTCCATTTAGATGAAATATCCAGAATAGGTATATCTGTAGACACAGACTGAACAAGAGGAGAATGGAAGATTTGGAGGAGATGAAATGTTTTAAAATTAGATTTAATGATGGTTACACAACTCTGAGTACACTAAAGAATGCTGAATTGTATAATTTAAATGGGTCAGTTTTTATAGTATGTGAATTATATCTCAGTTTAAAAGAGGGAAGAGAAATCCACACCTAGACATATCCTAGTAAAACTACAGAAACCAAAGAAAGATCTCAAAGTTGGTGGAGCTATGGTGTTGGAATTACCTTTAAAGAGGAGCTAAATAGACTAGTAGATAATTTCTGCAATTGGTGAATCTTCAAACTGAATACAGCTGTGAAACCCACGCCCAGATGAAGAAACAAAACATCTGAGCACCCTAGTAGTCCCCCTTGTACACCTACCTAATACAGAGCATCTATGCCCTGTATTAGCCAGGTGCACAAGAACAATGGAATTGGGGGAGCAGAGGAGAGGAACAATGAAATCAGAAGAAAAAAGACAAACAGAAGAAATTGTAATGATGACATTATCACTGTGATGCCAGAAAATAACTGCCAACCCTGAGTTTAACCCAACTAAGATATTTTTTAAGAATGAAACTAAACTTGGCTGGGCACAGTGACTCATGCCTGTAATCCCAGCACTTTGGCAGGGTAAGGCAGGTGGGTGGCTTGAGGTCAGGAGTTCGAGACCAGACTGGCCAACATGGTGAAACCTTGTCGCTACTAAAATTACAACAATTAGCCGAGCATCATGGCACACACCTCTAGTCCCAGATACTTGGGAGGCTGAGGCAGGAGAATCACTTGAACTCAGGAAGTGGAGGTTGCAGTGAACCGAGATTATACCTCTACACTCCAGCCTGGGCAATAGAGCAAGACTCCATCTCAAAAAAAAAAAAAGGAGAATGAAACTGAAATAAAGATATGTTCAGATAAGCAGAAAAGAAGAGAAAGAATTTGCCTAAAAAACCTGTGCCAAAGGAAGTACTGAGGGATATTCAGGCAAACAGCAAATGATCCCTGATGGAAGGCCAGAAATTCAGGAAGGAATAAAGGTGAACAAAAGTGGTAAGTATTTACATACCAGTAGTTCTCTTAGGTATATACCCAATGGCTGTGGTACATATATTCACAGAAACTGTTCAAGTGCCTGTCAGCAGTAAACTAAATTATATTGTCACATACACCTTACAGCCATGAAAATGAATCATCTGCAATAATGTAGACGAATTTCACAAACAATATTGAGGAAAATTAGCCAGATAGAAAGGACTACCTGATGTATGATTCTCTATATATTTAAGTATAGTAGGAAAAATGAATCTTTGCTTAAGAGTATTAAGATAGGTTGTTAGAGGCATAGGGTGCCTTGTAGAGTCTAGGTGCGTAAGGGGGACTACTAGGCTGCTGGGATGATCTGTTTCTTCATCTGGGTGTGGATTTCACAGCTGTGTTTAGTTTGAAAATTCAGCATGATATACACTTACACTGAATGTACATTATATATATTAAGCAGTTTTAAAATGTGAAAATCAGTAAATGTCAATGAATACTGGTTGTATAAAATAAGTTTGTGTTTATAGCTAGGAAGAAATGTAGAGCACTTAAGGCATGTGAGGTATCAATTAATGAAAGTATTCTTGTTATAGACTGAAGATGATTTTTGCCCCCCAAAACCACTTTAATAAGCAATTTTGAAATTACAAGGAAGCAATCCCAAATAAATTTAAAAGGAGTTTCAGTTATCTTGAAATATTCTAAGTAGATCAGAAATAAATTACATTGTGTTTTTCAATAAAAGTATTTTTAAAAATATTTTTAGACCTATTGTCTGTTTTACTACTTCCCATATTGCTTGGTCTATTTTTTAAAACCACTCAATCTGGCAGTATCTCTTGAGAAGTATATGGCACTTAATGTGTATTGTTCCCTAGAGGAATCATGAATGAAAAAAAAGGTGCAGATTTTCTCTTGGGATACAATAGAAAATTAATTGAAAAGGAAGAGTCCATAATTTAATGTATAGTTACAATTGGGGAAAAAAATCATAATATATAATTTTCATATTTGTTGATTATGTCTTCTTAAACACCAGTTATTACTAGCACAGTTCATTCTCTATATGTGGCAGCTCGTATAGCTTATGTTTGTATTTTCATCTGCTTGGTTTATATACAATGACCTAAGCTATAACAGTCATTTTTATGCATTGTCTGCTTACTCTTTTCTTTGCTTGCTTCAGACTCATCAGTTGGCTTTTGCATTCCATGTTATGATTTTGAAAGAACTACTTCAACAAAAAATTGTATTTTTGTTATAGTGATTCTGCTGCATGGATTACAAGCACTCTATCTCCATGCTTGGATAAACTCCATCAAAAGCACATTATCCTCCTACTTCTGTGGCCAGCTGCCTAATTGTATCTGCTGTAACCACATGCTGTTGGAACATGATACCAATGAAGAACAGAAATGATAAATTACTCCCTGCAGGTGATAGTGATAATGATAATTTTTAATTTCCTTCTTCCTTATAAGGTCTAGTCTGATCTTATTTCATTGGTTGCCGTCCTATTACATACACACAATGTGTCCTCTTTAAAGAAATAATCATCACACCAAAATATATGAGAAAGTCATTTGTTTTTATCCCAAATCATTGTTCTTCAAATGAGTGTATATTAAATGAATTGCATTTACCTTTATATAGCATAAACAAGCAAAACATGGCTTAAAACAGATTTTTTCCATGATTCATTTTACAAATGCCATGAGTTTTCTTTTTGTGAAATCCACAAAAAAATGAGTTCTGGAACTATTATATGCTGAGGAGTATTTAAGATGTACAGCAAAGCTACATGCTTGTATTTCCCTATGTGCATCAAAGTAATTGTGGAGGATTCTCACAAAATGTCGAGTGATCAAGCTATCCCAGAAATTCATCATGTGTATGTATTTTCCTTTCATTCTGTTTTCTTCTATCATTATTTTTGTTTTTTTTTTTTTTAATTACTTACCACTCATTCTCCTTTCTCTCACTCTAAGGGACTTTTATAACTAAAACTTTTAGTTATAAGTTTTTCTGACTGTGGTATAATTCAGTGGAATTTTATTTAATCGTGACCTTGCCTTTGCAGATTAACCCAGCTCCTACAGATATATTTTAATGTTTTTCCCTCAGCAGTTCTCATTGCCCCGACAAGATATATATGTGAGACAAAGGAGAAATTTCTTCTGTAGTCAGCCTTCAAATCTCTGATCTTTTTCAAGCACATGTCAAGTTGTAGCTCTGGTTAGTTATTTATTGCCATTGCCTATTAGTCATTATTTCCTATGGTTATTCTTATATTTGAATGACTTCCACAGAGAGAATGTATATTCCTTGAAATTAACATTTAAAAGATGTAAAGATAGCCCGTCAAAGTGATGGTAGCAAGATGATCAAATTGTAATTGAAAATAGTGGCATGTTTATATTTTCCTGACAAAATAAATCATTTATTCCTAAATCAGCTGATACTTGGTTATATCATATGTAATAGCTTTGCAGAAATAAAAACACTAATCATAATTCATTTGTTTTATATTATTGTTTCAAAATTGAAGTTTTTTTTCTTAATCTCTTAATTAAGCCTCAATGGTATGCAACTGTAGTTCCAGCTACTCAGCAGGCTTAAGCAGAGATCCCTTAAGCCCAGGAGTTTGAGTTCAGCCTGGGCACCATAGCAGGACTCCATCTCTAAAATTAAATAAAATTTTTAAAAAATAATCACACACAAAAGAAAAAAAACACAAACCCTGTCTCTTTAAGGGGCATTCTAGATCATGTTGGTGTTTGAGGGTAAACACCCATTTTAAAACCAGAAATTCCCTTTGTTTTTTTCAGAGCAAGAATCTTCTACTTTCTCAGCTGTAGTTTAGTGCTGTCTAATGAATAGGTAGATTATCTGCACAAAGTTTGAATTTCAGGTGAATTCCTTCCTAACTTCTCTTCATGCTTCTGCTTTCTGTTTAATGTGTGCTGTGGAACTGAGTTAGTATTACTGTAAACCAAACCTCATTAGAAATGTGACTGTGCTAGAGGACTCAAAGATACTGTGATGCATTTCACATGGAGGCAATTTCAGATATTTGTCATAGATCCTTTCCGGTGCTTATAACCGAAGTTAACTATGTCTGTCATTTTTCTTTGTCTTAAAACTTATTTTTTGGTTACCCAGAACTTCCCAGTATTTCTTTCACTGTATTATTTAAGGGCTGGAAATTTTTAACTGAAATTCATACACAGATTTGGAGATTGATTAATAACCATGTATGGCCGGACGTGGTGTCTCACACCTGTAATCCCAGCACTTTGGGAGCCCCCCCCCCCAAGAAAAATGTGGGGAAAAATAAATCCTAGTAAGCTAATAAGAGCTTTTGTGAAAATTTGGGTTTAAACGCAGCTTTTGTAACATCTTCAGCTTCAGATATATGAAGAGAAACATTTCTAATTCTGATTTTAAAAAGACTGGCAATAAATATAACAGTTACAGAATTATAATTGCAGAAAGATGAGAGGCTGACACATGAGTTTAAAACAGAGTTTTAAAAGATACATTAAAATTTTGAAAACAAAAGATATTTTAGAACTATGGGTTTTCTGTTCTTGTTGTTCCAGGTTACCTTCTGGTAGCATTTCCCATCAACCTGAAGAAGTTCTTTTAAAATGTTTCTAAAGGAAGTCTATTGGCAATTAATTTCTTTACTTTTCCTTGACTTGAAAATGTCGTATTTTGCCTTCATTCATAAATGATGTTCTGTCTAGATGCAGAATTTTAAAACTTTCTCCATCAGTGTCTTTTTCTTTTCCATCTGGACCACCAATGTCACGTTAGATCTATGGGTCTCCAAGGTCCTATAACATGCATTTTATTGCAGTCTTTTTCCCTTCTTCAAATTGGATAATTTCTATTAATCTTCAAATTCACGGATTTTTTTTCCTGTCATCTCCATTCTGCTATTCAGCTCAGAAGTTTCAGTTAATATAATTTCCAATTAAAATTTTTTCATTTGGTTCTTTTTTATGGTTTGTTTCTCTGCTGAGAATGTCTAGTCTTTTGATTCATTCCATTGTGTTTTCTGTCCCTGTTGGAACATAGTTATAATTGCTGCTTTAAAGTTGTGCTTGATAGTTCGAGCATCTGGGTTATCTCAGAGATGGCTTGTCTTTTCTCTTGAGAGTCGTTCAGTTTTCCCGATTCTTTGTATGTTGAGTAATTTGAGATTGTACCTTACATGTTGTGCATGTTATGTTGTATAAACTATGTATCTTGTTAGAATCTTAAGAATGTTGATGTCTGTTGTTAGCAGTCAGCCAGCCCAGTTAAGATCAGACCATAAGTTCTGTCTTAGTGTCCGAGCAGACAGTTGGCCAAGTCTCAGTCACATTCTCTAAGCTTTTGTTATGCTGTTTTGAGGCTCTCTTACACATACCTACTTTACGGATTAGTCTGAAACTTTTACAGATTTTTCAAATCTCAGTTCAGTTCTCTAGGCCTTTACTTGTTGGTTTTGGTTTTTTTTCCATGCATGTTTTATTCAGAGGTTAATCCTGAGACTTGCACCAGTGATTCCAATTTTAGTTCAATTCTCTAAGCTTTTGCTATGTGGGTTTGGGTCTCACCTGTAAATGCGTAATTTGGGGGTTAGGCTGAGACTTGGGCATTTTCTACATACAAAAGGAGATCTTTTCTAGCTCACTCCTCTCCATATTTGTCCCACATGTTCCATGCTTTTCAGAGTTAAAAATTATTAGTTCTGCCGGGCGCGGTGGCTCAAGCCTGTAATCCCAGCACTTTGAGAGGTCGAGACAGGTGGATCACGAGGTCAGGAGATCGAGACCATCCTGGCTAACACGGTGAAACCCCGTCTCTACTAAAAAAAAAATACAAAAAACTAGCCGGGCGAGGTGGCGGGTGCCTGTAATCCCAGCTACTCGGGAGGCTGAGGCAGGAGAATGGCTTAAGCCCGGGAGGCGGAGCTTGCAGTGAGCTGAGATCCAGCCAATGCACTCCAGCCTGGGTGACAGAGCGAGACTCTATCTCAAAAAAAAAAAAAAAAAATCACTAGTTCCATTCAACTTCAGTTAGTCAATGCTTTAATAAAGTATACTGACTATATAATAAAGCTAGCCATATTTGAGACTGAAGACAAAGTTTTCATTTGGCTAAAATGTATTGAAAACCTACTATGTAACATTGTATTGGGTAAGGGGCATAGAGGTGAGTTACACATACGCCCTGATCTTAAATAAATTGCAGTATAAGGCAAACTATAATATACTATCCTAACTAACATAATAGAATGTATAATAAACACATTTGCTCAGCAAATATTGTATCCTATGGGCCAGGTTACTGCTCTGGGCACTAAGAGTATAGTGGTGAACAAGACAGGCATACAGAAATAAATAAGAAAACAGCTGAACTGGTCTGTGAAGAGGCACCGTAAGTATCCAGAAATCAATTGTAAAAGGTTTTATTTAGAAATATTCTAATTAACCACATGGTTTTTATGATAATCTGTGGCTGAGTACTACATTGTTTTATAATTCTATTTGGCAGAATTATTAATAGTATTTTGATTCTCTCAGTATCTAAATTGCAATGAACCTCAAGGTTAAATATTGAATTTGGTTTGTACCTAATCCATATTAACCCTACAAGATCAATGTCACATTTTTAACAAAAGCAGCAGAGTACACAAATTAGCTTTACCATGATTTTCAAAACTTAGTGTCCTGTTTTAACACTTTATAAGCTTAATATAATGCCAGTTTTAAAAAATGATTAAGTCTAGCTAGTTCCAATAGTGAAAGAAAAAGGAATGGTATTTAAATTTAACCAAAAAACTCAAAATTATGTATTTACCTGAATATGTTAATTTCTTTAAGAGATCTTTTTGTAGGCTGGGTGCAGTGGCCCACACCTGTAATCCCAGCACTTTGGGAGGCCGAGGCGGGTGGATCACAAGGTCAGGAGTTCGAGACCAGCCTGACCAACATGATGAAATCCCATCTCTACTAAAAATACAAAAATTAGCCGGGTGTGGTGGGGCATTCCTGTAATCCCAGCTACTCAGGAGGCTGAGGCAGGAGAATCGCTTGAACACATGAGGCAGAGGTTGCAGTGAGCTGAGATCGCACCATTGCACTCTAGCCTGTGCAACAGAGCAAGACTCAATCTCAAAAAAAAAAAAAAAGATCTTTTGTACTATTTTTCTACTATCACAATAACCCTTAGGGCTCACTTTGGAGTTTCTCCTTTGAGTACTTGCTTAAACATAAAATTTGAGTACTATTGTTCATTTTTTCAGGAAAAAAAAATAGGTAACATTTTAAAATCTTTATTTCGTCACAAAATATTCATAGTACTTGACTTAAAACAGATATACTAGACAAGAAATTAAATGAACTGGCTTTGTATAAAAGAGCATGTTTCAATTATTTATTGCTATATAATAATCCATTTCAAAACTCTGGCTTGAAGCCCAAACCATTTATATCTGTTTCCAATTCTGCAGTCCTGACTGGACTTAACTGACTAGTGCACCTGCTGGTCTTTCCTGGCATCTTTCATGCTGCTGCAGTTGTCTGAATGCTTGACTACAGCTGGAGAAGTCAAGGTGGCCTAACGCATGGGTGGACACTCAGTTGGCGAGTGAGGATCAGTGAGGGGCCAGCTGAGTCTCTCTTTCCATGTGTGTTTACCTTTCAGTGGTCTAGCATGATTATTTCTCTATTAAAACGTACTGATTATTTGATTAGCCTTATTACCTTTATTATGTTGCTTCTGTGAGGAAAAGCCAAATTACATTACTTTGTTTTTACTTATAACATCTTTTCCAGGAAAAATATTGAGTTTAAGAGGTATTGAGTTTCTGAAATGGTTTCTCATTTGCCATGTCTTAAAAGACAATAATTAGTTATTACATAATGTAATTCATTTAGTAAGTATTTGTATTTCTTTTTTTAAAACATAGGCAATTGCTGGCTACTTTGATATATATTTTGAGAAGAATTGCCACAACAGGGTAAGTATCATGAGTTATCTCGTAAGAATTAATTATTACAGAAGTACATTATATTTTATTTTGTGCCCCAAGGTGTTTAATCATAAGCATTTTGCTGCTGTAAGCAGTCGGGGTTTGTGTTTGATGTTGTAGATTAATGTACCATGATATTAAAAATCTTGTACTTCATCAAATACTTTTGAACTTTACCAATTCAGGTCGTGTTCTCTACGGGCCCTCAGAGCACCAAAACACACTGGAAACAAACAGTATTTCTACTGGAAAAACCATTTTCAGTTAAAGCAGGTGAGAAAGAATAGTAAGGGGAAAAGTATCTTATTCATTCTGAAGTAAAAGATATTCATTCATTTTACAACCACTTTTTCTGTACACACTATATTTGCTTTTTGAGACAGAGTCTCACTGTCTCACCCACGCTGGAGTACAGTGATGTGATCTCAGCTCATTGCAACCTCCATCCCCTGGGTTCAAGCAGTTCTCCTGCCTCAGCCTCCTGAGTACTTTGGATTACAGGCACGCACCACCACACCCGGCTAAGTTTTGTATTTTTAGTAGAGATGGGGTTTCACCATGGTGGTCCCCAACTCCTGACCTCAAGTGATCCGCCTGCTTTGGCCTCCCAAAGTTCTGGGACTACAGGTGTGAGCCACTGCGCCTGGCCTGCACAATATATTTGAAGCAATATAACAGATGTTAAGAAAAGATGTTCTTAGAGTTTACCATCTACATACATTTTAGATGGCATATCATTTAATTAAAGACATAATTTAAGAAAATTTTTTAATTTTAAGTCTAATTTCTGCCAACTAAAATAAATAAGATTACCTAGCTCTTAAAGTATCACAGAATAATTCAGAAAACTTTAAGCAATAATTAGTATTTTATAAGTTACAAATATAACTAAAAGAAAATATTTTCTTTCTCCAAGTGACTACAGAGAGATATCACCAATAAAATAAAAGTTAAAGATAATTTCATTCAGTAGTTATTGTAGGCCAGGCACAGTGGCTTATGCCTGTAATAAGCCACTTTGGGAGGCCGAGGCAGGAGGATAACTTGAGGCCAGTTTTGGGTTTTGTATTTTCTTTTTTGAGACGGAGTTCCACTCTTGTTGCCTAGGCTGGAGTGCAATGGTACTGTCTCAGCTCACTGCAACCTCCACCTCCTGGGTTCAAGCAATTCTCCTGCCTTAGCCTCCAAGTAGCTGGGATTACAGGTGCCCGCCACCAGGTCCAGCTAATTTTTGTATTTTTAGTAGAGATGGGGTTTCACCACGTTGGCTAGGCTGGTCGCAAACTCCTGACCTCAGGTGATCTGCCCACCTCGGCCTTCCAAAGTGCTGGGATTACAGGCATGAGCCACCACACCCAGCTGAGGCCAGTTTAAGACCAGCCTAAGCAACATAGCAAGACCCTATCTCTACAAAACAATAAAAATTAGCTGGGCATAGTGGCACAAACCTGTAGTTTTAGCTGCTTGGAGGCTGAGGCAGGGGGCTCGCTTGAGTCTTCAGTGAGCTATGATCATACCGCTGCACTCCAGCCTGGGTGACAAAGCAAGACTGTCTCAAAAAAACAGAAAAAGTTATTGCATTCAAAGTTTATTTGTCTTACCATTCTCTCCACTGTCTCCTCCCTGCCTATCCAAATATTATGCAGTATTCAAGGGCAAATCAGATTCTATTTTTTATTTTAAGAACTCATTGATTGTTCACTTATATTAGCACCTATAGTTCTGACATACCTATACATTTCACTCTAAAAGTTAGAGTTTCATTATGGGATTTAAAATTTTAAACTGCTTACTCCATGTAAGTCTTCTTGTACCACCTTCTCTGAAAACCTCCTGAGGGCGTGAAAGCTGAATGTATAACAAGCTTCACTGAAAAAAATCCAACTTCACCAATAACTCAGGGAAAGGCTAATTGAACCTATGAGATGCTGTTTCTTGTCCATCAATTGGGGGAAGAAAATACATAAAGTTTACCAATGTCAAGTGCTGCCAATAATGTAGCCAAATGCAACTTTCATCCCCTTTTGTTGGCTTTTAATTAGTAGAACTTTTAAGAACAGTTTGATACTATCAAGCTAAGTATAGATGTACCATCCCTACAGCCAAGCAATTTTTTCCTAGGCCTGTATTCTAAACAGTCTCTCCCACAACATATATAAAAATCTTTATAGCAGCATGGTTTGTAGAAGGGAAAAATTGGAAATAACCTTAATTGTCCACCAGCAGAAGATGGATAAGTAAAGGTAGTAGTTGCATAGAATAGTATCTAGAGCAGGTAAGTTATGTATGTATGTTTCTATCAAAAACAACATTGAAGCTGGGCATGGTGGTGCACACCTATAGTCCCTGCTACTTAGGAGGCTGAGACCAGAAGTTCCCTTGAGCCCAGGAGTTTGAGGCTGCGGTGAGCTGTGATTGAGCCGCTTTACTCCAGCTGGGGCAACATAGCAAGACCCTGTCTCTTGTGGAGTTAAGGTAGGCGAGGCAACATTGAGCAAAAAAGAAAACTGCAGGATGAGTCTGACAAGATACCGTTTATGTGAACCTCTAAAACATGTAAAACAACCACACATACACATATCTAATACAAGTGTGAAACAACTCAGATTCAGCATAGTGGTTACCTCTGGGGAAGGATAGAAATAGGATTAGGGCAGGCTACAATTGGGGTGGCAGGGGGGTCAATGTCATATAAAAGACATATACAAGAAAACTTTGTAAAAAATTGGAGGAACTCTGATAGAATACTAAGACTTAAAGCTGAGTGGTGGGCTCTATATTACAGTTACCAGGTGGTTATCAATCTCCGTGTTAAATATTTCATAAATTCTACTATAGCTTCAAATTCACTGTTGATACATAAATTGAGTTTAATAGATGCAAATAAATACCAGATTGAAGCAGCACCTTGTCATTTTCTCACTTTGAAGTTGCAAGTGATATGGAAAGAAAACCTTGATGGTGTCATTTTCTGTCTGCAAAAAGCTTGAGCACAGCAGAACTGAAATGAGGAAAACCCAATGAGGTCCTTTTAGCCTCATTTTTGTTTCTCTGTAGCTCTGGTATTTGGATTGATGTTTGGAAACTTGAAAATGTTGCTTTTTTCTTCATTGTAGCCACTTTGTCATCTTAATACTAGAGTTTTAAAGGCAGTACTAGTTCATGTTTTAATTGTGAGGAAGATTTAAGATAGCATTTGAGTTTGATTCTCAAAATTTTCTCCTACTTCATTACAAAATATTGTTTAATGACTAGTGAAGTTTTGAAATCCTTACTATTCTTTACCCAGTAATCCTTAGAGTAACTGGTTTGTGCTTTGCTCTTAAGCATTTGTAGAATATTATGAAGGAGTTGTGTGATGCAAATGTTGCCCGCTGGCACCACCTGTGTTTCTTTTACTACCGTGGTGTATGCTTTTGTATCTACATAGTAAGACCAATATGTCACAAAATATTAGAAACCCCTAAGAGGGTACAAGCTGAAGAAAGATTTTAAAAGGAAATGTTACAGTTGGAAAAGTAGTCATTCCTTAGTTATGGGAGTATAAAGAAAGGATCATGTAAGTAACACTTTTTCTTAATCCTGCTAAGCCTTTGATGGTAGCGCTAATTAATAGATGCTGGGAAGTTGCAGAGCAGAGTACTGAAGAGGGTAAGCTCATCAGAAAACAAGCTCAAAAAGATCTATAGGAAGACTCCTGGAGTTTTACACGAGTAAGATGTGTATATGTAGGATTAAATGCACAAGGTCAAGCAAAGTAGTTGGAGCAAATGTGTACCAAGGAGTTCTCAGTTCACACAGGGCTGCAAGGGGTTCACATTTCTAGCTTAAGGCTGTCTAGATCCTCCTTAGCAAATCTTAAAAACAAGCCTTGAAGGGAAAAGAACTCAAGTAACTCAGTAGCCACAAAGGAAATCAAAATGGATACATTCAATAATATAAAATTCTTAATGTCCAGCATTCAACCAAACATTGGGTGCAGGAAAATGTCTTAATAGGAAGAGACCCAGAAGTGATGAAATTAGCAGACAAGCATGTTGAAAAAATGTTGTAACTATGCTTATATGAACATAGCGAAGAGAATGTGAGAAGACACTTAAAGTGAAAATGTCATTTGATGGAATTAATGGCGGAAGAAAAGATCAGTGAACTTGAATACACAGCAATCAAATGTATTCAAAATAAAGCAAGGAGAGGAGAAACATTTAAAATAAAAATGAACATATCCACAGTACCCTATGGGAAAATACCAAGCACTCTATCCTAGTCCTTGGAAGAAACTGAGGGAGGAATAGGGTAAGGTGAGGCCATGCAACAGGAAGTATATTTGATACAAGCTACACATTGAAGAAACTTAGTTAACCTAAAGAAGGATAAACTCAAAACACCAAAACATACCAAACTAACAGTGATAACTTTTTTAAATTTTAACATAAGCCACAGTAAAAGGAAACATCATGTAGAGAAGGACAAAGACATAACCTTAGAATGTTCATCAAAAACTGGCCAGGGCGTGATTGCTCCTGCCTGTAATCCTTGCACTTTGGGAGGCCGAGGCAGGTAGATTGCCTGAGCTCAGGAGTTCGAGAGAGGCCTGGGCAACGTGGCGAAATCCCATCTCTACTCAAAATACAAAAAATTAGCTGGACGTGGTGGCACGCACCTGTAATCCTGGCTATTCGGGAGGCTGAGGCATGAGAATTGCTTGGAACCGCGAGGCAGAGGTTGCAGTGAGCTGAGATTGCACCAACTGCACTCCAGCCAGGGTAACAGAGCAAGACTATCTAAAAAAAAAAAAAAGAATATTCATCAAAAACCATGTAAGCCAGATGATTAATTGAATGACATTTTGAAATATTGAAACTGGCAACCTAGATTCTGTATCTACAAGAAATATGTTCTTTAATGAAACTAAATGAAGACTTTTTCAGAAGAAAAATGCTGAACGAATTTATTTTCAGCAGACTGGAAATATAAGACATGTATTAAAGTAAGTTCAAGAGGAAATAAAATGTCACCAAATGGAAACTTGGATCTTAACAAAACAATGGCAAATGCCAGAAATGGTAAATGTGTGATCACATTAAAAAGCTTTATTTTTTCATTTCTTAATTTCTTAAATGATCATTGACTAAAGCAAAACGAATAATGTAGGTTTAAAACATATGGAGAAGTAAAATATATGGCAATGATAACCAAGGAAATTAATGAGAAAATAGAAATATTTAATGTATTGTGAAGTTTTTACACTGTATGTGAAGTTTGTTAAGTATGTACATTGTAAACCCTAAAGCAACAGCTAATAAATTTAAAATTTAACCACAAACTATAGCTATTAATTTAGTGGTGGAGACAGAATGAAATCCTGAAAAAAGTACTCAATTCAAAAGAAGATAGGGGCCAGGCATGGTGGTCCATGCCTGTAATCCCAGCACTTTGGGAGGCCAAGGCGGCAGGATCACTGAGACCAAGAGTTTGAGACCAGCCTGGGCAACAAAGCAAGACCCTGTCTCTAAAGAAAAAAAAAAAAAAGTTTTTTAATTAGCCAGGTGTGGTAGCATATAACTGTAGTCTGAGCTACACAGGAGGCTGAGGCAGGAGGATTGCTTGAGCCCAGGAGGTCCAGGCTGTGGTAAGCTATGATTGCATCACTATACTTCAGCCTGGGTGCAAAGCAAGACCCGGTCTCTAAAAAAAAAATTAAATTTTTTTAAAGAAGATGGGGAAAAGGACACAAACAGATGAACAAATAAAAAACAAATGGTAAGGTGATAGACTTAAATTCAGACTTAAATAGACTGATAATTACATTAAACATGAAGGATCTGGACATGCCAATTAAAAAGCAGAAATAGACTGAATAGAACTAAATGCTGCCTCCAGGAAACACACTTTAAATATAAAGGCACTGAAATTCCAGTCCCAGGTAAGGTGATAATAACACATTCTATCCAATTTTTCCTGCCAAATATAGCCATAAAACCAGAGTGCATGGAGCAGCTATTAAGATCTCTGAAAAGTAATAGCAAATAAATGGGAGGAGAAGACCAGAATTCTAAGTACCAGCAAACCTGTGCTAAATTTATGATGTTTTCCTCCAATATCCCCCAGCCTGGACTCCAGATAGCCTGAAACCTAGGCAGAGATCAGCACAGCGAGAGCTCCTGGAGGAGCAATGAATGATTGAACTTGTCATTTAAAAAAACAGTACCATTTACAGTGGCATCAAGAAAAATTAAAACCTTAGGAATAAAATTAACGAAATATATGCAAAACTTGTACACTTAACTATAGAACATTGCTGAGAGAAATTAAAGAAAACCTAAATAAATGGAGAGATATATTCTGTGAATTGGAACACTTAATACTGTTACAGTGTTACTTCTTCATAGAAGAATTTCCTTTATTAATTCAGTGCAATCTCAGTCAAAATCTGTAGAAATTAATGAGCTGATTCTAAAATTTATATAGAAATCAAAGTCCTAGAATAACCAAAATAATTGAGAAAAAACCACATTGGAATCTTTATACAGTGTTACTTCTAAACTTACCAAAAGGTTATATTAATCTAGGCAGTATAGTCGTGTTTATTATAGCCATTTAAGTCAATATAACAAATAATCCAGAAATAGACCTACTCTTGAATAATTAAATTTTTACAAAGGGGCAGTGCTGATTAATGGAGAAAGGGTGATCTTTTGAAATGGTGCTAGAACAAGTAAATATTTGTTTGAGAAAATAATGATTCTTCACACCATATCCAAAACTAACATACATAAAACTAAGTGGATCATAGATACAAATCTAAAATCTTAGAACTTTAAAACTTCTGGAAGAGATAATATTTGAGAGTTTGGGGTGGTTTATGAAACTAAGATAGTGGCAACATTCGAACACAATTTATGTAAGTAATGCCGTAAAGTTAGTTTTAAACTTCCCACTGGACAGTCAATATCTTCAGGATAAAATACAAACTCCTTACCATGGCCCTTTGCAATCTGATTCTCATTTTTCATCATTTCCAACCCCATCCTTTCACAACCCCAGGTAAGCTCATATACCCCAGTTATACAGATTGCTCATTTTTAAGCTAGCTTTTCTTTTCTTCTTGCTTTTGTTGAAGGTATTTTTCTACCTAGAAGGTTGTTTTGACCTCTTTCACTTGATAAATTCCGACTCACCCTTCATGGCATAGCTAATTTCTGTAAAATTTAAATGTCTTCAGAGCTGATTGTTCCCTTTCTTGATTTCCCAGATAAATTCATACACACATGTGTTACAACATCTCAGCATGCTGGGGTTCTAATAGAAGTTCAACATCTTAGTGTGCCTCCCTTGTTCCTTCTTGATGTGATGTAATATTTGACATATTCTGCTGAATAAATAAGTACAATAGTATATATTGTCATTGAAATCTAATTTTCTCCATCACCTTGGGTAACACTATGCCAAGGTCATCTAGTGTCCATATTTTGTTGGCTAATTTTGTCAACTCCAGTGTTATCAGAAATTTCATACTATTGCACTTGAGCAGGTTAGTATTCAAACTTACCTTGGTACAGCTTAAAAGAGTTCTCTATAGTTATATTTAAACTAAAAGTAGCTTTTGACTCAATGTACTATAAGATTTTAGATAAAATAGATGAAGCTGTGAGTCTCAATTGGAAAAATTACTTTATGTAAAGCTTATTTTAGTGTCCAAAAGGTAATATGACAAGATAAGTAAAATATTGTAAATGGAACTATAGAGTTATTTTGCCTGAGGACACTTAAAGTTTAAATTCAGGGTGGGTTTTCCCTTTACAATTCATGTACTGTTTTATTGTACAAACTTTTATTGTAAGTAAATATGGCAGTACTTTAAAATTCAAATCTTTTTAATGTGATTTGGCTTTGAAAATATAAAATCAGGCTATTTCTCTTTATTTATCCATACAGTACATAGTAAGCTTTTATATGATAGAGAATCTGGGAGTTTTTTCTTTCATTTTTCAACTCTAAGCTTTAACAGCAATTAATAATGATTTGTTGTGTTTTTCTTTCCTTTTTCTGGGGAAATGAAGCTTCATTGCTCCAGAAGAAATTAATTCTAAAAAATACAGTGTAACAATTAAAATGAAGTCATTTTTGTCTTGAAATACGGCACTGCTTTGTGTTATACTAACAGCCGTCTGCTGATGATAAAAAAACTAGTACGTGCGGCTCAGCTCCAGAGTGTTCCTTCCAGCTCTCAACACAGTGCACACACTTTAACAACAACAGTCATTTTATATCTATTTGACACTGATTAATTACTCTGATCCATTCTGGTATTATAGTCATTGCCTTGGCACTTTTGTTAGGTCTGAACAATAGAAGGGAGATCAGCAGTGTGAATTATACATTTATTACTGTGACCCTTCATGCTATTTAATTAACTTAAATGAGTGTGTGTGCACACCCTCATCTTTGAAATTATGGTTATGGAAAAAATTTACCTGTATTTCATTTTAAAAAATGAAAATCATAGTTATCAGCATCAGCTTATATACATACGACATTATGTTAATTTTTCAACTATCTATATTGATGCTTACGATGTTTTCTTTTGTGAAAAATTAACAGAAATATCCATTACTAATTCATTTTGACTGGGGCTTTTTGTTTCTAAACTGAGGAACACATAGAACTCTTATAGGTACATCCTTTGATCCTGAAATGAAGATGATAACCAGATTTATAAGCACCATGGAACATTTCTCTTTTGACTTACACTAAGGATTGAATAGGACTTTCATAAACAAGACAACTTACATATTTTAACACTCGAAAGGCAATGTAAATGAAAGAGTGCAACCGTCAGAGCAAATGCACTAAAAGGAAATATTTACTAACAATACCTCATATACATTAATGAGAAAAGCCGTAAGGTAAATGCACCAGATTTTTTAGATGGTAGTTAAATAAATGAAATCGTACTTATCTCCTCTGATTTGAAATACAAATCAGAGCAATTTTAGTTTGGTTGTTGTTTTCATTTACTCTTTTATTGATGAAGATGGCAGGAATGTAACACTGGAATATATTTCATACCTTTTATGAAGAAATTATACTTCTGTTCATCCATCCTAAGGAATCAACTCAAAATTCAGATTTAAAAAATACTTGTTGCGCAAAGAAATGAAAAATAACACTTTTTATTTTCTTTTCTTTCTTTAAACTCTTGCTTTATAGAATTTTTTTTTTTTAATTT
>NW_016803902.1:2347873-2365428 GCF_001698545.2 Rhinopithecus bieti
ACTTGTTGCACAAGGAAATGAAAAATAACACTTTTATTTTCTTTTCTTTCTTTAAACTCTTGCTTTATAGAATTTTTTTTTTTAATTTCTTTTTTTTATAGTCACGTCTGTCAACCTTTTCCTTTTGGTTTCGGGCTTTGGTTTCAAACTTTAAAAGATTGTATCACTACTTTTGTACAATTTATTGAATCCTTTCCTCAGTGACTTAAAATGCGCCACTTTCTATGTATTGAATCTTAATTGATCTTCTGATTTCTCTACATTTCATTTGTCTATGTTTATTCCTAGGCACATTTTTAAACAAATAATTTACATGTAATTAAAATTCATACATTTTGATTGTACAGCTCAATGAGTTTTGAAAATTACATACACCACTGTGGAAATATAGATTATTTTCATCACTCCAAAAAGTTTCTCAATTCTCTGTATGGTCAGTCCCCAACCCTGATTCCCAGACCAAGACAGTCACTGATATGCTTTGTCATTATATTTATTACCTTTTTAGAATTTTTATCAACGGAATTATACGGAATGTACTCTAGCTTTCTTAGCTTTTTTTTTTTTTTTTTGTAGATTCATCTATCGTTAGGTTTTCCTTTTATTGCCAAATAATATTCCTTTGGCCATGCCACAATTTACTTAGGTATTCACCTGCTGCTAGACTTCTGGATTGCTTTCAGTTAGGGGCCATTAAGAATAAAGTTGCTACAAATATTAATGTAAAAGTCTTGGTGCAGACAGATGTTTTCATTTCTCTTGGGTAAATATCTAGAAGTGGAATTACTGGATCTTATGCTAAGTGTATATGTAACTTTCTAAGAAACTGGCAAATTTTTAGAAAAAGACTATACTTTTTCTAAAGTATAGTCACGCTGGGCACGGTGGCTCATGCCTGTAATCCCAGCACTTTGTTAGGCTGAGGCAGGTGGATCACAGGTCAGGAGATCGAGACCATCCTGGCTAACACAGTGAAACCCCGTCTGTACTAAAAAATACAAAAAATTAGCTGGGCGTGGTGGCGGGCGCCTATAGTCCCAGCTACTCTGGTGGCTGAGGCAGGAGAATGGCGTGAACCCAGGAGGCGGAGCTTGCAGTGAGCCCAGATCATGCCACTGCAGTCCAGGCTGGGCAACAGAGCGAGACTCCATCTCAAAAAAAATAAATAAAATAAATAAAAAATGACTATAACTAACATTCCTAGGGCTAGCATTCCATTGCTGAATTCAGTTGTTCTACATCATTTTTAGCACTTATAAAAAAGATGCAGTATTTTAAGCCGTTTTATTGAGTATGTAGTTATAGCTGTGCTTGTAGTTTTCATTTGCCTGATGTGATGTTGAACATTGTTTCATATGTGTATTGGCCATTTTTATATCTTCCTGTGAGATTTCTGCTCAAATATTTTGCTTGATTTCAAATTGGGTGGTTTGTCATCTAATTGAGTTAAATTTAAAAGTTAATAATAGTTCATCTTTTCCCAAATATATATTCACTCGTTCCATCGTCATTTCTTAAAAAGACTATCCTTTTGATTTAATTGCCTTGGCTCCCTTGTCAAAAATTAATAGACTATATATATATAGATCTACTTCTGAGTTCTCATTTTCCCCCATGGACCTATATGTCTGTCCTTATGCCTTTAAGACAGACTGTATAAGATTGAAAACGAACAAGATGGCAAGATTTATACAAACAATTGTTTTGGCTATTCTGGGTCCTTTATATTGCCATATAAATTTTAAAATCAGGTCATTAATTTCTGGCCTTAAAAAGTCTGTTAGGATTTTGACTGGGATTTTGTTAAATCTATAGATTACTGAAAATTGACATCTTAACATTGAGTCTTTCACCCACAAGAGAGTGGGTCTCTCCATTTATGTGGACCACCGTTAGAATTGTTTCGTAGTTTATGTAAGTCAGACATGTATTGTTACATTTATCTCAAGTGTTGTATGCGTGTGTGTGTGTATGTGTGTGTGAGAGAGAGAGAAAGAGAGAGAGAGAATGAATGAGACTTGCTCTGTCTCCCAGGCTGGAGTGCAGTGGCGTGATCTCTGCTCACTGCAACTGCCACGTCCTGGGTTCAGGCTATTCTCATAGCCTCAGCCTCCCAGATAACTGAGACTACAGGGGTGTGCCACAACCACTGGCTAATTTTTGTATTTTTAGTAGAGACAGTTTTGCCATGTTGGCCAGGCTGGTCTCGAACTCCTGTCTCAAGTGATCCGTCCACCTTTGCCTCCCAGAGTGCTGGGATTACAGGCATGAAGCCACCACACCCAGCCTTTATGCTTTTTGGAAGCTGCTGTTTGTACTGTTACATAAATTATTCATTGCTAGTATGTAGAAATAGGATTTTTTATATCTTGATCCTAAATGATAAGACCTTGCTTAAACTTCAGTATATAGTTCTAGTAGCCTTCTTTGCATATAGCTTCAGGATTTTCTATGTATAAAACCAGGTGGTATGCAAATGAACACTTTAATCCCCCGCTCCCCCAATCTATCCTTTTTCCCTCCACACTTTAATGTTCTAACTAGGACATCTAATAGAATACTTATTTTATGTTGGGTCTGTGGAGGTCATTTTGTTATTTTTGAATCTCAAGTGTCCATTGTTTGTCTTTTCATATGTGAACTACTTTATACCAGCGACTAAATTCAGTAATGTATGTAAGACATACTGCTTGTAAGTGAAAAGGAACTAGCAAGCCACTGTGTTGTAAAAATCAAGTTTGTGGAATCAGTGTTGGCAATTCAGTAACAGTAAGTTAAACTGATAACCAAGTTGGCAATTACTATTCTGTCTTGTATTTACAAAAACATTGTCTGTTTATCATAATGTGGCTGTTCTTTCTCAGTTTTGGTGTCAATAAGTAACTTTTAATTTAATTTTTAAATGTTGATTTAAAAGAAGCAATAAAACAGCCAAAATAGAAAAGTCAAAATAGAAAATCTTAAATGTGTTCAATATACTAATGATCTTTTATTTCTTCCCTAGGTTAATGCCTTAGATAAGAAAACATGTATCATTGTTCATTAGAGTTATTATAGAATAATAGTTACATTAACTTACATATCAATTGCGTTTATAAACAAGTGGCTAAATATTTTACCAAAAAAAAAAAAAAACACCCACAGGGCAGTAAAGTATAGGTCATTTCTTGTTCGTTATAGTATATTTAAAGCTATAAATCATGATTTTTTTAGATAGAGATAGAGAAGCACCAGAATATAGTTGAGCTTGGGTTCTGGAATCAAACTGCCTTGCTGAAAATCCTACTTCTTTCACTAGCTGGCAGATGACCTTGGGCAGATTACTTATCTTTTCTGAACTTCATCTGTGAGTCAGGAAAATGCACTTACCTCATAGCAATATTTTGTGACCATTAAGTGAGATAAATCATGTAAAGACCTTAGAATAGAGCCTAGTACAAAGTAGGTGTTGAATGAATATAAGCATAAATTACCTAATGATTAACTTAAACTCCATAAAGTTTGTAGAACTATGACTGGTAATCTTTATTATGTCCACTATTGGTGAACATGTCATATGAGATAGTTTTATGTCATTTTCTTAATAATACAGAGGAATAGGTCAAGTATAAAGGCTAAAGCCAAATATACACATTAACATATATACCTACACAAAAATTGTTATATTTTGTTGAATGGATTGCACCTTGGGCCACATTATTTCTTCTATTATTGAACTCCTTAATTTTGTGTTAAACTATGAGTCTCTCCTTTTTTGCAAAGATGTAGAGAATGATGTATCAGTAATGGCATCTTTATATTCTGAAAATAAATATATTAAGTGGTTTGTTTTGCTTGTGTTATTTCACTACCATCTTGAAAAGCATTCAAATAATTTTCCTTGAATATGGGCAATTTGCATTTTTTAAATATGATATTGTAGTTTTACATAGATTTCCTGGGTCATTATATGGAGCCTCGTTGTGTCCATGCAGATGCTAAAGCTATTCCTGATACTATTTGGTGTTATCTTAATGTTATTTAAGCAAAGAATGGTGATCAACTACAACTTAGTGGTCTGTTTTTGCTATTTTTTAAACAGCTCTTTAAAATAAAGGAAAAATTAAATGAGAAGTATTTATAATTAGAAAAGTACATAAAAATTTGGAACATACAGAATTTAGGAAATCAGCCTTTGCACAGGTAATTTTTGTGTGTTCATTGTTTCACATGGCTACGTTGTTTCCCTTTTACAGCACCAGTGCATTAATGGCCAATGGCCTTGTCATGGGCCTCTACATTTTCCCAGCTATAATTTCCAGTTCCTCAGAATGCCATTCCTGAAGGTTCTGTGTATGTGTTTTCCTTAAATACCATTACATGTACATCCCTTAAGCCTGGTGAACCATGACTTTAGCCCTGGCCATGGGTAATTCATTAACTCTTGTGAAACCCTGCCTTTAACTGCCTTCCAACCAT
Source organism: Rhinopithecus bieti (assembly GCF_001698545.2). Classification (NCBI taxonomy): domain Eukaryota; kingdom Metazoa; phylum Chordata; class Mammalia; order Primates; family Cercopithecidae; genus Rhinopithecus; species Rhinopithecus bieti. Next base: position 2,352,332 of record NW_016803902.1, read on the forward strand.
CCCCAGCGCTTAGCTCTAGCACACTTTATACACATGCCTATTGTGTAATTGTTAGCATAGCTTTTTCTTCACCCTGATCACAAACTCTTTGAGGGCAGGGACTATATCTTTTTTCTAGATGCCCAGAACGCACCATAGGGCCTCATATTCAGAAGTTCAGTAAAATGCTTCCATTGACCCTGCATGACCACAATAGTTTTACTCACTTTCACGAGGATTTGACACTGTGGTGTGTAGTTACTTCTCGCTTCATTCAAAAATTGAATGAATTTTTGATGAAATGAAACAGGGCTGGGCGCAGTGGCTCATGCCTGTAATCCCAGCACTTTGGGAGGCTGAGGTAGTGGGCGGATCACCTGAGGTCTGGAGTTCGAGACCAGCCTGGCCAAAATGGCAAAACCCTGTCTCTACTAAGAAATACAAAATTAGCAGAGCATGGTGGCACATGCCTGTAATCCCAGCTACTTGGGAGGCGGAGGCAGGAGAAATCACTTGAACACGGGAGGCGGGGGTTGCAGTGAACTGAGATTGTACCACTGCACTCCATCCTGGGCAACAGAGAGAGACTCTGTCTTAAAAAAATAATAAAAATAAAATAATGCTGCTCTAAAAAATGAATATTGGCTAGGCACAGTGGCTTACTCCTGTAATCCCAGCATTTTGGGAGGCCGAGGCGGGTGGATCACCTGAGGTCAGGAGTTCGAGACCAGCCTGGTCAACATGGTGAAATCCCATCTCTAGTAAAATAAAAAATTAGCTGGGCATGGTGGCGTGTGCCTATAGTCCCAGCTACTTGGGAAGCTGAGGCAGGAGAATCTCTTCAACCCAGGAGGCGGAAGTTGCGGTGAGCCGAGATCACATCACTGCACTCCAGCCTGGGAGGTTGCAGTGAGCTGAGATCGTGCCACCGCACTCCAGCCTGGACGACAGAGTGAGACTCCGTCTCAAAAAGACAAAACNTTGTACCACTGCACTCCATCCTGGGCAACAGAGAGAGACTCTGTCTTAAAAAAATAATAAAAATAAAATAATGCTGCTCTAAAAAATGAATATTGGCTAGGCACAGTGGCTTACTCCTGTAATCCCAGCATTTTGGGAGGCCGAGGCGGGTGGATCACCTGAGGTCAGGAGTTCGAGACCAGCCTGGTCAACATGGTGAAATCCCATCTCTAGTAAAAATAAAAAATTAGCTGGGCATGGTGGCGTGTGCCTATAGTCCCAGCTACTTGGGAAGCTGAGGCAGGAGAATCTCTTCAACCCAGGAGGCGGAAGTTGCGGTGAGCCGAGATCACATCACTGCACTCCAGCCTGGGAGGTTGCAGTGAGCTGAGATCGTGCCACCGCACTCCAGCCTGGACGACAGAGTGAGACTCCGTCTCAAAAGACAAAAAAAAAAAAAAAGATTATTAACTTTAAATAAAATTTAAAAGTGGTAAAACACAATAAAAGAGGTGGTAGTTATACATTATTTGCTTTTCTGCTACACTGTATTCCTTGAATTCTTAACAATTTTTGCCTTTTACAGGTGAAGCCTTGAAAGGAAAGGTCACAGTTCACAAGAATAAGAAAGATCCACGTTCTCTCACCGTGACCCTCACATTGAATAATTCAACTCAAACTTACGGTCTCCAGTAAAAAAGCCATAAAAGCACACTACCTTGTTTTTAATGTGGGGTCGAGTGAGTCAGCAGGAGGGAGCTGCTTTCATGTGAGCAGACGGATGGATGATGGACCCTTCCCTAATGAGCCTCCTCAATAAGAGAAGTTCTTACTGTGGGAATCTGACATAGTTCAGCTGAGGAAGAGAATCAGCTGATCCTCGTGGTCTGCCATGTAATCATTTTCTTAGAAGTTTGCTCCACCAGATTTAACCACATATAACTCCCACCTTGAGTTTATCTATATGGAAAATCATTTACATCGGCCTGTATTTGGAAGAGAGATAGTCTTTTGTTTTTAATAAGTTTCTTACTATAAATTTTAAACAGAAATTGGTTATTGGGATGTTTTATTAAACTAATAACACAGGTAGTACATATTTTATTACGGACTCCTCGGAGGAGGAGTTTTTAATTACATTATTTGCTAGAAAATCAGGATGTAATAAAGATTAGTGTAAAAAATCTAAAATATGGAAAATAGCTTCAGCCTTCTTATATAAATCATATATGCAGACAGCCTAATTGATTAAGGTTCTCATTTTGTAGTTTCTTCCCTCTTTGTAACTATTCCTTAGCCTTACAGATTTTTAGTACTGCCCAGGAAATCTAATTTCAATACATTTATCCTAGGTTTCATGAAAGTTTTTAAAGATTGGGATAAATATGTACTTATTTACTAATGTATCATCTCTTTCAAACTAGATTTATGTGCAAAGGTTAAACATGTAACTGTTACTATACTTAGTACTCTATAAAGTTGTCATTTACAATTACTGATTCAATTTGAAATGTAGAATGAAAAAGCTTCAATAAAATGTAACAACTTATAAAATATTTTAAAATATTTACATTATAAAAAGTTTCAATAAAATGTATCAAACAACATTATAAAATATTTCAGCTGGGCTTGGGGGCTCATACCTATAATCCCAGCATTTGGGAGGCCAAGGCAGGAAGATCACTTAAGGCCAGGAGTTTGAGACCAGCTTAGGCAACATAGTGAGACCAGGTCTGTACAAAAATTATTTTTAAATTAGCCAGGCATAGTGCTGCATGCCTGTAGTGTTAACTGCTTGGGAAGCTGTGGTGAGCAGATTGCTTGAGTCCAGGAGTTGGAAGCTACAGTAAGTCAAGATCGTGCCACTGCACTCCAGCCTGGGTGACAGAGAAAGACTCTCTAAAAAAGTTAATTACTTAAAAGTAAAAATAGGGCCAGGCATGGTGGTTCATGCCTAAAATCTCAGCACTTCAGGAGGCCAAGGCAGGAGGATTGTTTAAGGTCAGGAGTTCAAGGCCAGCCTGGGCAACACAGGGAGACTCCATTCTACAAAAAATTAGCCAGGTGTGGCACACACCTGTAGTCCCAGCTACTCTGGAGGCTAAGGCAGGAGGATCCCTTGAGCCCAGGAGGTGAAGGCCACAATGATCACACCACTGCATTCCAAGCCCGGGTGACAGTGTTAGGCCCCATCACTCATTTATCATAAACAGATAAGTTTCAACATATTAAGGCCTTTTGTAAAATCAGAAGCATTTAAAACAAGTCTTACTTAACAAAAGGATTATTTTTAAGAAAATACGACTTTTAAGGAGAGGCATTCCACATGCCTCCTTTAAGTTCAGCATTTGGTTGTCAAAACAAGACATACACCAGGCAGCTTAACATAGTGTTGAGAAGCATTAGCTATGGAGTCAGTGCCTAGGTTCAAATCCTAGCGCCAGCTCTTACTTGCTGTATGATCTTAGTCACTTTCCTTAACTTCTGTCTCCCTCCATGAACATGCCAATTTATGAGTTAATAAATCAAGAATTTAGATCAGTACCTGGCACATAGAAAACAATATTAGGTGATAGAATCTTCATTATCCATTCAAGGATTCTCCTTCCAAAGAATATATGGCACCTACATTAGATCAGTTTAAGAATGGTGATGTTCATCAGATAGTAATTATTGTCCTAGTACATGAATGGGTGAGAAGATTCTGATGGGCATTAATATTTAAAGTGGCAAAATCTGTTTCAACAAGAAATTGTCTTTGGTCTCTTAGAAAACTGGCCTAGCAATGAGGAGGAAAAACCTCTTCAAATGATGGTTTTAAGACCGTAAGTCTTTAGTCTTCCTTTACAAGCATGATTTGCTTTCACTGGGCTAAACCAGTCAGCTTGTTTTCACTATGGATTTGAATTCAGACCATTACTAGAAATTTATGGTGCTGATAACACAGTTTAAACTACTTGCAGTTTTGTCTTGAATGGCTTCCTACACAAATTTGAGTAGGTTAGGGTGATAAATTAGGAGGCCAAAAGAAGATTTAATGAATTTTAAAGTAACCAAAATGATCGGATTTTTTGTTTTCTCTCATTGAAAGTGAATCCCAAGTATTTCCTATTGTATAAACTTCTTAAAAATTATTTCTCTTCAGAACTCCAGTTAGGTTTCCATCAGATTTTCACCTGGTGACACTTTATTCTCTTCAGGTTATAACTAGCCCAGCTGCAGTTAGTGGATCTTTGTTCGTTTCAATTAGCCTTCCAAGGCCAGGACATTCTTATTTGTGTGCCCAAGCATTTTATGAGAACATAAGTGTCCAAATGTTAGCTCTTCAATTAGAATTTCCACCTTCAAAATGCGGTAAAAAATAAGTACTTTGTAGCCTTTGACAATGATACAGTGTGCTTTTCTGTTGTGACAGATGGGCATTTATCAATATCAGTGTACTCTGTTCCAGGGATTTTATTTCCATTAAGAAAATGCATTTCTCCTCTATCTTCCTTTGTGATATTGTGTTTTGTAATGCGTGGGGCTCATCTCAATATGACGGTCATCTATAGCGGAACAGTGGGTCTGAAGAGAGCACTTCGGAAGGAGTGTTCCCGAGAAACAGACCTCTCAAGGGTGTACAGAATGGTCCAATAAGTAGCCGTAATGGCTACAGAGCACACTCCATGATTAATCAGGCAGCTGCAGTTTAACTTTGAAACAATCCCTGTTTGCATTAGGGAGGAGTGAGAAAGTCTGGTCCTACAGAGTTGTTTTTTTGTTGTTGTTTTTTAAATCAATGTGGATTAATCAGTGTAGTCCACCTGTGTCCTTCAGCATTCTACCTCTCACTTTTGATGATGCTGTAAAATATAACGTGATATTGACTTGAGATCAGTCCATAAGAGTCTTACCAGACATGCTCTCAAGCTTTCAACAGGGAAAGTAAAACAATATGATATACCACTTTCCTTTTAATGACCATGCCAAAAATTATCATTTACACTGCTGGGCTGTAACATAGACCCAAAATATCCAGGTATTCAGATTTTTCTGTGTAGCAGAATAACAAAAACATGTCAGGTTTGCAACACTGTCAAAGTTCCAGCCACACTTTAAATCATTTGCAGAAATAAATAGTTGAAAAACTTGATGCTATACTATTTATACTATTTCACTCCTTCGAGAGAAACTAACTTGTGGGGAAAGACCTGTTAGGTGAGATCCCCGAGGTCAAGCCCTGTCGAATGCAGGGTTGGCAAACTGCAGCCCCGGGGCCGAACCCACCTGCCCCCCGTTTTGGTAAATAAAATTTTATTGAACACAGTCACACTTAATTCATTTTTATACTCTCTGTAACTGCTTTTGTACTATCATGGCAGAGTTCAGTAATTGTGACAGAGACTGCGTGGCCCACAAAGCTGAAAATATGTACCAGCTGTCCCTTTACAGAGAAAGTTTTCCAACTCCTGGCCCTATAAGGCTTGTAATGGTAGCAAGTTACCTATTTGCTCTTACAGCTGAGAGTGAGGTGATGATAATAGGGAAGTCAATTCTGAGTCAAACAAATTTAGGTAAGATTTATAATCTGAGGCCGGGCATGGTAGCTCACGCCTGTAGTCCCAGCACTTTGGGAGGCCGAGGCGGGTGGATCCCCTGAGGTCAGGAGTTCGAGACCAGCCTGACCAACATGGTAAAACCATGGCCCTACTAAAAATACAAAATTAGCTGGGTGTGGTGGTGCATGCCTGTAATCCCAGCTACTCAGAAGGCTGGGGCAGGAGAATTGCTTACCCAGGAGGCGGAGGTTGCAGTGAGCTGAGATCGCACCACTACACTCTAGCCTAGGCAACAAGAGCAAAAAAGGATATATAATCTGTATAGAAAACCTACTCAGATGAAGGAATAAATTTGTTTTTAGTTCCAGTCAAAGAACAGCTACCTTTTGGAGCAGAGATGGCTAATGCCATAGATAAAATATTTCTTCATAGAACTCATTAATGGTCATGGCAGAGAAGATATAAATGCACAACAGAACACATAGATTTTAAGAACTATGTTTTTTTTCTTTAATGTGGAGCTAAGCAACTGGATATACTCCATTTATGAACATAGGATTAAACCTAAATTGCTAAAAAAGATACAGCATTTACATACATGAAACTGATGTTTTGAATTGTAACACTTAGTGCTTTCTATAAAGAGAATTAGTAAAACTGAAACTTTGTAGCTGATTATCAACTCCATTTTAAAAGTTTTAATTAGACCAGAAGAAATCTGCAAACACAACTTTTCTTTGTTTTTGCTTTTATTTTGAAATAGGGTCTAGCTCTGTCACCCAAGCTGGAGTGCAGGGGCGCTATCTCACTGCATCCTTGACCTCCCAGGGCTCAGGTGATCCTCCCACCTTAGCCTCCCTAGTAGCTGGGACTACAGGCACATGCCACCACACCTGGCTAATTTTTGTATTTTTTGTAGAGATGGGGTTTCACCACGTTGCCCAGGCTGGCCTCCAACTTCGGAGCTCAAGGGATCCGCCCACCTCAGCCTCCCAAAGTGCTGGGATTGCAGGCGTGAGCCACCACTCCCAGCCTAAACAGAACATTTTAAAGCTAGAGATGGTTGACCCCTGCCCATGAGCTACAAAATAACCCAGCTAATGAATAACTTCTGAGCCTTAAAGAAGTAATTGCAATGGTCTTCAAGATAGCTCTGGACCCAAAACTATCAACATTAGGAGAGACAGTTGGGGAAGGATTTAGCAGTTTTAACAAGTCTTGAGATTCCTTAATGCTTTCCCTGCTTGGATGTCACCCAAGAACATGGCACTACTGTTGCAGTGATGCATGGGGCCATGGCTAAATATATAAAGTGCCTGCACAGCTATCCACACATGCTTTGTTGACTTGGAGGCTCAGCGGTCTTAAGTCTCTTCATAATTTTGAGTGTTTCCTTGCTATAAAGTTAAACTTTTTCAAGAACGATAAAGGAAGCACTTTTAAAATATCTTAGTAATTCATTTGACCTTTCCAATGAAGTTTTCATCTGTTGTCTCACCATCCTGGTTAACGTGGAGCTGTTCACATTGTCAGTTCTAGAGTGTAGCTAAATGCACACACAAATGTTGCCACTTAGTTGCAATTAAAGTGAAGGTAATCTGATAATAAAGGAGGCAATTAAGTAAATTATAGCATATTTTATGGAATATTATGCATTCAAGAAAAATCAGTATGTCCTCAAGGCAGCATGGAAAAGCTCATGATAAAAAGATAAAGCAAGATAAGGTTACACTAATTAAAAGAAAAGTCAACACATGCTAAAATGCTGAAAGAAAAAAGTATCAGTGATTGGATTATAAGTGGCTTTTTCCTCTAATTAAACTATCTATAATGTTGCATAACTTTTATAAGTTTTTAAAATATATTCTTAAAACTAGCTGAAATCATTTTGCAAAGTGTTGATATAAGAAATGAACCCACCAGACCATCCCATCAGTTTAGATGGAATGTGGAAGCCCAAAAATTCTGCATACTCTGGCAAGACGCAACCCTCCGTCTCTGCCGACAATCCCAGGCTTGAAAACATTGTTTGGAGACCATCAGGACTAATTTCATGATGCCCTTTATTCTTATTAATGCCAATCACCAAGAAGCCCAGGTTTCACAGTTCATTCTGCATCCCCCATTTCTAATCTTCATGCAGTGCCAATATATCCCCATTTTCTAAATAAAATCCTGAGATTATTGCCAAGATCACTGCTTCCCCTGAAGCCTTCTTAAATGGGAGCTATCTTCTCGCACACCACTCATCACCCTAGACTTGGCTGTAAGGTGGGAGACTTCTTGGTTTTGGTTGCCAATCACAGACCATTCTCCTTACTTCTACTGCTTTTACATCTTGAATCACTTGTCATCAAGACTGTTAACAGCAACCACCTAACCTTGTCAGCATCATCACCCCACCCCCAGGTCACTCACCTCATTCCTGCTTTCTTTCCATTGTTTTGCCTTTAATTTACATACAATAAATTGCACATTTTAATTGCATACTATGATGAGTTTTGACAAATGTATACACCCTTGCAACTGTCACCTCTCCCACGTCCTTAAAAATGTTAGCCCCTAACTCACTGCCCACACTGCTCCTGCCTAATCAGAGTCAGTATGAGTATCATGTGGATGATCCTTTATTCCCTGACCTTTTGGTTCGTTGGCCTCCTCCAGTGATCTTGTCTCCACCTGACCTCAGCTACTCACCCCCTGGTCACCCTCTAGAATTGGCCATAACCCAGAACTCCAACACCAGCTTGATCTTAATTTTAAGTATCATTCTCATTACCTATTTTTTCAGCTTGCTCTCTTTAGTATCACAAAGCTTCGGGTACTGAGGCTGAGGCCAGCCTCTGTCCCTGTGCCTCATGCCCCACTCCCTTAATTACTCAGATGTTTTGTCAGGATTTCTCCCCTTTCCCCTGCATCATCACCGTTTCCTTCCACTGCTCCCCAGTTAGCATACAAATAGGCTATAGTTTCTCCTATCTTGATTCCACTTCTCTTTCCTGCTACTGCCACATTTCTAGTTTTCCCTTTACACTGAAAACCCTCAAAAAGAGTTGTCTGTGTTTACTGCTTTCTCTATTTCCATTGTTTCACCTATGATTTATATACAACAAATTGCACACATTTTAATTGCATGAGTTTTGACAAATGTATACACCCTTGCAACCATCACCTCTAGTAATATTTAGAACACTTCCTTCACACCAAAAAGTTTCCTTACACTGCCTTGCTGCCAACATTTGTCCTCACGTTCCTCCTCAGGCAAACACTAATCTGATTTCTATCAATGATAAATATGTTTTGCCTGTTTTAGAACTTCATCTAAATGGTGTCTTGGTCCATTTGTGCAACTATAACAATACCACAGACTGGGTAATTTATAAAGAACAGAAATTCATTTTTCTTACAGTTTTGGAGTCTAGAAAGTCCGAGATCAAGGCACCAGCAGGTTTGGTTGTCTGGTGAGGGCTGCTCTCCGCTTCCACGATGGCACCTTGTTGTTGCATCCTCCAGAGGAGAGGAACCCTGTGTCCTCACACAGCAGAAGCACAGTGGGGCACAGTGGCTCACTCCTGTAACCCCAGAACATTGGGGAGGCTGAGGCAGGAGGATCGCTTGAGCCCAGGAGTTCAAGACCAGCCTGGGCAACAAAGTGAGACCCCCTCCCCCCCACTCTCTACAAAAAGAAATAAAGTTAGCCAGGCATGGTCGCACACACCTGTGGCCCCAGCTACCTGGGAGGCTGAGGCAGGAGAGGGTGTATTGAGCACAGTAGGTCCAGACTGCATTCAGCCATGTTTGTGCCACAGCACTCCAGCCTGGGTGACAGAGTGGGACCCTATCTCAAAGACAAAAAAGAAGGCAGAAGGGCAAGAGGGCCAAAAGTTGTCTGAAGCCCCTTTTATAAGGGCCTTAATCCAATTCAAGAGGGAGCAGCCTTCGTTGCCTAATCATCTCTTAAAGGCCCCACCTCTTATTACCATCACATTGGCCATTAAGTTTCAACACCTGTGTTTTGGAGCCGACACATTCAAACCACAGCAAATGGAATCATGCTGTGTATACGCTTGTCTTCAGCTTCACTCAGCATGTTTTTTGAGATTCACTATGTTATGTTTCAGTAGCCCATTACCTTCTATTACTCAATATTATTCTATATTATAAAAGGAATACCACTTATTTGTTGATCCATTCACCTGCTGGTGAACATTTGGGCTGTTTCCAGGTTTTGGCTGTTATGAATTAAGCTGTTATGAACATTTGTGTACAAATCTTTCTTGAGCCCACCCTCACCAGGCCCTTACCTCCACCACCCCATTCAAACTACTCTTATCAAGCTCACTAGTGAACTGTGTTATTTCCAGTAACCAGTTCTCAACCCTAATTTTACTTGACTTACCAGCAGTATTTGATTCACTTCCTTCTTGAAACACTTTGCTTGCTGTTATGGATTGAATGTTTATATTCTCCCAAAATTCACTCGGGCATACCTCAGAGATACTGCAGGTTCAGTTCCAACCCACCACAGGAAAGTAAGTCACACACATTTTTTGGTTTCCCAGTGCATGTAAAAGTTATGTTCACACTATACCATTAAGTGTATGATAATTTGCATTATGTCTAAAAAAAGCGCAGATCTTAACTTAAAATTACTTTATTGCTAAAAAATGCTGACATAGAGATATGAAGTAAACACATGCTGTTGGAAAAATGGCACCAATAGACTTGCTCGACGCAAACTTGCCACGAGCTCTCAATTAGTAAAATATATATATATATAGGATTTCAACATACAGGCATACCTCGTTGTGTTGTGCTTCACTTTATTGCACTCCAAAGATACTGCATATGTGTGTGTGTGTGTATATATACACACACACACACATATATATATACACAGTATCTTTGGAGTGCAATAAAGTGAAGCACAACACAACGAGGTATGCCTGTATGTTGAAATCCTAACCCTCAATGTGATGGTATTAGGAGGGGGATGGCCTTTGAGAAGCAATTAGGCCCGAAAGGTTGCACCCTCATGAATGAGATTAGTGTCCTTAAAGAGCTCTCTTGCCCTCTTTCTGCCAAGTGAGGATACAATGAGAAGTCAGTGGTCTGCAACCTGAAGGAGGACCCTAACCAGAACCCAATCCATGCTGGCATCGTAGTCTCGTACTTTCAGCCTCTAGATGGTGAGAAATAAATTTCTGTTGTTTCTAAGTCACCCAGTGTAGAGTACTTTGTTACAACAGCCTGGGCTAAGATCCTTGGCTTTCCCCGCTCTCCTCCCTCCTCCTTGGCCATCTTCAGTTTCCCTTGTTCTTCCTCATCTCCTCACCTTTAACATGTTGGCACCTTAGTCCTGGGATCTCTTTTCCATCCCTCCCTTAGGGATTTCATCCAGTCTTACAGCTTTAAATACCTAGATACTGATGACTCCTAGAGGTATTTATCCATCCGTCTATCTTCCAGGGCAGTCTCCTGTGTATAACTGTGTACATGGCATCTCTCCTTGGATGTCCAATGGGCATCTCAAACTTTGCATAGTCAAAGCTGAATTTCCAATCTTTCCCCAGACCCTGTCCCTGCTGTCTTCCTCCAACTCACTGAATGGACTCCATCTTTCAGTAGCTCAGGCCAGAAATCGTAAAGTCATCCTTGACTTCTTTCACACCATATCCAAACTGGTTAACAACTCTAGGATCTACCTTCAAAATTCATCCAGAACCAGACTATTTCCCACTACCTATTAGTGCGAACCTGGTCCAAACCATCATTGTCTTCCACCTAGATCATTGATTCTCAAAGGTAATGCACAGACTCTGGCAGTTCCCAAAAACCCTTGCTGGCAGTCAGGAGAGAAAAACTATTTTTGGCATAGTACTAACACATTGTTTGCCTTTTTCACTGTATCAACATTGGCACTGATGGTGCAACAACAATGGAAGGTAAACTTGCTGGCTCCTTAGCACAGATCAAGGCACCAAACTATACTAACGGTCATTGCATTCTTTTGTTTGTTTGTTTGTTAGTTTGAGACGGAGTTCCGCTCTTGTTGTCCAGCTGGAATGCAGTGGTGAGATCTCACCTCACCACAACTTCCGCCTCCCAGATTCAAGTGATTGTCCTGCCTCAGCCTCCCTAGTAGCTGAGATTACAGGCATGCGCCATCACATCCAGCTGCATTGCATTCTTTATTACCACATACTCTCTAAAATATCCTTGATAAGCTGGACACAGTGGCATGTACCTGTAGTCCCAGTTACGTAGGAGACAGACTGGAAGGATCTCTTGAGCCCAGGAATTTGAATCCAGCCTGGGCAATAGAGCAAGATCTTGTCTCAAACAAATAAAAGAAAGAAAAGAAAAGAAAAATTCTTGGCTGGGTGAGGTGACTCACGCCTTTGTAATCCCAGAGCTTTGGGAGGCTGAGGTGGGTGGATCATCTGAGGTTAGGAGTTTGAGACCAGCCTGGCCAACATGGTGGAACCCCGTCTCTACTAAAACTATAAAAATTAGCCAGGCGTGGTGGCTCACACCTGTAGTCGCAGCTACTCGGGAGGCTGAGGCATGAGAATCACTTGAACCCAGGAGACAGAGGTTGCAGTGAGCCGAGATTGCGCCACGGCACTCCAGCCTGGGCAACAGAGCGAGCCTCTGTCTCAAAAACAAAAAAAAAAAAAGAGAAAAGAAAAGAAAAATTATTGATGAAGCTGTAAAACAAAACAAAACAAAAAACTAATTTTATTAAATTCCGAACCTTGAATATATGTCTTTTCAAAATTCGGTGTGATACTAATAAAGCACTTCTGTTGCATCCTGAAATATAATGTTTGCCTTGAAGAAAAGCACTTATGCAATTGAACTGTGAGCTACACTAGACACACTTTTTTATGGAACATCATTTCTACTTGAAAGAATCACTGACAGACAAACCATGGGAGACATTTTTCTGCAAAAGAAAAAAGTGAGCTTATCACTTCAAGTAAGACAACTAGTAGTATTTGTTACTAATGATAAAATTCAAGCTTTCAGGCTAAAATGTGAATTTTAGAAAATATGTAATTTTCTACTGTGAACTTGAGGCTTCCCAGTTTTTAGATTTTGAAATTAGCGGTTATAAGAAATATGATGTTTTTTATATTGTAGAACAAAATTGTCAACATTTGGAAGATCTGCATAACCCAGTGATCTAATATTTCCCCCCAAATGGATGATCTTACAAATATTCATTCAATGGGCAAGATAAACCACTGGATTTGAATGTAACAATACAAAAATTTACTGATGTGATTTCAGATTCCACATTGCACCTGACGTTGAAGAAACTACTTGTCGGCCGGGCGCGGTGGCTCAAGCCTGTAATCCCAGCACTTTGGGAGGCCGAGACGGGCAGATCACAAGGTCAGGAAATCGAGACCATCCTGGCTAATACGGTGAAACCCCCGTCTCTACTAAAGAATACAAAAAACTAGCCGGGCGACGAGGCGGGCGCCTGTAGTCCCAGCTACTTGGGAGGCGGAGGCAGGAGAATGGCGTGAACCCGGGAGGCGGAGCTTTCAGTGAGCTGAGATCGGGCCACCGCACTCCAGCCTGGGCGACAGAGCCAGACTCCGTCTC
>NW_016803902.1:2365621-2372548 GCF_001698545.2 Rhinopithecus bieti
TTTTTTTTAGTAGAGACGGGGTTTCACCGTGTTAGCCAGGATGGTCTCGATCTCCCGACCTCGTGATCCGCCCGTCTCGGCCTCCCAAAGTGCTGGGATTACAGGCTTGAGCCACCGCGCCCGGCCAACCACCATTATTTTCATTAAATATTTTTTAAAAAACAGGCTGGGTGTGGTGGTTTACACCTGTAATCTCAACACTTTGGGAGACCAAGGTGGGAGGATCACTTGAGCCCAGGAGTTAAAGACCAGCCTGGGCAACATGGTGAGACCCCATCCCTACAAAAAAAATTTTTTAAATTAGCTGGATATGGTGGCACACCTGTGTTCCCAGCTATTGGTGAGGGAGGATGAGGTGGGAGGATCACTTGAGCCCAGGAGGTGGAGGCTGCAGTGAGCTGTGCCTGTGCACTCCAGCCTGGGTGACAGACCAAGACACTGTCTCAAAATATATATATAGTTATTTCCATTAAAAACATATTATTTCTGTCAACATATATGGTTTATTATTTTTAATAAATTAATAAATATAAAATTTTCTCAGTTTGAATTTCTAATTATGATAAATATTAATAGATGTAACCCACATAAAGAAAAGTTATTTGTGATGTTTAATTTTTTTTATTTTTTTTATTTTATTTTTTAGACAGAGTCTTGCTCTGCCGCCCAGGCTCGAGTGCAGTGGCACAATCTCAGCTCACTGCAACCTCTGCCTCCCAGGTTCAAGCAATTCTCCTGCCTCAGCCTCCCAAGTAGCTGGGACTACAGGTGCCCACCACCATGCCCGGCTAATTTTTTTGTAGTTTTAGTAGAGACGGGTTTCACCATGTTGCCCAGGCTCATCTCGAACTCCTGAGCTCAATCTGCCCACCTCAGCCTCGTAAAGTGCTGGGATTATAGGCATGAGCCCCTGCACCCAGCCGGGATATTTAATTTTTAAGAAAGTAAAGGGGTCACGAAATTTTTAAAAGTTTGAGAATCACTAACCTAGATTATTACAAGACCCTCCTAATTGGTCTTTCTACTTCTGACTTACCCCCACGTAGCCTCAATCAGACAAAGTAATTCTCTTAAAGTATAAATCAGATTGTTACTCCTTTACTCAAACACTCCTGGAAGCTTCTCATCTCACTCAAAATAAAAACTCAAGTCCTGACATTTGCCTACGAAAACCCTGCACCTCACATCCCATTACATACGTCTCTGAAACGTGCCCCAGGACCACTTCTTTCACTGACTCAGCTCCAGCCATGCTGGCCTTCTACTCCTTCCACTCCGCTCACAAGCTGTTCCTTCTGCCTGAAAACCTCTTCCCTCAGAGAGCCACATAACTCACTCTTCGCCTCTTTCGGATCTGCCTTCAAAAATTACTTTCTCCACGAGGTTCCCCAACCTGCCAATTAAAAGTTGTAAAACTCAAACTCACATTTCCAAACCCCATTCCTCTTTTATTTTTCTCATAGCACGTATTGCCATCTAATATACTCTATATTTTACCAATTTCATATTTTTATTTTATTTCTCCCCTCCCCCAGTAGAATATAAGCTCCAGGAGGACAGGGATTTTCATCTGTTTTATTAACTACTGTGTTGTGCACTGGGACAAAATAGGAGCTCAATAAATACATGTTGGCTAAATGAATGAATGAATGAATGAATGTAGCATCTGTTGGCCAATAATCTGGACTGGTACCTTACATAATTAACCAATGATACTATGGCAGTTATCTCCTTTATTTGTTTTATTGTCTATAAATTACTTTGGCCTTTCTGAATTAGGAAACCTTTTGAATATCATTAGTATCTATTTAAATATTTCTCTTTTCTCAACCACTGTGATGTATTAAAATTTCAAAGCCATAGACCATAGGATGGTCTGAGCCCACAGTAAAATTCGGTTTGCATATGAATGGGCCATTTAGTTGATATGTACACATTTAAATAGTTTTGAATTGACTTGCATGTTGATCCTTTTTGAAACGTAGATAATCTGGTAATATTAGAATTTTCAAAGGCTAACCCTGTTGTATTGGTAAGTGTGTGAAAACTGCTTGTATAGATATAGTTAAAGCTTCCCTTAAACAGTCAATATAAATTCTAACACATTTTAATATTGTTTACTTATGAATTAGTAGGTAAGGAAACAAGGACAAAATTATGAATGATACCAAATATCTCTTCAACACATAGCCACATAAACTATGAATATTAATAATCAGGATATTTTAATGAGGAATCTTGATCAGATAACTTTTAAAAGCCTTTTCGAGTTTTATAAAAATAATGACAGTGGCCGGGTATGGTGGTTCACGCCTCTAATCCCAGCACTTTGGGGGGCCGAGGCTGGTGGATCACCTGAGGTCAGGAGTTCGAGATCAGCCTGGCCAACATGACAAAACCCCGCCTCTACTAAAAATACAAAAATTATCTGGACTACTCAGGAGGCTGAGACAGGAGAATCGCTTGAACTCAGGAGATGGAGGTTACAGTGAGCTGAGATGGTGCCACTGCACTCCAGCCTGGGCGACAGAGTGAGACTCTGCCTCAAAAAAATAAAATAAAATAAATAAAATAATAACAGTAAGGATTCCTGTTGAGTGGTGTTTTTCTCCCTATCTCTATTCTAAAGGTTTCTGAAGGAACAAAATCTTTTGTGTGGTGTCTCCAGGATGTTTTCTGAAAGTAAACAGCACATTTTCCCCCTCTTTGGAACTGAAACTAAGGCCACATTAACAAGAATGCAGCTCCAGGTCTTTGTTTCATTAGTGCGGGCGTCTCCAATGAACCTCCTACTGGGAACCCCAGTAGGATTTTCCCCTGCTTACACCTTTGCTTGCCCTGTCTCCTCATGCTGCTCTGTGATGTTTGGTTTAATGAGACAACTGCTGTGATCTGGAAATAAAAAAAAAAAAAAGGAGGATCCTGTCTTTTCCTTAAATAGACAAAGGTGTAGCTGAGGGAATTCAAGATTCTGCTGTTTCCTGGCACTTTATGTTATCAACATGTGATGGCAATCCTGAACACACTGAGCCAGGAACATCCCAGTAACCATTTAATCTCAAAAACTCAGCCACGGACCGGCAGATTGCATCTCACAGAAGTCCCTTTAGCCTTAATAATGTGGAAAGACAGAAGACCTGAGCTGGAGGGGCAAAGAGTGGGTGAGGAAAGCAGAAGAGAGAGTAGGAGCTCTAAAATGTTTCTTCTGAAGTGAGAACTTGAAATGTAACCTAGTATGGGTGCAATCAAAGTACACATGGAAAATAGGTAAAGTAACTATGGAAATAAGAACAGTAATAGATACAGTAACAGTTAACAGAATAGTAATAGGAAGGTTAGGGTAGTCTAAATAAACTGAATCCTCTATATCATAGAGAAAGGTAATCATAGATAATGTCTAAAATGGATACATAAAAAAATGGAGATTAAACATAATATTTAGGGATGTAACAGTAACTACAAGAGCAATTTAAAACAGAAACTGTTTAGCAAGTGAAAAGAGGTTGTTTCTGGGTAGAAGGACTGGGTTCAAACAGGATTGAGGCAAGGAAATCTTTTTATGATGATGATGGTCTCTTGTCTTCTTTGATTGTATAACAAAGTATATATATATTGCCTAGATAATAAAAATAAAATATTTTAAATGGAACTAAAACCAGTTTGGTGGTCTGACCTATTTGATAGTGGAGCTGGGGCGGAATAGAGAGGTGAAATCCACTCTGGCATGTCAGACTCAACAGTTACACACAAAGTATGAGCTTTTGCTGTTGGCCTTATCCAGGCATGAAAGGGGAATAAGAGGATTTCCAGGGGCCTCCAGTGGTCCTGGTGTCTTGGGCTTGCTGTGAAGGTTTGGGTACAAGACAGGTGAGAGCTCAGGATAGTAAAGAGCATTCCAAAGGGAGTTTTCATAATTGAGTTTTATTTATTTATTTATTTTTGAGACGGAGTCTCGCTCTGTCACCCAGGCTGGAGTGCAGTGGTGCAATCCTGCCTCACTGCAACCCCCGCCTCCCAGGTTCAAGCGATTCTCCTGGCTCAGCTTCCCTAGTAGCTGGGACTACAGGCACACGCCACCATGCCCAGCTAATTTTTTGTATTATTAGTAGAGACGAGGTTTCACCATGTTAGCCAGGATGGTCTCTATCTCCTGACCTTGTGATCTGCCCATCTGGACCTCCCAAAGTGCCGGGATTACAGGCGTCAGCCACCACACCCGGTCCTGAGTTATTTTCATATCCTTCGGATGGCCTAGAGAAATGGTCCTATCCTCCTCGAGTAAGCTTAGATAGTTAAAGACACAAAGTAGCTCTGGGGCACAGAGGGACCCTTCTCTGCCTCGGCCCTCTAACAAACGAGTCATGCCTCAGAGAGAAATCTTGACTTTCTCCTTGCTGCTTCTGGGGTTGGAGGAGAAATGTTAACTCTGTCGGTTAGTCCAGAAATCTATTTTCTACTGGTGCCTTTCACCACTTGTTCCCAAATGTAGGTCTGTGGTGCATCTGCAATAAGTCCCAGGGAGCTTTAAAGGACACATCTCTGGGCACCATCCATGGAGATCCTAATGCTGTAAGTCTTGAGTGGCATTGAAGAATCTGTAGTGATTTTGATGTGCCATCAGGTGTGGGAGCCACTGCTCGAATCCAGTCTAGCTTATGTAGTCCTTGCAACTGTCGTGAGAAATAGAAGACCAAAGTTCAAAAATGAATCGTTTTCCCCAAATCACACTTAAAGTCCATACTTTAAGCACATGTATCTGCAGTGGTAAATGTTTAACATCCAGTTATCTAAAAACATACCTCCCTTCCCTCAAATGGGCCCTGATTTGGAGTCTTTGCCAATTTTTGTGGTGCGAATACTCTTATGTTGGAAGATTTCAGGTTGCTAATGAGAGGTGACAATGTGCTAGCAGCCCTCACTCTCAGCACCTCCTCGGCTTCTGGCCTCGGCTTCGACTCTGGTGGCACTTCAGGAGCCCTTCAGCCCGCCACGGAACCATAGGAGCCCCTCTCTGGGCTGGCTGAGGCCGGAGCCTCCTCCTTCTGTTTGCGGGGAGGTGTGGAGGAAGACGCGCGGGTGGGAACCAGGGCTGCGCTTGTGGGCCGGTGTGAGTTCCCGCGAGCGCTGGCGCGGGCTCAGCAGGCCCTGCACACAGAGCGGCCGGCCGGCACCGCCGGCCCAAGGCAGTGAGGGGCTTAGCACCCAGGCCAGCAGCTGCGGAGGTTGCGCCGGGTCCCCCAGCAGTGCTGGCCCACTGGGGCCGCACTCAAATTCTCACTGGGCCCTAGCTACCTCCCCGTGGGGCAGGGCTCGCGATCTGCAGCCCACCGTGTCTGAGCTCCTCCCCTGTGGTGGGCTCCCGCAGGGCCTGAGCCTCCTGGACAGGCGCCGCCCCTGCTCCGTGGGGCCCGGTCCCATCAACAGCCCAAGGGCTGAGGAGTGCTAGAGACTCTCGGGACTGGCAGGCAGCTCCGCCTGCAGCCTTACTGCAGGATCCACTGGGTGAAGCCAGCTGGGCTCTTGAACTGGATAGGGACTTGGAGAACTTTTATATCTAGCTAGAGGATCCTATGTGCACCAATCAGCACTCTGTGTCTAGCTCAGGGTTTGTGAATCCACCAACTGGTACTCTGTATCTAGCTAACCTAGTGGAGACTTGGAGGACTAGCACTCTGTGACTCTGTGTCTAGCTCAAGGATTGTAAATGCACCAGTCCGCACTCTGTGTCTAGCTCAGGGTTTGTAAATACACCAATCAACACTCTGTGTCTAGCTCAGGGTTTGTAAATACATCAATCAACACTCTGTGTCCAGCTCAGGGTTTGTGAATACACCAATTGGTACTCTGTATCTAGCTAACTCTTTAGCTAACTAGCACTCTGTGACTCTGTGTCTAGCTCAAGGATTGTAAAGGTACCAATCAGCAGTCTGTCAAATCAGACCAATCAGCTCTCTGTAAAGTGGACCAATCAGCAGGATGTGGATGGGGCCAGGTAAGGGAATAAAAGCAGGCTGCCCTAGCCAGCAGTGGCAAGCTGGTCGGGTTCCCTTCAGCGCTGTGGAAGCTTTGTTCTTTCACTCTTTGCAATAAATCTTGCTGCTGCTCACTCTTTGGGTACAGGCTGCCCTTATGAGCTGTAACACTGGGAAGGTCTGCAGCTTCACACCTGGTAGGGAGACCAGGAACCCACCAGAAGGCAGAAGCTCCAGACACATCTGAACGTCTGAAGAAATGTTCTGGACACACCATCTTTCAGAACTGTAACACTCACTGTGAGGGTCCACGGCTTCATTATTGAAGTCAGAGAGACCAAAAACCCACCAATTCCGGACACGCTAACAGGACTGTATGTGGAATTGTCAAGAGATGCTCAGGGACACACAAATATTTCCACCATATGGATACACTAGACATAAATAACCTTAAGAGCATAAATATTAAACTGTCATGAAATAATTAGGAAATAATACATATTGCATATTCATTGCCTTTGTAATACTATGTATTTAAGATTACATAATAAAAATTTTAATAATGCCTTGAGTTTGACAACCAGCTCGGAAACTTTCTGAAAACTTAACAACTGGCCCTCATGAGCTGATGCAAGCCAGCTCCAGCAGGGCCTGTGTGTTTGACTCGAAAGCCCTCGAGTCCAGTGTTTAATAACATGTGGTCTGTGGAATACTGGCTCTTTAAATTCTTTCCTGAAACAAGATTTTAGAGAGTCAAATATATTTGGGAAATGATGCATGATTAATTTGCTTCCTTAAAATCTACCATTTAGATGGGCATATCATAGGCCCTAAGAAGTGCTGAGGTAATGAGACCTGTTAATTTCAACCCAAGGTTTCCTTTTTCATGTAATAGCATTCAACATCTGGCAGAATCATGTATTTGTGGTTTTGTTTGTTTATATTTCTTCCTTTT
>NW_016803902.1:2373298-2376779 GCF_001698545.2 Rhinopithecus bieti
TACTGCAGGATCCACTGGGTGAAGCCAGCTGGGCTCTTGAACTGGATAGGGACTTGGAGAACTTTTATATCTAGCTAGAGGATCCTATGTGCACCAATCAGCACTCTGTGTCTAGCTCAGGGTTTGTGAATCCACCAACTGGTACTCTGTATCTAGCTAACCTAGTGGAGACTTGGAGGACTAGCACTCTGTGACTCTGTGTCTAGCTCAAGGATTGTAAATGCACCAGTCCGCACTCTGTGTCTAGCTCAGGGTTTGTAAATACACCAATCAACACTCTGTGTCTAGCTCAGGGTTTGTAAATACATCAATCAACACTCTGTGTCCAGCTCAGGGTTTGTGAATACACCAATTGGTACTCTGTATCTAGCTAACTCTTTAGCTAACTAGCACTCTGTGACTCTGTGTCTAGCTCAAGGATTGTAAAGGTACCAATCAGCAGTCTGTCAAATCAGACCAATCAGCTCTCTGTAAAGTGGACCAATCAGCAGGATGTGGATGGGGCCAGGTAAGGGAATAAAAGCAGGCTGCCCTAGCCAGCAGTGGCAAGCTGGTCGGGTTCCCTTCAGCGCTGTGGAAGCTTTGTTCTTTCACTCTTTGCAATAAATCTTGCTGCTGCTCACTCTTTGGGTACAGGCTGCCCTTATGAGCTGTAACACTGGGAAGGTCTGCAGCTTCACACCTGGTAGGGAGACCAGGAACCCACCAGAAGGCAGAAGCTCCAGACACATCTGAACGTCTGAAGAAATGTTCTGGACACACCATCTTTCAGAACTGTAACACTCACTGTGAGGGTCCACGGCTTCATTATTGAAGTCAGAGAGACCAAAACCCACCAATTCCGGACACGCTAACAGGACTGTATGTGGAATTGTCAAGAGATGCTCAGGGACACACAAATATTTCCACCATATGGATACACTAGACATAAATAACCTTAAGAGCATAAATATTAAACTGTCATGAAATAATTAGGAAATAATACATATTGCATATTCATTGCCTTTGTAATACTATGTATTTAAGATTACATAATAAAATTTTAATAATGCCTTGAGTTTGACAACCAGCTCGGAAACTTTCTGAAAACTTAACAACTGGCCCTCATGAGCTGATGCAAGCCAGCTCCAGCAGGGCCTGTGTGTTTGACTCGAAAGCCCTCGAGTCCAGTGTTTAATAACATGTGGTCTGTGGAATACTGGCTCTTTAAATTCTTTCCTGAAACAAGATTTTAGAGAGTCAAATATATTTGGGAAATGATGCATGATTAATTTGCTTCCTTAAAATCTACCATTTAGATGGGCATATCATAGGCCCTAAGAAGTGCTGAGGTAATGAGACCTGTTAATTTCAACCCAAGGTTTCCTTTTTCATGTAATAGCATTCAACATCTGGCAGAATCATGTATTTGTGGTTTTGTTTGTTTATATTTCTTCCTTTTTTTTTTTTTTTTTTTGAGATACGGCCTGGTTCTGTCCTCCAGGCTGGAGTGCAGTAGCATGATCTTAGCTCACTGCAACACCTGCTACCTGGGCTCAAGTGATCTGCCTGCCTCAGTCTCTGGAGTAGCTGGGACTACAGGCATATACCATCATGCACGTCTAATATTTTCATTTTTTGTAGAGATGGGGTCTTGCTATGTTGCCCAGGTTAATCTCAAACTCCTGAACTCAAGTGATCCTCCTGCTGTGGCCTCCCAAAGTGCTAGGATTATAGGCAGGAGCCACTGCACCCAGCCATCAGTGTGTTTTAGAATGCGCTTTGGGAAATGCGGTGCATTTTGGGAACTCCTAGGAAAGTAATTAAAGCACTGACTCTGGAGTCAGACCACCTGTGTCTAAATCCTGACTCCATCATTTACTAGTTGTGGGTCCTTGGGCAAATATAATCTTCCTGTCTCAGATTCCTTTGAGCTATAAAACGGGAATAATAATAATACCTATTTCATATGGTTGCTGCAAGGATTAAATGAGTTTATATATGTGTAAAGTACTTAACGCAATCCCAGGCACCTAAACAATGCTATATGACTACAAGCTATTTTTGTTGTTGTTATTATTCTCATACTATTCAGCTTCCAGCCCAATCATTCCAGTCTCCCAGTCTCTCAGATTTCCTATCAAGCTATACCAAAGAAGGCAACATGATGGCAAGGATGGGGCTGTTGACATTCCTTCCTGAGTTCAAAAAAGCATTTATAGCCGCACTAGAAAGATTTAGAATTTGCCATTTTCTTTCCAGAACCTGCCAACTGGGACTGTGATTTTAGATGTGCATACATTTAAATAAAGACTTCTTTAAATAGAAACCATTTAGATGTCCCATGGCATTGGTTATATAGAGAAATTTTCCTTTGACATCAAGAAAATAACAGGCCTTTTCCTTCTGAGTCAGCATGATCGGGAGCAGGAATTGTCACCCTTCATGGAAGACTGGTCCAGGTTCTGACCTTCCCTAGTTGTCTCATGTCCATGGCTTTTTCCCAGTCAGATGAAGGGCATGAGCCCCTCCAATGCCTTGTCTTCTTTGCCAGCTTAGCTAATTGCATTCTGCCTTAGGAAAAGTGATGATGGTGACACCTCAGAACAGAATTCCGCAAGAGTTAGGTTAAGAGAAGCTGGCAGTGACCTTATCATAGTTTTGTGAAAATCTGATTTTGTTTGGAAAAAAAGTGATTTAGATAAAAGGCCTAAAGAAATCATTTACAAAAAGAAATATAAAAGGCCAACAAAGATACAAATATTTCTAACCTCACTTATAATCAATGAAATGTAATAAAAATCTAAATATGTTTCTTCTGTTAGGATGGACAGCCAGGCATGGTGGCTCATGCCTGTAATTTCAGCACTTTGGGAGGCTGAGGTGGGCGAATCACCTGAGGTCAGGAGTTCGAGATCAGCCTGGCCAACATGGTGAAACCCCATTTTAGTACAAATTTTGTACTAAAAATACAAAAATTAGCCTGGAGTGGTGGTGGGCACCTGTAGTCCCAGCTACTCGAGAGGCTAAGGCAGGAGAATTGCTTGAACCCGGAAGGCAGAGGTTACAGTGAGTCAAGATCGTACCATTGCACTCTAGCCTGGGTGACAAGAGTGAAACTCCATCTCAAAAAAAAAAAAAAAAGAAAGAAAGAGAGGAAGAAAGAAAGAAAGAAAGAAAAGAAAGAAAAGAAAAGAAAAAAAGGATGGGCAAGGGGATTTTTTTGTTGATTTGTTTTGTTTTGTTTTTTTGATTGACAAAACCTGTAGTGGAGAAGGTGTGATGAAACTAGGACTCTCTTGCATGATTACTAGGACTACACAATCTTTTTGGAACATTCTTAGATAATATGCAGTATTTGAAATGCATATACCTTTTAATACAGCAATTTAACTTAAAGATAATTGGACATGTAAACAAAAATGTAAGTTCAAAGAAGTTTAAAACTAACTGTCTACGTGGTAGGTAGAATTGTTCTCAATTCTCTCTTTTTTTTTTTTTT
>NW_016803902.1:2376899-2391258 GCF_001698545.2 Rhinopithecus bieti
TTTTTTTTTGAGATGGAGTCTTGCTCTGTTGTCCGGACTGGAGTGCAGTGACAGGATCTCAGCTCACTGCAACCTCTGCCTCCACATGGCTGCAGTGAGCGCCATGATTGCACCACTGCACTCCAGCCTGGGCGACAGAGTGAGACTCTGTCTAAAAAAAAAAAAAAAAAAAAAAGTGTTGAAAAGTAGGAAAACACTCTATGAAGGATTTGTTCATATATTTATTAATTCCTAAGTATTTATTGAGTGCTTACTATGTGCCTTGCACTGTGCTATATTCAAGAAGATTACAGTGTGGTGGTAGTGGGGTTCAAGGATACTCCTGCCTCAGCCTCCTGAGTAGCTAAGACAATAGGCACACACCACCACACTTGGGTAATGTTTTGTATTTTTAATAGAGACAGGGTTTCACTATGTTCGCCAGGCTGATCTCGAATTCCTGATCTCAAGTGATCCACCCACCTTGGCCTCCCAAAGTGCTGGGATTACAGCCATGAGCCACCACACCTGGCATTGGTTTCAATTGTTCACCCCAACCTGCAGTTATAAGTGCTTCATAAGCAAGGTCTATTTCCCCATCCCTTGACTGGACTTGGCCATATGATGTGCTTTGGCCAACAATCTATGGGCAGAAGTGACATTAAGCCCAGACCTTAAGAGACCTCAAGTATTTCTGCTTTTCTTCTTGTGTTCCTATATTCTCCAAAAGAAAAGCCTGTCCCAATTGGCTCTTTGGTCTCAGAAAGAAGATAAGAGACATGTGTCTCCTCCATGGGAGGAGAGTCAGCCTTGCCAGCATATAGACAGAGCAGCTGTAAGTTGAAGCTAAAACACACACACATACACACTATATATATATAAGTATATATAAATGTAAATATATATATTTTTTTAAATTGTCATTTGAAGCCACTGAGTTTGGGGACAATTTGTTATGTGGCAGTAGTTAACCAATACAGTCCATCAATAGAATATGCTATATATAATACCATACTAAGCAGCCATTGCAAATGATTAAACCATCTATATTTTTTGACATTTAACAAATCTGTCTACTTAACAGTGTTAAGTGAAAAAAAAATCAAGTTTCACTGGGCATGGTGGGTCATGCCTGTAATCCCAGCACTTTGGGAGGCCGAGGTGGGTGAATCATGAGGTCAGGAGTTCGAGACCAGCCTGGCCAATATGGTGAAACCCCATCTCTACTAAAAAATACAAAAATTATCCTGGCATGGTGGCAAGCACCTGTAGTCCCAGCTACATGGGAGACTGAGGCAGGAGAATTGCTGGAACCCAGGAGGTTGAGGTTGCAGTGAGCCGAGATCGTGCCACAGCACTCCAGCCTGGGCAACAGAGCAAGACTCCATCTCAAAAAAAAAAAAAAAAAAAGAGTTTCAGAATATAATCTATCTAGGTACAATTACACATATGACCATGCACACACAGATAATAAGAAAGAATGTATCACAGTGGTTATTTCTGCATAACAGCAATCAAAAAATATATTATTTTCTTTTCTCTGTACTTTTGAATATTGCTTGATTTCATTTTTCAGAGACATCCATCTTTTTTGTAATTGGAGATAAGGCAATGGCAATGATTACGATATGTACTGAGAAAATAAAGACTAGCATTTTTTGAATAAATAGAAATGTAGTTAGAGAGGAAAAAGGGACCCCATATTACAAGGAGCCTCAAAAGGTAGATAGAGTTCAGATATGATATATAAAGAACTAGAATGAGACAGAATAATAGTTAACATTGATTTATGCTTACTCTAAGCACTCTGATAAGTGTACTATCTTTCATTTAATCCTCATAGCAACCCTATGAGGTCATAATTTTAATTGTCCTTATTTATTTATTTATTTATTTTGAGGCACAGTCTCACGCTGTCACCCAGGCTGGAGTGCAGTGGCACTATCTTGGCTCACTGTAACTTCTGCTTCCCAGGTTCAAGCAATTCTCCTGTCTCAGCCTCTCAAGTCGCTGGGATTATAGGCAGACGCCACCACACCCGGCTAATTTTTGTATTTTTAGTAGAGACGGGGTTCCACCATGTTGACAAGGCTGGTCTCGAACTCCTGACCTCAGGTGATCCACCCACTTTGACCTCCCAAAGTGCTAGAATTACAGGCGTGAGCCACTGTGCCCAGCCTAATTGTCCTTATTTTACAGAAAAAGGAACTGAAGCTCCGAGTAGATAGATAATTTGCAGTAGATCGCGCAGTCTAGATTTGAACCCAGGTCTCTCTGACTCCAGGACCCTTCTTTTTGCCAGTACACATGCCTAATCCCATTGCATGTTTTGCACAGAGAGAGTGATCCAGAGGCAGGAGGTATGAAATCCAAATAACCTAAGATCTTATAGCGTGAGGGACCGTAATGCAAGTCCAGTGGAGGGCATTATAGCACAGAGGACAGGCCACAGAGTCAGCTAGCATCAGAAGGCAAATCCTGTCTCTGCCCTTAGCAGTCAAGCAATCGTGTACCAGTTACTTGGCCCTCACTAACCCGGATTCATCCCTCCATGAAAACATAGAATAGATAAGAAATACCTCCTTCACAGTTATGAGAATCACTTCATTGTCTGAAGTAAGCTGCCAATATATGGTTTAGTAATATTACTAATATCAGTAAAAAACACTTTGGAAACTGTAAAATGTTAATCATATACTAATAATTGGAGTCTACAATTTTAGTGGACACAGTATTTAGGGGAAATTGAGCAAGTGAGCTGAGAAGAGATTTGAGTTGACTGAGACGGAGCTAGAAAAACAGTGTTGAGCTAGATGAAGAATGTTTCATTAAACACATCAGAAATGTGTTGAGGCTG
The DNA here is from genome assembly GCF_001698545.2 of Rhinopithecus bieti. Taxonomy (NCBI): domain Eukaryota; kingdom Metazoa; phylum Chordata; class Mammalia; order Primates; family Cercopithecidae; genus Rhinopithecus; species Rhinopithecus bieti. The sequence goes on from NW_016803902.1 coordinate 2,379,736, forward strand.
GGGGTGGTGGCTCACATCTGTAATCCCAGCACTTTGGGAGGTCTAGTGGGGGAGATTGCTTGAGCTCAGGAGTTTGAGACCAGCCTGGGCAACATGTTTTTGTAGAATACAAAAATTAGCCAGGTAAAGTGGTGTGCACCTGTGGTCTCAGCTACTCATGAGGCTGAGGTGGGAGGACCACCTGAGCCAGAAAGGTAGAGGCCACAGTGAGCCATGATTTCACTACTGCACTCCAGCCTGGGTGACAGAGTGAGTCGTGGAAGGACTACCTGAGCCAGAAAGGTAGAGGCCACAGTGAGTCATGATTGCACTACTGCACTCCAGCCTGGGTGACAGAGTGAGACTCTGTCTCAAAAAGAAAGAAATGTGTTAAAAAGTAGGAAAATACCCCATGAAGAATTTGTTCACATATTCATTCATTCCCAAGTATTTACTGAGCACTTACTGTATGCCTTGCACTGTGGTATATTCAAGCAGGTTACAGTGTGATGGTAGTGGGGGAACAAATTTTAATCAAGTGATCACACAAATCAATGTAAAATACACCTGTGATAAATGCAAAAATAAGGAGGACATAGGGTTATGGAAGCATAGTGCAGGAAAGTGCTTACTGAGAAAGTGATGCTTCAGCTGAGAGCTGAAGGATGAATAGAAATTTAAAGAGTTTAGTAACAGGTTGTTATTTTGCAGATGAATGGATCAGCATTTTGACAGGGAATTTATACTTAGCCATGTAAATCAGAGGTTCTCAAATTTGAGGGTGCATCTGAATCATGTGGTGGGCTTGTTAAAACACCGATCACTGAGCCTAACCCTCAGTTTCCAATTCAGCAGGTTTGGGGTGGGGCCTGCGGAAGTGCAGATCTAACAAGGTCCAAGGTGATGCTGTTGCTGCTGATCTGGGGACACAGTTGGCCGATCTTGGGGCCACTGCTCTAAATTAACACGCACAACACCTCTTGCCAACTAATAGAAAACGAAACGTGAGCAGTTCTAACAAATGTTTTCCAGATTGCTCACCACAAAAATCAATTTTCAAAGCCTTTTGGTTGGAATGTTTTTACACTAGGTTGAATGTTAACATTACATGTTCAACCTTTCAATCCTTATTGAAAAAATAAGAAATAAAAAATCAAAACAAAAATGCCACTGTAATCGTAGAATCACCCTGCAGTTAGCTCTGGGTGAACAAATGTCAAAGCAATGTAAACAACACTAATGGAATATTTGAAGGGAAAGGATGAGCGTCTGGCCTCCTAGACTGTAGCGGAATGGAAAGGAGTTTTGGCGTCCAGAACGAGACAAGAGATGTGCTGGGAGGAGACGGTTCATTTTGAATGATGCTATCATTTACAGCATAGGAATTCTGTTCCTTGGAGGTCGGGGAGAAGGGAAACTGCAAACCATCAATTGCTAATATATTTTAATACTTCAAAAATCTATTTTTAAGGTTACACCAGTAATGCAAGAATACATTGCCCTTCTAAACAAGTTAAATCAGTACAGAGCTGAGCCTCCCAACACTAATTCTGTCCCCTTCCCAGAAATGATTTATGATGTCCATTTGGTATTGCAGTTTGCAGACCCTCTTCTAGGCAGTTTCGAGGAGAACAATTGATTATTATTTCGTGTAATGGTATTACACTCTATGTATTCCACAATTTACTTTTTTAAAACTCATTGTTAAGTCATACGGATTTTCCCTATCAGCACCATAACTCCATCATATTCTTTTTAATTGTTTGCATATAATTGCAAAACACAGACTTAACAAGATTTATTTATATATGTTTGTTTAAGCTGTTTCCTACTCTCTGCAACTATTATATTTTAGTGACAACAAACAATGTTGGCATGAACATTGTTGTCTGTGCCTTCTTTTAGGCCTGTGTGCGTGCTTCTCTAAGGGACAAATTGAGAAAAATAACCACAGAGTCACTGGAATTTGAATATTTTTCATTTGAACAGATAATGCCAAATTGTTCTTCTATCCCCATCAACAGGGCCACTGCTTTCTTATATATTTGCCAGTAATTAATATTACCAAATATTTGTTACCAAACCTAGTGGTGAAAAAATAGCATTTCATTCATGCTTTACTCTGCATTTCCTTTGTTACTAGCAAATTTGAGCATGTTTTCATATTTTCATCATTCATTTATGTTTTCTTTGCTGTGAATTGCCTAGCTGTGATCTTCTCCTCCTTGTTCTTTATGTAGTCTAGACACTAGGCTTTTTTTCTCTGTGCATGATGTTTTCATTTTGACTTTATGTCTTTTGTCATGGAGAATTTTTAAATTTAGAAATTAGGCCAGGCGCAGTGGCTCATGCCTGTAATCCCAGCACTTTGGGAGGCTGAGGCAGGTGGATCACTTGAGGTCAGGACTTTGAGACAAGCCTGGCCAACATGGAGAAACCCCATCTCTACTAAAAATACAGAAAATTAGCCAGGCGTGGTGGCTTGTGCCTGTAGTCCCAGCTACTCTGTAGGCTGAGTGCCACTGCACTCCAGCCTGGGCAACAGAGCAAGATTCTGTCTCAAAAGAAAGAAAAAAAAAGGAAATAATTCATTTGATCATTCTTCTCCCTTTAAGGATTTTCCTATCTGTGTCTTGTTTAACAGAGCCTTTACTTTCATCTTCAACGATTCTGCACCCACTTACATGGATTACCTTTAAAACCAATAAGTCGTCTAGGCAGACTTCATCTTACAGATGCTGCAGCCTCGTCACGTCATTTCACAAATAGCAAAACAGAGGCACAAACAGGAGATGTGATGCGTAATGCTAATACAACTCCCCTCACCGCGCAGCGGGTGACAGAGCCAGCCCTTGAACCCAGGTTATCAAATTCTAAGGAAGCAGACTCTAAATTCCCCCCTGATGCATCTGCTGTGACTTTTAAAGCTAACATAGGTGCATCTGATTTGGAAAAATGTCTACCAAAGCTGGTGCTAGAGGCCAGAAGGCCAAAGGGCTCAGGGGAGATACATACCCTTCTTCAAGCCAGGCCGCTTGTTTACTCCCTGATGAGGAGCCAGTGTGGCTCCAACATATGCCAGGTCTATAACCTTGAGGAAGTAATGTGCTGCCTCGATTTCCTCATCTGCTCTCTAGAGATCAATAATGACATATGCCACAAAGCACCGCTGTGAGTTTAAATGAAATGAGTCTGTATAAGGACTTTATGTCCTTATAATTTATGTCCAAAAACATTAGCTATTATTTGCTAATAGCAATAACAACACAATACCATTCTTCTTGCTTGTTTCTGAAAACTTGCATAACTTGGGTTTCTGAGGCCTCCCAGGTTTACGGGGTTTGGGAACCTCTTGTCCACTCCTCCATATCCTTCCAGGCCACCTCATACTCCAGGCACTGTGTGACGACCAGTTCCTCACAGACCTTTAGCCAGCTTTAAGCAGGTGCATCTGTAATGCCTTCTCTTGGGTCACTCCTCATACCTTCACTTCCTGCCCCAGGCCTTCTCTGACTCTCTGAGTGGGACACCTGAGAACTTGCTGGAAGCGTGGGGCACTTAACACCCTTGGGGGCACCATTGACAACATGGAACTAAAGCTAAGGGATAAATTCAGCCCTTTTATCCCCTGCAGGCCAATAGGCTCTCAGAAACTCCCATGAATCAAGGAGTGGTCAACCCAACAATACACCCTTGTAATGATTCTCCATTCTTTTTTATTTTATTTATGTATTTATTTTTGAGATGGAGTCTCTCTCTGTCGCCCAGGCTGGAGTGCAGTGGCATGATCTCGGCTCACTGCAACCTCTACTTCCTGGGCTCAAGTGATTCTCCTGCCACAGCCTCCTGAGTAACTGGAATTACAGGCACCCACAACCATGCCCAGCTAATTTTTATGTTTTTAGTAGAGATGGGTTTCACCATGTTGGGCAGGCTTGCTTCAAACTCCTGGGCTCAAGTGGTCTGCCCACCTTGGCCTCCCAAAGTGCTGGGATTACAGGCATGAGGCACTGTGCCTGGTGGTGATTCTCCATTCTATGTTTCACTTCCCCTTGTCTCTGCCTCCTGCTCCCCAGGATCATATTCCCAAATCAACTACTTCCACACAAGCATGGATCTTATGCTCTGCTTTCAGGGAACCCAGGCTAAGATCTAACAAATTTGTAGTAACTCAATTTTCACCTGTCCTTCTCTCTAATACAGGACTCAGCCTCAGCACCCTAATTCAGTCCCCTCCTCCCCCACTATTTCTGGGAATCTTCAGAGCCAGCTCACCTGTTTTCATAAGGTTTCCTCATGTGTTCTTTGCTCTGGCACTCACTGAGTGCCACTGATTGAGAATCCACTTAAGATGCTGTCATATCCCTTGAGATCCTGACTGTGCATTGCTCAATACACATTCCTCCTCAAGGCACTGTCTTCTCGTGTTCCCAAACCTGCAGCCCTGTGGAATCGAGGCAGCACTGCATTCCTGGAGCACTCCCTGAATGAAGCCACACGACAATAGTAGAACACACAGGAAGGAGGCTTGTCCCCTCCGTACCCTCTGTATTAGTCTATTCTCACGCTACTAAGAAAGACATATGCAAGACTGGGTATTTTATAAAGAAAAGGGGTATAATGGACTCAATTCCACATGGCTAGGGAGACCACACAGTCATGGCAGAAGAACAAGGGATGTCTTACGTGGGCAGGCAAGAGAGAGCTTGTGCAGGGAAACTCCCCTTTATAAAACTATCAGACCTCATGAGACTTATTCACTACCATGAAAACAGCATGAGAAAGACCCACCCCCATGATTCAATTACCTCCCACTGGGTCCTTCCCATGACACATGGGAATTGTGGGAGCTACAACTGGAGATTTGGGCAGGGACACAGCCAAACCACATCACCCTCTCTTGTCACCTGCTCCCTGAAGCAGGCTGTTTATGCCTCATGTGCCCCATGAAAACAGCTCCTGCAGCCTCTGCCTGTGCTCAGTAGGGCTCAAACACAAGTCTGTGGGACCAGGCTGGGGACAAACAGCTGAGCAGATACCCCACTCTATCCTCCCCAACCCTGTCTTTCCCTCAACTCCAGCCAAATGGCACTTTTCAGTATGAGGCAACCCAACTCGTGCATTTACCACACATACCTGAATCCCATTTTAGACTTTAGCTGAGTTCCCTGGTATGCCTGAAAGGTGAAGGTCCCCCACGAATTTTACTGCAGCTGTTAATCAGCACTTGAGTAAGAATCATTTCCACTGAGGCTGAAACATAACCTGGCAATTTTCATTCACCCTTCAGGACCTAGCTCAGCTGTGACAGTCCCCAGTGCCTTCCTTGCACTGCTCTCCAGGCAAGGCTGGGAGCTCCTTTTGATATTCTGATAGGCCTCTGGCGGATGGTAATTCCCATCTTACTATGTTGCAACTTGCAAGCTTTTGTAGTGCTGATGCTCCTGTTAGACTGGCCCAATCTTGCTTGTCATTAAATTTCCAGTTTACAACCTGCGATGTCTACACCCTCAGAACATGTTCGTCAAATGAATGAATGAAACAGAGACATTGAGATCTTCTGGGAAGTGGGAGCATCACTAACAAATGGGTGTAAGCTCAGACTGGCTCAAAAGGGCACATTCACACAGAGGCACCTAAATGCAGGCTTGTTGATGTTTGGTCTCTCTGCTAGAGTATAAGCATCATGGCCACAAAGACTCTTGTTCACAGCTCTTTCCCCTACCTAGAACATTGCTTGGATATAGGCCCTCAATCAATAATTATTGAAGAAGTGAATGAAATGCAGGTATATTTCCATCTGTCTTCTCTCCAGAGACACTAACTGGCTTGACTTTTTGTGCTTTCTCTCCACTCCTGGGGAAGAGATGGGCACAGAACTAATCTTTCTTCCCCTTCCCAAGAGTATGGTGGACAGTGGCTATAGTTTTGCAGATGAAGCCTGGTCCTCAAGGTCAGACAAGCCAGAGGAGCAAGGCAAGCAGTCACCCATAGTTACAGTACTCTGGCTGGGCTGAGGGCAGGTGAGAACTCAGTCATGGAAATGAAACTGGAGGCAGAAGGTAGAGAGCATTATGACATTTTTCTTTTGATTTACCACTTTTGTAAGAAGTGGCCCATGTACCCAGAGAAGCATGAAGATAAGGTAAAAACTACTACAAATACTGCAATCCCAAGGCACTACTGTTAACACTACAATGAATATCCTTGCAGGCATTTCTGTATGCATGTGCAGACACATGTGTGGGCACATATTAGGTTATATTCAGCTATAAGTGACAGAAAACCAAAACAACAATGATGTCACCATGACAGAAGCTCATTCCTCTTTCACATGGAAGCCTGGGTGGGAGGCTCAGGCCTGGCAAGGTGCTCCACGATGTCAGTCACCTAGACTCCTTCTGTCTTGTTGCTAAATTGTAGGTAGCCTCCACCACATGGTCCATAGGACAGAATTTGCAGTCTCCGAAAGAGAGAGAAAGGAACAAAACAAAAGAAAGGGGTGGGAGTGGGGTTGGCGCAATAGGAATACGTGTTGCTCTTAAGGAAGCTTCCACATATTTCTGCTTACATCCCATTGGCCTGAACCAAGTTACATCGCCATACGCAGATGCAAGGGACTTGGGAAATGTAGCCATGTGCCCAGTTAAAAATCCTATTAGTGTGAAAGAAGAGAGGAGTAGATATCCAGGGGTGTCTGGCAGTCTCTGTCACAGTCACAGTGTCTATGCAATATTACATAATAGGATCACAGAGACAGTATAACACTGATAAAGATTAGAAGTCCAGAGATAACTACAGGTTAAAATCTGGTTTAGACACTATTCAGTTTACTTGTCTGTAAATTAGGGATTATAGCAGAACAAACCTATTTCATAGGATTGCTGTGAAGATTGAATGAGCTAATGTATGTAAAAGGGCTTAGCATGGTGCCTGACAGTAAGGCAGTAAGCTCTCAGGAAAGTCAGTTATTACATTTTCTGCCTTTTTTTTTATCCTCACCAATAAAACATGAATAAAGTTCTATGTTATCATCTATAGATTTCCTTGTATTATCTTTTTAAATGACTGCACAGGGTTCCATTACGCAGAGAGAACATTATTTAATTTATTCACCACTTATAGCCACCATAGATTGTTCTTAATTTTTGCCATTATCAACAATCCTTGCATTAACATCATTTTGTACTTGCATGATTACCTCCTTATGGTAAATTCCTATCTGTGAGGTAGCTGGGTCAAACATATGTGTATTTTACATGCGACAATATATTGCCAAACTTAGGCAAACAGGTAGCTTCTGAAGACATTGGAAAACTCCAGTTTAACCAACAGTTTTTGGGTACCTACTAGATGCTGAGCCTTGTGCTAGGGCTAGAGAGGGTCCAAAGATAAATTAAGACACGTTCTGCAATTAGAGAGAAAATAACTCCTAGAGTTTATATATTAAAAAAAAAAATTCAGGCTGCTGTGAATGCTGATGATGAGGTTTGAGCTAGGGTGGGAGTGTAGAAGGGTCTCCCCTGGGAAGTGTTATTGCACCTGGAAACTGAGGCCCAAAACATGTGTGCATGGATGGGGAGGGGAAGATTGGAGAAGAAAAGTATACTCTAGGGAACAAGAATATGTAGGGGAAAGTTGGTGTGATGGCTAAGAGTATACATTCTGGAACCAGGGTATCTAGGCCCAAATGATGGCCCTGCCTCTGCTACCTAAGAATGACTTCTCTGTACCTCAGTTCTCTAACCTTTACAATGGGATGATAGCAATATTAATTATCGGGGGAACCCACCCCCAATATTTCAATGTAGGTTCTTTCTATTTTCCATAAGTGTTGGCCAGCTGAGAAATAAATAGTCCAAAGAGAGGAATTTCACAGCTGGGCCACTGGGAGTGACATCACATATTGGTAGGACTGTGATGCCCACCTAAGCCTCAAACCAGCAAGTTTTTTATTAACGGTTTCAAAAGTGGAGGGGTGTAAGAACAGGGAGTAGATCACATGTTTTAAAGGGCAAAAAGGAGAACTACTGATAAGGGTCTATGTTCAGCGGTGCACATATTGTCTTGATAAACATTTTAAACAACGGAAAACAGGGTTTGAGAGCAGAGAAGTGGTCTGATCACAAATTTACCAGGGTGTAATAAAGATATTAGCAATATCTTCCCTACTTGCACATCCGTTTATAGGCTCTCTGCAAGAATTAAAATATGGCTCTTTTTGCCCTACCCTGCAGGCAGTCAGACCTTATGGTTTTCTTCCCTTGTTCCCTAAAAATCGCTGTTATTCTGTTCTTTTTCAAGGTGCACTGATGTCATATTGTCCAAACACACACGTTTTACAATCAATTTATACAGTTAACACAATTATCACAGTGGTCCTGAGGTGATGTACATCCTCAGCTTACGAAGATAACAGGATTAAGAGATTAAAGACAGGCATAAGAAATTATAAAAGTATTATTTGGGAACTGATAAATGTCCATATTAAAGTGAAATCTTCACAATTTATGTTCTTCTGCCATGGCTCCAGCCAGTCTCTCCATTCAGGGTCCCTGACTTCTCACAACAATTAATAATAAGGTTATTGTGAAGATTGAAGAAGTAAAGGCACAGAAGCACTTAGACAAGCTCCTGGCAGATAGAAAGCATACTGTATCAACTAATATCAATACTTTCATCTTCTTGTCTGCTTGAAAGTATTTTTTTATTTTAATTTTACTTTTAAGTTCTGGGATACATTTGCAGGATGTGCAGATTTGTTGCATAGGTAAATGTGTGCCATGGTGGTTTGCTGCACCTATCAACCCATCACCTAGGTATTAAGCCAAGCATGCATTAGCTATTTTCCCCAATGCTCGCCCTCCTCCATCCTCCCCCAACAGGCCCCAGTGTGTGTTGTTCCCCTCCCTGTGTCCATGTGTTCTTATTGTTCAACTCCCACTTGTGAGAACATGTGATGTTTGGTTTTCTGTTCCTGTCGATAGTGGATAGTTAGCTGAGGATAATGGCTTCCAGCTGCATCCATGTCCTGCAAAGGACAAGATTTCATTCATTTTTATGGCTGCATAGTATTCCATGGTGTAGATGTACTAGGTTTTCTTTATCTGGTCTATTGGTGGTGGGCATTTGGGTTGATTCCATGTCTTTGCTACTGTGAAAAGTGCTGCAGTGAATATATGCATGCATGTATCTTTGTAATAGAATGATTTACATTCCTTTGCATATATACCCAGTAGTAGGATTGCTAGGTCAACCATTATTTCTGGTTCCAGATCTTTGAGGAATCACCATACCATCTTCCACAATGGTTAAACTAATTTACATTCCCACCACAACAGTGTAAAACCATTCCTATGCTCAAAAGTCTTAACCCAGGATTGTGAGAGTTCAACAGTTAGCATCACAGCATGCCCTGTGCATTTTCCCCATGAGTTTCCCCATTCTGTCATTCAATCAGTATTACCTCTGGTAAGCAAAGTAGTCCAGACCCAGGCTTCGAGGTACTGTCTGGTGATGGGGGATTTTAAAACCTAAAAAGCCCACATAAAAAGAAGCCTAGTGAGTCACAGACCACTCTGTGCTGTGAAAAAAACACAGGGAGATCTGTGAGAGTCCATCAGGGTCATGTCCAGAGGGACATGACAAAGAAAATGACAAAGAAACCAAGATCTGGGGATTAGGATGCATCAACTAGGTGAAGCGTGTTGGGGGTGTGGGGTAAACCAAGCAGAGGGAACAGCCTATGGGAACCTGAGGAGGGAATGTTTAGCACATTGGAGGAACTGAGAAAAGACCATTGTGCAGTGAAGGCAATGAGAGGAGTGAGGGAGTGGAGAGGGTCACCAGGCAAGGTGGGGAGGGAGACAGGGCTGGATTGCATGCGATCGATCTCTAGCTCTCAAAGGTGATCCCCCAGAGCCTAAAGGTGAGTATGGAAACGAAGTCCTGTCACAGACATCTTAGTAGCCCTGCCAAGGTCTTCATTTTTGCTAACCAAAAGGTGCCTCTCTTAGGGTAACGCTTCACATCTCCCCTTGGACTTGGTTCCTAAACAATCCTGGAACTCAGAAGAAAAGTCCTCCACACCAGCACTTTTTTTTTTAGAAAAGAAACAGTGTTTATTGAACACCTATTATGGGCCAAGGAAAGTCCTGGGCCTTTTATCCTTCTTACTTCATTTACTGCCCAACCATCTATGAGGTGACTAATATTAACTTTCTTTTAGATAGTTAAGAAAATGGAGACGTAGAGAACACAAGTAACATGTCCAAAGTCATACAGCTATCAAATAATGGAGTCAAGTGTCTGAGTTCAAAGTCCTGATCATTTATTCCACATTGCTCAGACCACAGGATAGGCCTGTTCTGTTTTACTCACACTTGTTAGAATCTCAGGAAGCCACTTCATGGTGCAGAGTGATAGCATTTCAGACAGCAGCGAGCTGAAAATTGAAGAATCCTCTCTTTAACCAGTGTGGGGTTCATTAAGCTGCAGGGAGCTTTTAGTATTGTCAGCATTTCAAGGCAGCTCTACCTGAATAAAGGAAAGAACTAACACCCATCTCTAAAAAGGTGAATGGAAGTCTTTGCTAACTAAATACTTCAGATAAGCATCTTCCCCATTTGGCTGCAATTACCTTGGTCCCAAGTTACATCATTGCTAGTGAAATGATGAACAAAATAATGGTAATGATACTGATGGTAAATTAAATGGAAATAAAAGGAGCTCAGTGTACTGTTCAATTTCCCACTTGGGGACTACTCCTAAGCTGTGTTCTTCAGCTTCCCACTGGGAATTTCCACATGTAAATAAATATGCCTGATTGAAACTGCAAACTTCGATGTCTATATGTGGCAAGCACTGAAATCTGAGCTTGAGATTTTTCTCTGCCTCTCAGGTAGTTCCCAAGGCTAATGTCAATGAAGATGGATTTCTCTCCATGAAATGTTCCCATGAATTATGTAAATAGAGACAAACACCTTATAGGACTGACCTCTGCCACAGAATTTGACCTCCTCCTGCCCTAGCCAAACCAAGTGGAAAATTGGATTTAAAGAAAAGAATCAGGACTTCATTACAACCACATGCCTTTGTGGTGTCTGGATTCTGATCACCACAAATCAACACAACCCCACCAAGAGAAATTGCCAAGAGATGTGACAAGGGATGGACATGGCAGATGAGACCTGATTTATGTCATCAGGAGGCTCTTATCTTGCCAGAAACCCTTTATTAGGGTTTCAGCAACAATTGTTAGTTTTTCTAATAGGACACCGTACAAAGAGAGTGAGGGCCCTGGGTTTAAAACCTAGCTTTGCCTTGTATTAACTGTGTGATTTTGAATGTGTTACTTAAAAATCTTTCTGAGCACCAATTTCATCATGTTTAAAATAAGGACAGTAATAGTACCTATTTACAAGGTGGCTTTAATAATTAAAAAGAGAGGGGCGGAGCAACATAGCCGAATAGGAACAGCTCCAGTCTCCAACTCCCAGCGTGAGCGACACAGAAGACCGGTGATTTCTGCATTTTCAACGGAGG
>NW_016803902.1:2397399-2406594 GCF_001698545.2 Rhinopithecus bieti
ATAAACTGGGTTTTAGACTTTGAGTTTTTAATATGACTTGAGTGCTTCTTTGGTCTTGAAACTATATTGATTTTAGGCTGTATAAAATTAGGTTGGTTTTTAAAATATTATTTATCTGCCACTTAGTAGCAATGTAATGCAGAGCAAATCCTACCTTAACTGAGTCTTAGTTTCTTCGTTGGTTTAAATGAAATAGTCTAAGCAAAAACTATAAGACTCTCAGAAGAAAACATAGGAGCAGATTTTCCTAATCATTAATTAGGCAGTGGTGTTTTAGATATGACAAAATGCACAGTGATAAAAGAGAAAATTGACAAGTTGGGCTGTATCAGAATTAAAACATTTTATGTTTCAAAGGACATCACTGAGAAAGTGAAAAGATAACCCACAGAGTGGTAGAAGATATCTGCAAATCATGCATCTTGATAAGGGACTTGAATCTAGAGTACATTTAAAAACACATACAACTTGACTGGGCACGGTGGCTCATGCCTGTAATCCCAGCACTTTGGGAGGCTGAGGTGGGCAGATCACCTGAGGTCAGGAGTTCGAGACCAGCCTAAACAATATGGTGAAACCCCATCTCTACTAAAAATACAAAAATTAGGTGGGTGTAGTGATGGGTGCCTGTAATCCCAGCTACTCAGGAGGTTGAGGCAGGAGAATCACTTGAATCCGGGAGGTGGAAGTTGCAGTGAGCTGAGATTGCACCATTGCACTCCAACCTGGGCAACAGAGTGAGACTCCATCTCAAAAAACAAAACAAAACAACCACTTACAACTCAACAACAAAAACAAACAACCCAATTTTTAAAATGGAAAAAGATTTGACTAGACCCTCCTCCAGAAAAGATACACAAATGGCCAATAAGGGGCCAGGTGAGGTGGCTCAGGCCTATAATTCCAGCACTTTGGGAGGCTGAGGTGGGCAGATCACTTGACCTCAGGAGTTTGAGACCAGCCTGGTCAACATGGTAAAACCTCCTCTCTATTAACAATATAAAAATCAGCCGGGCGTCATGTAGTCCTGTAGTCCCAGCTACTCAGGAGGCTGAGGGAGGAGAATCACTTGAACCCAGGAGGCAGAGGTGGTAGTGAGCCAAGATCATGCCACTGCACTCCAGTCTGGGTGACAGAGTGAGACTGTCTCTGAAAAAACAAACAGACAAAAATGGCCAGTAAACACATGGAAGTATGCTTGGCATCATTTGCCACCGGGAAAATAGAAATCAGAACAATAATGAAATAGACTTTCACATCCACCTGACTATAGTAAAAAGACAGACAATAACAAGTGTTGGTGAGCGTGTGGAGAAATCCATTTTCATTGCTACTGTAAGTGTAAAATGGTGTAGCCACTTTGGAAAACAATCTGGCAGTTCATTACAGAATAAACGTAGAGTTCCTGTATGACCTAGCAATTCCATGTCTGGTAACCAAGATAAATGAAAACAGGTTCACAGAAAAACCTGTACATGAATGTTTACAAGAGCATTGTTCATAACAGCCACAAAGTGAGAACAACCCCGATGTCCACCAACTGATGATGAGCTTTGAGCACATTAGTCTACATGAAAGAGGCCACTCGACAAAGGACCACATAGTCTATGATACAGTTTTCACAAAATGTTCAGAATCAGAAAATCCTTAGAGACAGAAAGTGGGTGGGCAGTTGCCTAAGGCTTGCTGAAGAAGGGCTGAGGAAAAATGGGGAATGACTGATAATAGATAGAGGGTTTCTTCTGGCGGTGGGGGTGAACATGATTCAAAATTAGACTATGGCAATGTTTAATCAATTCTCTAAATACACTTTTTTAAAAACCATTAAATTGTACACTTAAAAAGTAAATGGTCTGGACAAGATGATTTATTGGATCTTGCCCAATTTAACATTTTATGGAATAGAAGCCCATCTTGAAATGAGGCTCGACTCTACAGGAAAAGAATGGCTCTGTCCATGTTAGTGCACAGTGAAGGGAAAGAAGTTGGGTAACTTAGCCAGTACACAGTGACAAAATCCCATCACTCTATTATAAAAATTAACTAATTCATAAATTAGGTGCCACATATATAAATTATAATTAAGCGCTTAGTAGCCACTGATGTTTGATGGGATACTTCACATATGCCTGGTCCTGTTCTTTCCATGGATTCTCATTTAATCCTCACAGCAGCTTTATGAAGCTTCAGACGAGAAACTGAGGCTCAGAGGGTTACAGTAAAGAAAAGGAGGCTGAGAGGCAAGATGCAAATGCAGGCAATTCGACTCTAAGACCTGTGCTCATGACCTCTGGCTATCCTGCCTTGCTTTCTCCATGCAGTCCATCTGGGTGCAAAGTGTGTGCTTAATCAGCAGAAGCAAATAACCAAGTCAAAAATAACCTCATAGTTTCTTGCTCTATTTCTTAAAAGCAAGGAGTATGATCATTTCATTTTTCAAAGCCCTGAATTCAGCTTTTCTTATGCTCAGGCAGACACTGTCATTTGCTTGCAAGGCACATACTCCTGGCTTCCTGGGGCTAGATGTGCTCCTCTTATCTAAGCCAGGCTGACTGGTTTTTTCTCTTTTTCTTTTGTAAATGTCTGTAATCCAGCAGCTTCCCAGCAGGCCCCTGGAGCTCCCGATTGCTCTACACCTGAGAAATTTGCTACAGAAGCCCTAAAGAAGCCAGATTTCAAAATGCATGCTATTTGTTTTTCCTCTCACCTCCAGCCATAATGCTTTGTTTGCAACACAGTAATCGTTCCACAGCCAGTGATTCCTCCATCATAAACACAAGAATACGACTCTGGGAATGTAGTGAGCAGTAGGAGACGACAAATTGTTCAGGCATGGCCTTTCCAGCAGGCTGGTCCTGATGTCAGAGCCTGTGCTGCCTTGGCGCTTGCCTCCTCAGCCCTCCTCTTCCTGCCCACACTAGATGCTACTCTCGAACCCGTGCCCAATGCAAGGCTGAAGCCTAAACCCAATGCAGGCTGTGGAGAAACACCCAAATGTCTGCTCATAACTCAGAAACCACAGTCCAGCTTTGGAGCTTACCGTAGAGATCAGAAAGGTCAATGCCCAGCCCTCGGCAAGAACTGCCACGTTCTTTTGGTATAGGCACCCAGGCCTCCAGCCTGTGGTACAGAATGCACCTGTGTGGGAATGCACACGAGTGCCTGAGTCTGTGAACATTCAGCATGCCATACAGGCCTCATGAGTTCTGTGTGGCGCCATACAAGCCACTGGGCCTCTGTGTGGGTACACTCACCTCTCTGTGAGCAGCTGGGCACACTCTCTGTGCCCCTCCAGGTAACACCTTATTAGCACCTTGGCCTGTGAGAGGACACTGAGGCCCCAGCCAGGTCCCGTTCCCAGAGGCCTTTAATCTTCCACAGTTCTAGCAAAGAATGGGGAGGTGCCCCCAGCCCTGGGATTGTCCAGAGCCTTGGAAGGCAGGTTGGCCTGGCATATGGGACTGGTACAGAGCAAAGTGGCCATTTTCTTCAGGAAAGGAGGCCTTTTCCACAGAGGGCCAGGCCCTGGCAGAAATACCCCAAGTCTTTTCTCTGTCCTCTTCCTTGTGCTCCTCCCTCTGCCTCCACCCTGCCTCTGCCCTTTCCCCAGGCTCCTCCTCCCCTATCTCATTTTTGTCTCCTTCCCTCCTCCTTTGCTTTTCTCCTTTTTCCCTTTCTTCCCTTCCTCACTCCATTCCCTATCTCTCTGCACATTTTTCTATGTCTTCCAGTCTCTGTTTCCCCCTTTTTCTCTTTGCCTCCTTGCTCCCTCTCTTTCTCTGATTCTGCCTGCCTTCCCCCCTTTCCCATCTACTTCCTCTTATGCCCACCAGGATTCCTCTCTAGGCTGCCTACCAGGCCCCCTGGAGCACACACAGGACTACTGGATTGACCATCTGACCCCCATGTGCCCAGGCAAGGTGAGGCGAGGCCATCGTCCTGCCCAGGTCCCTGCCCAACACACGCGGCATTGCAGCCAGTCGCTCAGGCTCAGTGGACCACTGTGGGCACAAGTGGCTCCTTTGGAAGGCCACTTCCTTTGCAGATAACTAGTGCTTGCATAAACGAATTGCCAAGGTCTGAGTTTAGAAAGAAGAGAAATCTCCAAACTAAAAGCCAGAGGGCTATAATGACCTTGCCTGGGGGTGACATCAACCCCAAACACTGATTCCCACCGAATTCCAGTCTCCCTCCAGTTGGGGGGCCCTATGGGAGAAGACGAGCTCAACCTCTGGGTTCCCCGTCTTCAAATGAATTACAGGTGGTCTACAGAGGAGCGCAGAGCCACGCGCGGTCACCACACCACACCTTCCTGCATGGCCAGATCTCTCAGGGTCACATTGACTGCCCTAATATTGCTTCTCTTTCCTTTAACTGCCCAGGCAGCCCAGAGAGTGGGAAGAACCTGACCAGAGAGGGTACAGTGCCTGATCAAAGGGCAAATCAACGGTCTCCAATCCCTCCAAGAAGGGACAAGAAAGTGCCGGTGAAACGTAATGGGACAGAGATAATTTCCTTTTCCAAGACTCCACTAGGGGAAAGTGACATAGGCCTACTTGGGTAAACCACTTGAAGTGGGTGGAGGTGATGAGACCCTCTAAACGTGTTTTGCTTGAGTAACAGCAGGTAAGTGCTGCCCCCTTACCTGGGAATGTAGGTCAGGTTAATTGGAGGGGAGGTAGGAAAGTCTGGGCCAGAGCGGACAGCTCGGGCAAGGAAGGTAAGAAGCTGGTCCCTGCAGAGTTTTCCATCTCAGCCTTTCACTCACAGGGCTCAGTCTTGTCTTTAAATGGCACAGAATATTTGATTGAAGAAGCATCTAATTATCAGGCCCTCAGGATCCTTGAGACCTGATCTGGTTGTGTAGCTGCCTCTGCTCCTCAGTCCGAAGCACCCCTTGTCTAGGCCTCCCTTTCTGCATTTGAAAAATGTGGGGCTGGACTCCATGGGTCTCTCAAGGTCCAGCCTGCTGGGTCAGTCTGTGAATCTGTGCTATGATTCACTCTGAAATCAAGGCTGAGTGATAGATTTGGAAGCTCTTTCTGTACATTTTCTCGATGGTTCTCTTGGGTTTGTTTATCCCTCACAGTCTCTCTGATCCTGGCCTAAAAGAACTGGGCCACAATCTGATGATCAAAACAACTGGTGCAGGACAATTGCTTTGATTTGCTGTTGGCTTCAAATCTGGATTAATGGTTGCCTTTCTAATTAAGCCTCTGAGCGCAGGATTTAAAAACTCACAGGTATCAGGTCCTTAAAATGGGCCAGCCCCTCTCACTCTGTCTCAAGGCTCCTTTTCTGTTATATAAAAAATATTTTTAATATCCTATTTACTATCCTGAAATGGAATTCATAAATAATATAAGCCACTTATGTACATGGTTTTAAAAATCATTATAATGTTCTTAGTACATTATATAGGAGACATAAGAATTTATTACAAAATACATATTTTAATACAGAAATGTTTGATTACATCCTAACTAGAGACATAATGGAGTAGTCCGAAGTCTACACCTACACATAGAATCATGGATATACTTACACATAGAACCACATGCTACACCTATACGTAGGATCATGGATATATTTACACATAGAACCACATGCTACATCTATGTGTAGAATCATGGATATACTTACACATAGAACCACGTGCTATACCTATGCATAAAATAATGGATATACTTACACATAGAATCACATGCTATACCTACACATAGAATCATGAATATACTTACACATAGAATCACATGCTATACCTATGCATAGAATCATTTATATACTGATGCATATGTGATTCTATGTCTACGACTGTGACTAGTAGCACTCCCCATGCACATGTATACAGGAGCATTATATTGGTGACTCAGATACCATAAGCAATGTTGATTTTCCAAAATGAGTTCCAAAAGAGTTTAAACAACTCAATTAAAAAAAAATTAAGTAATTCAGCAATGCTGCCTCTAAGTATATGCCCAAGCAAAATGAAATATATGTCCTCTCAAAGAGTTGCATAGGAATATTCATAGCAGCCAAATTCCTAAGAGCCAAAACCTAACAACAATTCAAATGTCCATCAAGCTGGTAAATGGATAAACAAAATGTGGTTTACTGCTATGGAATACTATTCAGCAATAAAAAGAAACAAACTGTAATCCAGGGTGCAATGTGGATGAACCTCAAAAAACAGGATGCTAAGTGAAAGGAGAGAAATACAAAAGACTATATATTGTATGATTCTTTATACACAAAATTTCTCGAAAAGACAGATCTGCAGAAACAGTAAGCAAATCAGTGGTTGCCTGGGGTGGGAGTGATAATTGACAGCAAATGGTACAAGGAAACTTGTTGGAGGAAAGGAACTGTTCTGAAGCTGGATGTTGATGATAGATGCCCAACTTCATCAAATTTACCAAAATCATTGAAGTGAATAAACACATACTGAATTGATATCACTGAAAAATGAATTAATTTTCTGGCATATAAGTCATACTTCAATAAAACTGTTTTAAAAGATGTGCATCTCTTTTGATTTATATGGTAATTCCATTTTCAAAAGTTCAACACACCCTGGTACTGTGCAAAAACAACCTGTGTTCCTATTTAAAGCAGAGCTAGTTTTTATCTGACCGGAGTCAGACAATTATGAACAAGTTTTGCATCTACATGAGTATCCAGGAGGACATGTGACAGTTGTGCAGGATGTGGGATGGTTTTTCACCGTGGAGGACTGTCCTATGTATTACAGGTTATCCAATAGCCCCACCCCAGCCCACTAAATGCCAGAAACAACATGCATTCATTGGGACACTGAAAAATGCCCCCATAACTTTCCCGATCACCTCCTGGGAAATGGTTTCTTCCCCACTGAGAATCCCTGAGATAGCCCAATATCACATAAGGAAACTGAGGCCAAGCAAGGGGGAAACTTGCCCAGGGTCACAGAGTGAGCTAGGGTTCAGCAGGATTGAATCCAGACATCCTAAATCACAGTCCAGCGCTCCTCAGCCTATTCCAGCCTTTTCACTCTTTTCTTCATCTCCAGACTTCTCCATCATTCTGGTTCTAGCATGTAAAATGAGATTCTCAATCTCATTCAGAATCCTGGAAAAGGCAGGCGGGAGGCCAGAACTTGTTGGTATTATGCTGACACATGAATGTCACTCTCAGGGAATTCAAGCAATGGGGGCAGCTGTTCTAAGGGTCCCAAATATGAAGCTGTGGTGGGTATATGGACCCAAGGATGTCAGATACCCACCATGCAGGCTAAGGTTCAACCTCTCCTCCCCAGGGTAGATACTGATGGTCCCCATGGTAGATATTGATCATTGACAATGGTGCACTTCCCATCTGAGACTGGATACAGACTCTGCCTCCTTCTTAAGGCAGACATTGTCAATTAACTGAAATTTCCAGAAAAGACACAGTTACTATCCTGGGGTGCTAGAAAAAGCTGGGTGCAGGTCTGAGACAAAGAACCAACATTAGTCCAGAAAGTTCAGCCTAGGAGAGGAGGAGAAGGGGGTGTGATAAAGAAACAGACAAAAACGAAAGACTAGACAAGGACACTGGAAACAGAGTTTCAGGCTTTAGCTCAGGCAGATGGGTCCTCAGAGAGCAGATGCTCAGTAACTGCTTGATGAATGACCACTGATAGAAGAACAGGGACTGTCTGTCCTGGTTTTACAGCAACCTCTTAGTCAGTCCCCAAGCAGGTGTTTGCTGCTCCCCAAATTGAGGCTGGAGTCACCAGGCCTCTGAAGTTCATCTCACAGCCTGGGCTTTGTGGAGGGTCCTTGACCCTTTTTAAAGGAGTTTTCAACCTGGGCCCAGGTTGTTCCCCAGAACAGCTAGTGGTGATCACAAGAACAGGTTTCTCTTGGAGGCAACCAGAGAGATTCATACAATAGCTGAGATTCATACAATAGCTGAATCTAGAGGCCAAGTGCATAGACTTCTTTGTCTCAGACAGACATGAATTTGGATCCCAGTGCTGCTAATTACTAGCTGCCTGATCTTGAGCAAGTTGCTTCTCTGAAGTCATTTTTCTCATCTCTCCCTGGGATCTAATTCACAGTGTGTTGTGAAGATTAAATGAATGGACATTCATTTGGCTTTTCAACATCTATTTATCTCTTCCTCTATTTGAAAGTAGCCATGTAATTTGGTTGTAAGAGCCTGCATCCCAAACTCCAGAAATAGGCCATCGTTGATCCAATCAATTAGGATAACACCAGCCCTGTTGCTACATTGATTGGTTAAGGGATGAGTTACCTAGGCTACGCCAATCAACCTGTGAACTTCTCCTGGTTAGTTTGGTTTGTTTTGGTCAGAGTAAAGTTCAGAAAAGTTCTTTGATGGAGCTGGGTGTGGTGCCTCATGCCTGTAACTCTGGCACTTTAAGAGGGCAAAGTGGGGAATCACTTGAGGCAAAAAATTTGAGACCAGCCTGCAAAACAAAGTAAGACCTTGTCTCTATAAAAGTACAAAAAAAAAAAAATACAAAAAAAACAACACACACACAAAACAAAACAGAACAAAAAAACCCAAAAACAAACAAACAAAAAAACTCAACTAGCCAGCATGGTGGCATACACCTGTAGTTCCAGCTACTTAGGGAGCTGAGCCAGGAGGATTGCTTGAGCCTAGGGGGTTGAGGCTGCAGTGAGCCATGATTGCACCACCATACTCCAGCCTGGGTGGCAGAGTGAGACCCTGTCTCCAAAAAAAGTTATTTGATGGTAGATATTGTTTGATGGTAGAGGTCTCCATCCCTGTGCCTCCCCTAAATATGAATGAGGAATTGTGTGGCACCAGTTAAAACCAGCAGCCATTTTGAATCCATGAGTAAATCCAGCCTAAGGAAAGCCAACACATGGAACTGGGTGGAGCTAAATTACAGAGAAGCCAAGTCAGAGTCCTGATCACACTTTACCCTGTCTGTGAACTTTCTAAGCAAAATTTGAGTGGGGCTTCCTTTTACTTAAAACATAAAAAGCACATATAAGTCTTGAATAAATGCTAGCAATCAAAACTGTATGATAATCAAGAGGATTACTAATTGAAGCCCCAAAAACAGTTTGATAATTTCAGCATATGACACATCAACAACTTTCCCAATGGTATTCATTTATTTCACCAATTCTTCTTCCTCTTTTCCTCCTCCTTCCTCCTCTTCCTCTTCCTCCTCCT
>NW_016803902.1:2410458-2441910 GCF_001698545.2 Rhinopithecus bieti
TCCACCCTCTCCCTCCCCTCCCCTTCCTCTTTCTTCTTCTTTTTCCTGTTCCTCTTCCTTCTTCTTCTTCCTCTTCCTCCTCCTCCTTCTTCTTTCTTTTTCTTTCTCCTTCTTCTTCTTCTCCCTCCTCCTCCTCCTCCTCCTTGAAACAGGGTCTTGCTCCATTGCCCAGGTTGGTGTGCAGTGACACGAATCCAGCTCACTACAGCCTCAACCTCCTGGGCTCAAGCAATCCTCCCAACTCAGCCTCCCAAGAAGCTGGGATTACAGGCACATACGACCTCACCCAGCTGTTTGAATTTTTTGCAGAGACAGGGTCCCACTATGTTTCCCAGTTCGTTTTCAAACTCCTGGGCTCAAGCAATCCTCTAACTCAGCCTCCTGAAATGCTGGGATTACAGGAGTGAGCCACCATGCCCAGCCTACCAATTCTTCAAATAAATTAATTAAACAAATAATTATTGCCTTTCTACTATGTGACAAGCCTGGTGCTAGGTGTGGGGTTAGAGTGAGGAGAAAGATGGAGATGATGCTGCCCTCTCAGACTTTATTATCTAGAAATTAGGTAAGTATTTAAAGTGTGATAAGTGTTAACATGGAGAAATGGTAGCAGGAATGGATAAGTGTACTGGTCAACATCCTCCCTACACATCCCCTCATCATTGATAAGTTTCTTTCTTACTAAGCAGAAAGGAAAGCCTGCACACTCACAAACGTGGGCATATTTAAAACGAAAACTTTGCAAGATTATAGTGAATGGAGAAATTCTACATCAAAGTCATATGGTTTTCAGTGTGAAGATGTCAGGATTTTTCCCTCCCTCCCTCCCTCCCTTCCTTCCTCTGCTTCAGCCAGGTATGCCTTCTTTACCTTCCTCTATCTCCTTACCTTCATCTACCTTTAAGACCCAGCAGAGACTCTATAAGAGGCTCCCTGGCCAACACAGGTGCTTACATTCTCCCTCCTGGAACCTTGCATCTGTTTTCTTCTAGAGCTCACTCTATTCTACTCCTTTGGTTACCCCGGGTCTCCTAGTATCCAATGGCCCGTTCTTCCAGCTGACTATCACCTTGTCTTGTGTTCCAGGATCTGAGCTCTTATAATTTGCATTTGCCTCAGTGATATCTGTATTAGTCCATTCTCAAACTGCTATGAAAAAATACCCAAGACTGGGTAATTTATAAAGAAAAGAGGTTTAATTGAGTCACAGTTCCACATGGCTGAGGAGGCCTTGGGAAACTTACGATCATGGCAGAAGGCACCTCTTCAACAGACGGCAGAAGAGAGAATGAGTGCTGAGCAAAGGGGGAAGCCCCTTATAAAACCATCAGACTTCATGAGAACTCACTCACTATCCTGAGAACAGCATGGGGGAAATCACCCTCCGTGATTCAATTATCTCCACCTGGTCCCACCCTGGACACGTGGGGATTATTACAATTCAAGGTGAGATTTGGGTGGGGAAACAGAGCCAAACCATATCATTCCACTCCTGGCCCCTCCAAAATCTCATGTCCTCACATTTCAAAACACAATCATGCCCTTCCAACAGTTCCCCAAAGTCTTACCTCGTTCCAGCATTAGCCCAAAAGTCCAGGTCCAAAGTCTCATCTGAGATAAGGCAAATCCCTTCCATTTATGAGCCTGTGAAATCAAAAGCAAGTTAGTTACTTCCTAAATACAATGGGGGTACAGGCATTGGGCAAATACACCTGTTCCAAATGGGAGAAAATGGCCAAAACAATAGGCCCCATGTAAGTCTAAAATCCAATAGGGCAGTCATTAAATCTTAAAGTTCCAGAAGATCTTCTGTGACTTCATGTCTCACATCCAGGTCAAGTTGATGCAAGAAGTGGGCTCCCATGGCCTTGGGCAGCTTTGCCCCTGTGGCTTTGCAGGGTACAGCCCCACTCCCAACTGCTTTCACAGGCTAGCATTGACTGTCTGAGACTTTTCCAGGTGCATGCTGTAAGCTGTTGGTGGATCTGCCATTATGGGGTCTGGAGGATGGTGGCCGTCTTCTTACAGTTCCCCTAGGCAGTGCCCCAGTGGGGACTCTGTGTGAGGACTCTGACCCCACATTTCCCTTTTGCACTACCCTAGCAGAGGTTCTCCATGAGGGATCCACCCCTGTAGCAGACTTCTGCCTGGACATCCAGGCATTTCCATACATCCTCTGAAATCTAGGCAGAGGTTCCCAAACTTCAATTCTTTTTGTCTGTGCACCCACAGGACCAACACCATGTGGAAGCTGCCAAGGCTTGTGGCTCTAAAGCAATGGCCTGAGCTGTGCATTGGTCCCTTTTAGCCACGGCTGGAGCAGCTAGGATGCAGGGCACCAAGTCTTCAGGCTATACACAGCAGGGGGGCCCTGGACCTGGCCCATGAAACCATTTTTCCCTACTAGACCTCTGGGCCTGTAATGGGAGAGGCTGCCATGAAGGTCACTAACATGCCCTGGAGACATTTTCCCCATTGTCTTGGCAATTAACATTTGGCTCCTTGTTACTTATACAAATTTCTGCAGTGGCTTGAATTTCTCCCCAGAAAATGGATTTTTCTTTGCTACTGCATTGTCAGGCTGCAAATTTTCCAAACTTTTATGCTCTGTCACCTCTTGAATGCTTTGCTGTTTAGAAACTTCCTCCACTAGACACCCTAAATCATCTCTCTCAAGTTCAAAGTTCCACACATCTCTAGGACAGGGGCAAAATGCCTCCAGTCTGTTTGTTAAACTATGGCAAGAGTCACCTTTATACCAGTTCCCAACAAGTTCCTCATCTCTATCTGAGACCACCTCAGCCTGGACTTCATTGTCCATATGACTATCAGCATTTTGGTCAAAGCCATTCAACAAGTCTCTAGGAAGTTCCAAACTTTCCCACATTTTCCTGTCTTCTTCTGAGCCCTCCAAACTTTTCCAACATCTGCCTGTTATGCAGTTCCAAAGTTGCTTCCACATTTCAGGTATCCTTATAGCAGCACCCCACTCCCAGTACCAATTTAGTGTATTAGTCCATTCTCATGCTGCTATAAAGAACTACCTGAGACTGGGTAATTTATAAAGGGAAGAGGTTTAATTGACTCACAGTTCCACATGGCTAGGTAGGCCTCAGGAAACTGACAATCATGGCAGAAGGGGAAGCAAACATGCTTCACAAGGCAGCAGGAGAGAGAAGTGCTGAGCAAAGGGGGAAAAGCCTCTTATAAAACCATCAGATCATGTGAGAACTCACTCACTATCATGAGAACAGCAACATGGGGGTAACCACCCCCATGATTCAATTACCTCCCACTGGGTGCCTCCCACAACATGTGGGGATTATGGAAACTACAATTCAAGATGAGATTTGGGTGGGGACACAGCCAAATTGTATTAATATCTAACCCATTACTCTGTCCTAAGGGCTTGTTTTATACCTGTCCATATTCCCACTTGCTTACTGGTGGCTTATGAGATTCTGAAGACAATTCAATTAGTTCCTGGCCCTCAGCCTAGACTTGGTGGTACTTACATAAATTCCTACTGCTAACATAATGCAGATAGTGCCTTCTCACTCACTGCAAAGAAGAAAAGAAAATTGCTCCATTGCTATCTCATCTTCCCTAGCCTTGCTTTATTACATATTTTTAAAGCAAAGAAGTAACACAGGCTTAAGGATAAAAACTCAAACAGTATAGCATTTGGTAAAGTAAAAAGTGAAAACCTTTCATTTGCTCTTCTGTATCTCCTCTCCCTGGAGACATCCATGCTACCAGTTGGATGTGTAGCCTCTGACCTAGGGTAGTCATATGGGCTCTAAAAGCAGGTCACGTGGATTCAAGTCCAAGCCCTTACTAGTTGTAGACTTGAGCAACTTGTAGGTTAGCTAACCTCCCTATGCCTTAGTATATTTATCTGTAAAAGTAGGATAGGCCAGACATGGTGGTTCACACCTGTAACCTCAGCACTTTGGATGACTGAAGTGGGAGGATCACTTGAGTCCAGGAGTTCAAGACCAGCCTGGGAAACACGGTGAAAACCCATCTCTACAAGAAACACAAAAATTAGGTGTGGTGGTGTATACCTGTAGTCCTAGCCACTGGGGAGGCTGAGGTGGGAGGATTGCTTGAGCCTGGGAGGTCGAGGCTGCAGTGAAGCCATGATTGTGCCTTGCAAGCTCCAGCCCTGGGTGACAGAGCAAGACCTTGTCTCCTGAACCAACAAACAAACAAACCAATAAACAAAAAAACAACACCACTAGACCTAATAAAACATCCTCTCATGGGGTTACTTGAAGGGAAAAACCTAAAAAATATACAGAACAATGATTGGCACTTGTTAAATGCTTATAAGAATAAATAATTCAAGGCCGGGCCGCGGGCTCAAAGCCCTGTAATCCCAGCAATTTTGGGAGGCCGAGACGGTGGATCACGAGGTCAGGAGATCGAGACCATCCTGGCTATCATGGTGAAAACCCCGTCTCCTACCTAAAAAAATACAAAAAAACTAGCCCGGGCAAGATGGCGGGCGCCTGTAGTCCCCAGCTAACTCGGGAGCTGAGGCAGGAGAATGGCGTGGAATCCGGGAGGCAGAGCTTGCCCAGTGAGCTGAGATCCGGCCACTGCAACTCCAGCCCTCGGGCGACCAGAGCAAGACTCCCCAGCGCTGCGCACAAAACAAAAAAAAAAAAAAGAATAAATAATTATTATCTAACCTTGTTTTAGTAACAGCTATATAGGGTCCCACAGGGCAGGTGTCTTTTATTGATAACTGACGTGGTTTACAAATTCTACCTACTCCAAAATCACAGTCCAATACTGAGAACAAATATTTGAAGTTGGGGCCACTTGGAAAATCTAGAATATGTGGTTTGGGTTTTCTTTTCCTTTTCTTTTCTTTTTTTTCTTTTCTTTTTTTTTCTTTCCTTTTCTTTCCTTTCCTGTTCTTTCTTTTCTTTTCTTTTTTTTTAGATGGAGTCTTGCTTTGTCACCCAGGCTGGAGTGCAATGGCAAAATCTTGGCTCACTACAACCTCTGCCTCCCAGGTTCAAGCGATTCTCATGCCTCAGCCTCCTCCTGAGTAGCTGGGACTACAGGTGCCCACCACCATGGCCAGCTAGTTTTTGCATTTTGGTAGAGACAGAGTTTCACCATGTTGGCCAAGCTGGTCTTAAACTCCTGACCTCAAGTGATCTACCTGCCTCGGCATCCCAAAGTGCTGGGATTACAGGTGTGAGCCATGGCGCCTGACTGGTTTTGGTTTTCTTACTTGGAATCTAGTGACACTTCTTATTAAAGCTTCCTAGTGTTCACTTGCTGGCTAGAAGGTGCTGCAAGAGACCATTTTCTAGCAAGGGTCACTATTCTTCTAGAAATAAGGTTTCAAACCAGGCACCCTTTCTTTCCTCCCAAGTCTATGTCCTGGGTAGCCAGCACCTTGGATAATGAATGCTGCTTTGAGCTGGGATTACTACCAATTAGAAATGAGACAGTTTTTCTCTCTGCTTTTCAGCATGCTTGGCTGGCAACACTCTTGGTTCCTAACAGGTTAAAGTGCCTTTGTTTGAATAGTCCTCTTTCCTGGAGAAAGAGAAGGGAAAGAAGCAACCCAGACCAGATGGATCTAAATTGAACACACTTTTCTCGGCACTTAATTTCCCCTACACAGAGCACAAAAGGCCTTCTGGGAATACTTCCCAAGCAGTGCCTGGTGTTTTAACCATTCGACAGCCATTAACCACACTGAGCCTCACAGGACTCAGCTCCCCACCCCCACCGAAGAGCCCAATCAGGCTACCATTTACCTGGTAAAATGTCCTGTAAGCAGCACCAACCAATCTTCCCCAATAAAAGAAGACCACAAACGATGTTAACAACTATGCTCGGCAGAGCCTTGATCTATAGATGCAGATGAGGAAAAACAAAAACAAAAAAAGGTCAAATATAGCCCCTGGAAGCAAATTTTCCATCTTTCCCAGTTAAGATGTCCATTCCATTTTTGTCTCCTTTTATTAGTGGTGCTGTCCATTATTAATGATGGGGTCAAAGGCAGATCAATAGGAGGTAGAATTCTCAGACATTCTTTCTTTTTCACATCATATCCAATCAGCTGTCAGCTTGTCTACTCTGTGATGGGTCTTATATCCATTCCGACTTTAGAATCTCTACTGTCTATTTTCTAGTTTAACAAAGTATATTAAAAATATTGGGTACTTTGTTGACACTCAGTCAAGGGCACAAATCCTAACAGTGTTATTTACTAATTGCAGACCTCTAGCAAGTCTCTTAACCTCCCTAAGCCTTATTTGTCTCATCCGTTAAAAGGGGAGTCTAATGCCTAATGCATAGCACTATTGTAAAGAATAAACAAGAACTGTGTTACAAGTGTCCAGTGCTGTTGGCACCTACTAGGCACTCAGAAAATATCTGCTGGACAGATGAAGAGGAAGTGAATGGAGACTTCCAGTTAAATGTGATGAATGTATATTTACTTTTACTCCTTCCCAAAACCACACTAAAATGATAAAGAGATTAAAAAACAAGTCTAGACGGGTTGATAGGTGCAGCAGACCACCATGGCACATGTATACCTATGTAACAAACCTGCATGTTCTATACACATATCCCAGAACTTAAAGTAAAATAAGAAAAAAAAAAAAAAACAGCCGGGCGCGGTGGCTCAAGCCTGTAATCCCAGCACTTTGGGAGGCCGAGACGGACGGATCACGAGGTCAGGAGATCGAGACCATCCTGGCTAACATGGTGAAACCCCGTCTGTACTAAAAAATAAAAAAAAAACTAGCCGGGCGATGAGGCGGGCGCCTGTAGTCCCAGCTACTTGGGAGGCTGAGGCAGGAGAATGGCGTAAACCCGGGAGGCAGAGCTTGCAGTGAGCTGAGATCCGGCCACTGCACTCCAGCCTGGGCGACAGAGCGAGACTCCGTCTCAAAAAAAAAAAGAAAAGACAAGAAAAAAAAAAACAAGTCTAAGTCAACAAAGACACAGATAAAAACAGCATAGCCTTGATCTGTGTGGTTTGTAAATGCAAGGGAGGCAAATGCAACCAATACACATTTGTATTGGTTATCACTTGCTGCATAACAAACCACCCCAAAGCCTAATGGCTTGAAATAAAAATCATTTTACTTGCTCATAATGGTGCCACTCAGTCATTTGGGCTAGGCTCAGGTAGGTAGGTCTACTGTTGGTATTAAATGAGTTCATTCATTTGCAGTCAGCTGGTAGCTGGTATGACAGGTCTGGGTTCTGCTGGAATGGTTTGGCTTCTCTCCATGTGATCTCTCACCATGTAGGAGTTTAGCCATTGATTCTTCTCTTGGTGGGCTCAGGTTTCCCAGCAGTCAGAGAGTAAATCCCAAAGCAGAAGCCTCTACCTGCCTCACATTTGCTAATTCAATGTGGGAGAGAGCTACACAATGTCGTAGATAACTTGATTCATTGGGGGAATTGCTACAACAGTCTACCACAACCTCTGAAGCACATTTTCCAATGTTACTCTCTTTTTCAATTAAGACAACTACATCTCTGTTGTCTCTTGTTGATAGAAATGCTTTCCAGCAGTGCTGATAGAGTCAAAGATAGGTCAAAAGAGATAAAAACAAGTGGACAAGTGAAACTGTCTTAGCAGACCAGAGAAAAAGGAAACCAAAATCTGAAATGGGGGAAACCAAGAAGGAAGTTAGTTCATGCAATAGAAGCCTAGAGGATTCAGAAATTGAAGGCAGGAAGTACATCAGAAATTCAGTGTGCAGGTGAGGCTAGAAGAAGAATGAGCTGCAAGTTTGTGTAAGAGGCATTATCTTGACTTCTATATCTTTTCTCCCACCCTATACAATCATGTAAATACCCTTGTTATATCCCAGAGCCTGGAAGTATACTCTGTGGAGGTGCTGAATCATAAGGACTCTTCCGGGTATCAGGCACTGCTAAATGTGAGGGCACCATACTGCAAACAGGGGAATTATACACTTGACGGTAAGAAAACAATGGTGAAAAACTTACATGATTCCTCAACTGGCTAACAGGAATTCCTGAAAGAAAGAACAGAGAAAAAAGATATGAAGAAATGATCAAAGACTTCAATAAATTTTGATAAAATTTCCCAGAAACGAGTTTGTAGACTGAAAAGACCTACTAACTACCTTGCAGAATGAATTAAAAAAAAAAAAAAAACAGAGAAAAAACAGAACTAAGGTAAATTATTGTGATTTCAGGATAACAGAGATAAAGAGATAAATCCTAAAAGCAGCCAGAGAGAAAAGATCAAACAAAGAAAAATCAACAAAAATAAGTCATATACAAAGGTTCAGACATCCATACGGCATCAGACTTAGTGGCCACATCGGATGCTAGAAAATAGTGGAGCAACACCTTCAAAATAATGAGGGCAATGATCTCCATATTCAGCCAAACTGTAGTTGTGACGGTAGGCTAAGATATTTCAGATATTAAAGATCTGAAACAGTCTACCTTACATGCATCTTTTCTTAGGAACTTACTGAAGGGACAAAAATTAGGAAGACATAGAAACTAGAAAACAGAGTGTGCTTGTTATCTTGTCTTGCAGCTGCAAGCCCACAATTCTATACTCTGCTATATGAGTCTGGGGCTCAGACTCCAAAAATCACTCTTCACCTTGGCCAGCTGACTCCGTTAATCTCTGCCAGTGGGGAGCATGGTTGCTAGAGGGAGACTGGAGGACTGGGGAAGGAAGAAGGGACCTATTCCTTATCATTTGCTTGCTGTTCTCTTGCAGTTTCTGAGAGCATCACACTGGCAACTCTTCTTCCCCCTGGCAGCAAAATTTCCTTCTTATAGCAACTGTTAATCCAGTTGACAGTTTCCCCAACACTTTCAAAATCAGCCTCCTATGCCCCTCAGAGACACCAGTACCAGCTAAGCCACCTCTCATCCTCTGGTCTGTTAAAATAACTGGCATCATTTTTGAAGCCTGACTGATATACCCAAGATCCAATACAAGATTAAAACAAGAACTCAAAGGGTGAGGGTGGAAGGACATCCTGGGACAATTGTTATGTACCAGACTGGAAGATTGCTTAAATTGATAGCCCCAGTTGGTGACCTTCCTGTATCTGTATTCTCTGTAAAGTGACTTTTCAGATTCATCCATCAAGACATGGAGTCTGTTTTGGTACTCCTTGATTCTTGGCTGGCCTTGTGACTTGTTTAGCCAGTACAAAGTGAAAGAAGTCACAGTGAACCATTCTAATCCTAGCCTCAATAGGCTTTGCATATTTCCTTTCTCTCTCTTAGGTCCTTGTCTCCACCACTGAGCCTGGGCTAACCTGCTAGAAGGATAAGAAATCATATTATCCAATAGCCCCCCACCAACCTCCTGCCCCAAGCACAGCTACTTAACTAAGCTGCAGTTAACTGCAGATGTCTGAAGGAGTCCTGCCAAGACCAGGAGGACCATCCAGTTGTGCTCAGTCCCAATTGCCAACCTGAAGAATTGCGAAGTAAATAAATGAACTGAATAAATAACTGATTGTTTTAAACCACTAAATCCTAGGGTAGTTTGTTTTACTGAAATAGCTGATACACAGGCTTAGAGAACAACGAGTTCACATTGGAGCAGAGGAGTTGGAGGCTCACAGAGATCTTCAAGAAAAAAGGTGGTATCATTAGATAAGTTAATATGTTTGAATATATTGACAAGAATATTTACATTTCTAGTGAAGACTAAGCAATGATTTTCTTTTAGATTCATAGAAAGCAAGGAAATTTGTTATCCAAAACATTGTACAAGAATGAAAATGAAATCATAATGTCCTGAACATCTCATCTATGAATAATAGTCGCATGGTCATAATAAAGCAAAGAATGAATATTGTTTTAACTCCAACTTATGATAGATAATGACACTGGAAGGCTCAGAGGAGAGGGCTTGTATGTACATGTGTGATGGAAGGTGAGGTGGTGAAATGAAAGAAACCCAAATCCTGCTTTCCATAGTTAGAAGTCAAGAAATAGCAGAACAATCATGTTAATTAGAAGCATGGAGAAAAGCATCAGAAGAAACAGCTGAAAGATTCAGTAGATGGCTCTAGGGAGTCGCAATTGTTAGTGGAGTAAACTGGGGCAAAGGACGGTGCCTTTTTATTTATTTGTTTTTTGAGGCAGAGTCTTGCCCTGTTGCCCAGGCTGGAGGGCAGTGGTGTGATCACAGTTTGACAGTAGTTTCTCATTGCAAGCTTTGTGAAACGATTCAATATGACCTATGTATGTATATAACAGACAGAAATAACATTCAAATTAAAAACTGAATGGACCAAGGGTGGTGGCTCACTCCTGTAATTCCAGTACTTTGGGAGGCCAAAGTGGGAGGACCTCTTGAGTCCAAAATTTCAAGACAATCCTGGGAAACAAAGTGAGACCCCATCTCTACAAAAAATTAGCCAGCGTAGTGGCACACACCTGTAGTCCCAGCTGAGGTGGGAGCCCGGGAGGCAGAGGTTGCAGTGAGCCGAGATTGTGTCATTGCACTCCAGCCTGGGTGACAGAGTGAGACCCTGTCTCAAAAAAAAAAAAAAAAAAAAAAAAAAAAAGAATAGACTGCATGGATTTTCTTCAATAGTAGTTGCCACTTAACTTGCCTCTTGGGTGGTTTCAGCAACCACGGCTTTTCATGATACTGTTTTTACCAATGGAAATGCAGACAATATTCATCAGTAATTCTCTTCAGGCTGCTAGGGCCTCGCTCCCAAACCCAATCGTGTGTCTTTGATTCTACCTCCTAAAAATAGTGATCTACCCCTTCCCATCACCATGCCTCTGTAAGAGCTCAAGACACCAGCATCCTGCACCTGGACCTCTGCAGCATCTTCTCAGTGACTCTTCTTCCCTCTCATCTTTCTAGTACCCTTCAAATATTCTTCACAGAGCTGCCAGAATGCGCTTTCTAAACAAGTCACCTCAGGTCATTGCCATATCTAAAAATCCTTTCTTGATTTCCCTTTGTCTTTAGAACACAATATAAACTCCTCAGGCACAGCTTTTCATGCTCTGGGCTCTCCGACCCCTTCCAGCCTCATCTCTTGCCATCTGTCAAGCTAGTCTCCAGCCATACTCAGCATCTTTCCTCTCTTTATTTTGTCATGCTCTGGTTTTCTGCCAAGCTTTTGCATGTGTGATTCCCTCTGCCTAGAACATGATTCTCTTTTCTGGCAGGCACTGTTGGTTGCCTACCCAAAATTCAGTCTTTCCTATTTGCCAACAGAATCCTGGAAATCTCTTAGTCTCAAGGAAGGTAGGTGCAGACACTGGTCTAGAGGTGACATATAGTCCAGTTCCAGCTAATGATTTTTTAAAGGAAGTCGTTTTGTGACATCTTGAGAGATTTCTCCTTCTTTACAAGAAGATATGTAAGCAAACACTCTCAGCCCCATACTCCCCTAGCTTTCTCCCCTACAAACTGATTATGAGACCTGCACCTGTCACAGACCAATAAGAGAAAGGAAAGTGATGTTGACCAGAAGTCTGACTTCCTAGATCCCCTGGACCAATGCTAAAAACCACTTACCACCAGACACTTTGTTACATAGAAAAACAACCTTCTCTTTGTTTATGTCACTGTTGTCTGGATTTCTGTTACTTGCAGCTGAAAGCATTTACACTGGATACAACCACCCTTCCCAAGCTAAATCCTGTTTGTTCTGCAGGACTCAGCAAAGTTACCACCTGGACCAGATTAGAGAACACTCTCCCCCAACCCTGTGTACCTGTAGCTTTTTAAATTATAGTATAATGGCTAAAAGCCATATCTAAAGCCAGACTGCCTAGGTTCACAGCTCAGCTACCAACAAGTTGGTGACTTTGGGCAAGTTGTATATTTGCTCTCTGCCTCAGTTTTCTCATCTTTTAAATGGAGATAAGAATATTACCAACCTTATCTAATTGTCATAGGGATTTGGTGAGTTAATGCATGAAACGTACTTTGCACTTGGCTCCTAATAATCATTCAATTAATGTTTACTGTTGTTAACACAAGCTTCCTCACAATCTTATCACAATAGCCTATTAGTCCTCTTCCCTGATAGGTCATAAACTTAATGAAAGCAGAGGCTGCATCTATTGTATTGCTCTGTCCTCAGGAATACCTGGCCTGGAGATATGCCCAGTAAATGTCTATTGAGTGAATAAAAATATTATCACACACTGTGAACAGTATATGAAAAGCAGAACAAGTCGAACATTAACCCAATTGAAAAGGCTTTTTATTTTTTTCCCCCATGTGAAACTAGTGAAGGGAGTTAAAAAATCAGCAACTTAGTTCTAGAAGGCTACTGCAGGAGAAATTCTCACTGATGCCTCAAAGGACATTCAGGTGCTTCACTAGCCCCCAGGATGGTAAGGTTCACTCAATCAAGAAGAAAATTACCTAAGCAGCCAAAAGATATTCGTATAGTCAGCGTTGGGCCAATTGTCCACAAGCATTTTATCTTTGCCTTGTCCAAGTCTGCCTTCTAAAGATAGAATCTGTAATCAAAGATAGGTTGTGGAAAATAACAATGAATCAAAGGGCACCAATCTGAGATAACCATATCTCTAAGTATCTTTCTTGTTTAATTTTGATTCACAGTGCTTTTTCTTGCCACTGACAGCCAGTGGGGCAACTCCCACTCTCTGATTTTTCTTTTTCTCTTTCTCTCTCTCTCTCTTTTTTTTTATCTTGTTGCATACTAACCATTCTCTGTTTTCAACTCAGCCTTATCCCTTAGTTAGTTGGAGCTTTATGATAAAGTTATTTTTTGGAGTGTGTCCAAAAAAGTAGGGAAGAAAAAAATCTAGCTGAAGGATGGTTGCATACAAGTATTTTCTGGTGAGTGAGCAGTTTTATTCTCTCATGTCTGACAGGTAAGACAGGTCACAGTGCTCTTTGGGTCTTCAGAAACCTTCTACCATCCATCTTCATGGTAATTTACCCTCTTATCTCTTTCTTTTTCTTTCACCTTGAGCAATTATGGCATCTTTCTTTGCAGAAGCTCAGTAATTGGAAAACTGGTTTATAAATCTGGTAAGTTTTTCTTCTTTGAAGACTTTTTTCTTATCACATATAGAGCAAAGAGAAAGAAAAAAGTGTACATTTTAGTGAAACCTAGAAGGCTGAGCATTGAGTATACTTAATATTCCCACTTTTACCCTTCAAGAAAAACTTGAATAAGGGCATAGGAATTTGATCATTTGGATAACTCAGGGCTAAAACCATATTAGTAATTTTCTTTTAAAAACGTATTTTAGGCCAGCATGTTGGCTCATGCATGCCTGTAATCCTAGCACTTTGGGAAACCAAGGTGGGAGGATAGTTTGTGTCCAGGAGTCCAAGACCAGCTTAGGCAACATAGTGAGACCTTGTCTCTACAAAAAGTTTTTAAAAATTACCTGGGCATGGTGGTGCATGTTAGTAGTCCCTGTGACTTGAGAGGCTAAGGTGGAAGGAATCCTTGAGCCCAGGAGGTCCAGGCTGCAGTCAGCCATGATTGTGCCACTGCACCCCAGCCTGGGCAACAGAGCAACATCTTGTAAAAAGAAAAAAAAAAAAAAAAAGAAGTATTTTTAAAGACTTATAACCTCTGCATTGGGTTTAAACTATACTTGCAAGAGGGCATCAGCTCCAAGGATTGCTTCATAACCAAGAGAAAGTAATAACAATAATATTGGCAACAACTCACATTTATCAAGGATTGTACTAAGCGCATTACTTCATTCACTCACAGCAAATCCATGAGGTAGATTCTATTATTATCTCATTTTCCAAAAATGTTACTGAAGCTTAGAGAGATTAAAAGCCATTTGCTAGAGATCATGGAACTAGTAACTGGAGCTGGGAACCCAAACTAGGTCTAACTCCAAAGCCTGTGCTCTAAACAAAGGTGTGAACTCACATAACATGTTTGACCAGCATGAGAATCACCTTAAGAGGTTATCTGGACCCATCTCAAAACTGCCTCCAGCTTTCTGAGGGTTTTTTCCAGCTAAATGCTCCTGATTTGAGACCTGGTATTGATCAAAGAGATAGCTACAAAGAGTACAGGCAGGAGGTGCAATGTACAGTTGGCATATGTACATTGCTTGCTTCAGAAGTATTTTTAAATACAGTGTAATTAGACAGGTGTTATACTTCTCGGCACTTGTTTCAGGGATGCTTCATATATTGATCTTGCCCACTTGGCCACTGTAGGCCTTTCAATGTGCCATGCCTATTTCATTCAGAGCTGGAAGGAGATTTAAGAAATTATTTAGTCTGACACTTCCATTTCGTTGGTTTTTGTTTGTTGGCTTATTTCTCTGTTACACTATTGTTGCCTTGTCCGTTTTTTGTCTCAGTGTCTACTTTTCAGCTAGCTTTCTCCAAATCATGTTTCAGTAACAAACAATCCCCCAATCTTAGTGGTTCACAACAATAAAGTTTGATTTCTTGCTTAGATTATGTATTAGTCAGGGTTCCCTAGAAGGACGGAACTATTAGGATAGATGTATATATGAAGGGGAGTTTATTAAGGAGTATTGACCCACACAATCACAAGGTGAAGTCCCCTAACAGGCTGTCTGCAAGCTGAAGAGCAAGGAAGCCATTCCAAGTCCCCAAACCTCAAAAGTAGGGAAGCTAACACTGTAGCCTTCAGTCTGTGGCCAAAGGCCCGAGAGCCCTGGCAAATCACTGGCGAATGATTCTGAATACTACAGAATTTAAACATGCCACCCTTCTACCACTCTTTGCCTGAGCTTCGCAACACAGGGTAATATCAATCCAGGAATCCAAAAGCTGAGGAACTTGGAGTCTGATGTTCAAGGGCAGGAAGCCTCCAGCACAGGAGAAAGATGAAGGCCAGAAGACTCAGTGAGTCTGTTCACTTCACTTTCTTCTGCCTGCTTTATTCTAGCCATGCTAGCAGCTGATTAGAAGGTCCCCACCCAGGTCGAGGGTGGGGCTACCTCTCCCAGTCCACTGACTCAAATGTTAATCTCCTTTGGCAACACCCTCACAGACACACCCAGGAACAATACTACTTTGCATCCTTCAATCCAATCAAGTTGACACTCAAGATTAACCATCACAGATTATATACATCCTTTGAGGATTGGCTATGACTCTGCTCTATGACTTCTTCAGTTGGGGATATAGGATAAAGGGAACAGCTTCTCTATGGGATATGCTGTTCTCATAGCAGAAGGAAAAGAGAGACAGAAAAATCATTTGATGTCTTTAAGAATTCTGCTTGGAAGTAACACATCACTTCCACTTACATTTTATTGAGCAAAGCAAGTCACACGGCAAAGCATGATGTCAATGGTGTGTAAAGTATCATTTTCTGTAAGTGAGAAGGGCCATCTAAGAGTTTGGAAAAAAAAAAAAAGCCTTAATCTACTTTCTTCCAGTCTTTTCGTAAAAAAAATATTATTTTTCCTATTGAATTAATATATGTCTACCACAAAAAGTTCAGATACACAGAAAATGTAAAGAGATAAAACAAAATTCAGTCCACTTCTTACCCTCATAGGCACCCATTGTTAATATTCACACTATTTCCTTCCAGTCCTTGTTCTAATCATTTTATTTATGTTATGTTATTTATTTATTTATTTATTTATTTTGAGATGGAGTCTTACTCCGTCACCCAGGCTGGAGTGCAATGGCGCAATCTCAGCTCACGGCAACCTCCACCTCCTGGGTTCAAGCGATTCTCCTGCCTCAGCCTCCTGAGTAGCTGGAATTACAGGCGCCCACCACCATGCTTGGCTAATCTTTGTATTTTTAGTAGGAAGGTGGTTTCGCCATATTATCCAGGCTGGTCTCGAACTCCTGACCTCAGGTGATCCACCCACCTCAGCCTCCCAAAGTGCTGAGATTACAGGTGTGAGCCACTGCGCCCAGCCTTTTTTTTTTTTTTTTTTTAGCAGAGTAATATCATACTGTAAGTTTTTGTTGCTTAACACTGAATCTTAAGTACTTTCCTATATTCTTAAGAATGGTTTTATAATACTTTATTCTATGGCTCTACACCTTAAATTACTTGATTCCCCTATTTTTGTCTACATTTTGTTATTGTAGATGTTGTATCCTTGTGCATAAAACTGTTCACATTTTAGAGTGTCCTATTTGTTAGAAGAGACATTTGGAAGATTAACTTCATTCTTCAGATGAAAATTCAGTAGTCAAGAAAGAATGTTGCTGAAATATAATACTCATGATCAAAAGGTGGGCTATTACCAAAAGAGAATTGGAAAGGAACTACTACAGAATTTAAATATGCCAGCCTTTTACCACTCTTTGCCAGAACTTTGCAAGGCAGGGTAACACCAATACCAGCCATGGATATGAGTGTTTCCCTTCATTCCTAACCATCTATGATCATTGAGTTCTAAAGTTTTTATTAAACAAATACGCTCTCAGGTCCTAGAGTTAATTATAATCCCTAGTAACTGAGAATATAGGATGGAAAAGATTGAAGAACATCTGGGTTTTCACTGTGTGGAGTTTGGGGAAACAAAATCTAGATTTAAATAAATTTTAAGTTTTGCCTGAGGCATCAATGTCTTAGCTTGTTTGGAACATTAAGGGCAAGATAAAACCTCTCAAGATATGTTGGTCAGGGTTCTCTAGAGAAACAGAACCAATAGGACATATACAGATATTTAGAAAGAGATTTATGATGAGGAATTAGCTTATGTGATTATGGAGGCTGAGGAGCCCCACAATCTGCCATCTGCAAGTTGGAGGCCCAGAAAAGCCAGTGGTGTAGTTCTAGTCTAAGCCTGAGGGCTTCAGAATCAGGGGAACCGATGGTGGAGGTCCCAGTTCAAGCCTAAACGCCTGAGAACCAGTGGCCGTGATGTTGAAGGGCAGGAGAGGATGGATGGCCCAGCTCAAGAGAAAAGTTGAATTCTCTCTTCCTCCTCTCTTTTGACTATCTATCTATCTATCTATCTATCTATCTATCTATCTATCTATCTATCTATCTATCTATCTATCTATCTATCTATCATCTATTTATTTATGTATTTATTTGAGATGGAGTTTCACTCTTGTTGCCCAGGCTGGAGTGGAATGTTGTGATCTTGGCTCACCACAACCTCCGCCTCCTGGTTTCAAGTGATTCTCCTGCCTCAGCCTCCAAAGTAGCTAGGATTATAGACATGTGCCACCATGCCCAGCTAATTTTGTATTTTTAGTAGAGATGGGTTTTCTCCATGTTGGTCAGGCTGGTCTTGAACTCCTGATCCCAGATGATCCACCTGCTTTGGTCTCCCAAAGTGCTGGGATTACAGGCGTGAGCTACCGTGCCCAGCTGACCTTCTATTTAAACCCTCAACAAATTGGATGATGCCCACCTACCTTGGTGAGGAGAATCTTCTTCACTCAGTTTACTGATTCAAATGCTAATATTAATATTTTCTGAAAACACCCTTACAAACAAAACCAGGAATGATATTTTACCATCTATCTGGGCAACCCTTAGCCCAGTCAAGTTCATATATAAAATCAGCCAGCCATGGTGGCATGTGCCTGTAGTCCCAGCTATTCAGGAGGCTGAGGTAGGAAGATCCTTTGAACCCAAGAGTTTGAGGTCAGTCTGGGCAACATAGTGAGACCTAGTCACTAAAAACTAACTAACTAACTAACTAACTAACTAACTAACTAACTAACTAAATACATAAATAAATAAATAAGCAAATGATCAACCATCACAGGACAAACAATGATCATTGCAGTCCACTCCTCACTCCTATCATGTGGAAGTAAGTGGTTATGTGCTAAGTTGGAAGGGGCATGACATTGATGGGAAGGAACCTAAGACATGATTGTAATTTGGGATTTACAAAATCTTTGTGAATACCTCTTGGAGCCAGACCTGGTCTGAGATGTTAAAATGGTGCCAAGGATGCCATGTAACCAATAAAAATCTCCCGAGACTTTGCCAAAGGGCTGAAGGTTTCTAACTTAAATTACATTGTCCTCCAGACCCTAAAGCTCACAGCTTTAGTTATTGGCGTGGGGTGAGGAATGGGTCCTGGATCTCAAAACAGAGTGGCCAGCCTAAATGTGCAGAGCTAGTCAAATGGGTCAATTGCCTCTCTTCCTCTTCTACTCGCCTATGTATCCTCCCATTCCAAGTGGCTATGTTAGAGATTCCAGCCCATATAACTCTCCAGGTTCCTTAGACAACTGTCACTCTAAACTAGTCCATGGAACATCATTGCCATAAGATCTAGGCCAGTTTCTCTAAAGCAGCATAAAGGACATTCCTTAATCTGGCACCACCTGTGTTTCCAGTAAATCAGAATGTAAATGCATAGCTGTGAGAAGGGGCTACTGTGAACTACAGAAGTTTAAGAAGGACTAGATTAATAAATGTAACAGAAGCTACTAAGAGATAATGGGCTGGTCTGGTCATTGGGCACAGATGTCCCTACAAATGGGTCAGGCAGTGCTTTGTCTTCACTTTGGTGTTCTGGCACCAAATCACGAAGTAGAACTCCAGTGAGCCAGGGGGGTCTCTTCCCCTAAGATATGAAGGCTTCCTTAGCCTGCTGTGGAGAAGTCCCCAGTGCCCCAAAATATTAACCTTCAACCCCTTCAGCAGGACTTCATGGCCCCAGGGGCCCAGGTCCGAGAAGCGAATGTTCATTTGTTGACGTATTTAGGCCACCAAATTCCACTCCTAGAAAAAGTGACCCTACAAATGACTTGAAATCTGAATCAACCAGATCTATATCCTCCTGTGGGGTTGGAGTAAAATGGAACAATGTGGGCAGGACTCCCATTTTTAGACACCAATGCTTAGAAAACAGGCTGCTACAGAATCACGGGAGCCCTGTCTACAGGCTATCAAGTGGTTCCCATTGAAACCACTCTTGTTCTGTTGACATCCATAGTTTCTGGGTGCTCAGCCACCATTTTTCTTCTTCTAGTAAAAACACCCCAATTTGCCCTTCGGAAACCACCACTCCTCCCTCTCTGTCCAACAGTTTGGATGAAACTGACCCCATCTTTCTTCCCAGCACCAATTAGCACATGCCATGCCTGGCTGCAGTGATTGTTTCAGAGCTAGGACCAGGCCCTAAATCACTAACTGAGACACAGTTGAGGGTTATTTGCTGGATATACTGAAAGGTGCAGTATATCAGAAACTGATAGAGCCGGCCAGTTTCTGTTCTTGCAATGAAATAAGCTCCCACCATGAAAACACACCCCTTGGTGCCCGCCTGTCTTGTCCACTAGTCTGTGAGTGCCTCAGAGTAGTGAGACTATCAAGTTCACCTCCAGCTGCTTTTGTACAAGTTCAGCATCCAGGTATTTCACATGTTAATTAAATGAATGAACTTGGAGGCCTCCCCAAAGACCTCACCTTTCATTGTGAACACAAACATGAAGCAAAGCCTTCTTCCTTCTGGCAAGAAGTTGCAGAAGAGGAAATGGTGTCCTATGGGCCACATTCTTGCCATCCTTGAAGCACTACAACCTCACTTGACTCTATTTTATGGATGAAGAAACTGAAAAATAATGGACAACATTAATGGGAGGCAAAGTGCATGAGATGATTTTGAGGTGGTGAGATTAACCTGGACTATCCAAGTGGGCCTTGAATGCAATCACATATGTCCTTATGAGAACATGGCAGAAGGCTGGGCGTGGCGGCTCACATCTGTAATCCCAGCACTTTGCGAGGCCAAGGCAGGCGGATCACCTGAGGTCAGGAGTTCGAGATCAGCTTGACCAACATGGCGAAACCTCGTCTCTACTGAAAATACAAAAATTAGCTGGGCATGGCGGCAGGCACCTGTAATCCCAGCTACTCAGGAGGCTGAGGCAGCAGAATCGCTTGAATCTGGGAGGCAGAGGCTGCAGTGAGCCGAGATCATGCCACTGCATTCCAGCCTGAGTGACAGAGTGAGACTCTGTCTCAAAAAACAAACAAACAAACAAAAAAAAGAGCATGGCAGAGATGTTTTACATACAGAGAAGTCATGTGAAGATGAAAGCAGACTGGAGCGATGCAGCCCCAAGCCAAGGAATGCAGGCACCAGAAGTTAAAAGAGGCAAGGAAGGGCTTCTCCCCTAGAGACTCTGTGGGGAGCACATTTCTGTGAGCACCTTGATTTCAACCCAGTGATACTGAGTTTGGATTTCCAGCCTTCAGAACTGTGAGAGAATAAATTTCTGTTGCTTTAAGCCATCAAGTGTATTGCTAATTTGTTACAGCAGCACTCCATTTCCAGGAGCCAAAATGTGTATGAGTTTCTTATGGCAGCTCGGGTTGTTGGGAGAATTAAGTGAGTTAATACAAGCCCTTAGGATGGTGCTTAGAACAGTAGTTGTTTTATGTTTTCGTTAATATTATCATTATTATAGGCATTGGAATGTTTTCAGGAAATAAAAATTTGCAAGTGTCCTTCAAGAGGAGCCCAAGGGTGTTCTGGGGTGAACTATGAATTCCCTGAATTTATGTGTGAATTCTGATGTATTTTATGTATGTTTAATGTATATTCAAATGCAGTAATATGTGCATATGTGTACTTATGGGGTAGGGTGTGTATTAGTTTGCAAGTAACAAGGTATCATAGACTAGGCAGCTTAAACAAGGGAAATTTATTGTCCCACAGCTCTGGAGGCTGGAAGTTTGAGATCAATGTATTGGCAGGGCTGGGTTCTTCTGAGGGCTGTGAAGGAAAGATTCGTTCCAGGCCTCTTTCCATGGCTTGTAGATGGCCGTGTTCTCTCTGTGTCTTTTCACATCATCTTTTCTCTTAATGTGTCTGTCTCTGTGTCCAAATTTCCTCCTTTTATAAGGACACAAATCATATTGGAATAAAGCCTACTTTAACGCCCTCATTTTAACTTAATTACCTCGGTAGAGACCCTGTCTCCCCATAATGTCACATTTTGAGGTACTGGGGGTTAGGACTCCAATATGTGTTTTTTCAGGGGACCTAGTTCAACTGCCAACATTGTGTGTGTTTACATAGCTTTCTTCATATCTCAAAAGTACCTAATACACATGCACAGGAACACTTGCTCATAGGATTAAAAACCCTCTTATATGACGAAAGCTCAGAGTGTGGACAGCAGGTAGTGAATGGTTTTGGGGTGGAGCTTCCAGGCCTTTAAGGTTCTCATCTCAATAAACACATGCCAGTTTTGCTTAAGTAGCCTTAAGCCATGCTTGGAAGGAGGCAGTTTATTTGAAAGCAGGGCTGGCAGTGGGAGAAGCACAAGCTGTGGAATTATCCCAATCTTCCTTGGCAGCTAGGCGCTGTTGCCTCAGGTAACTCACTCAACCTTTCTGAGACTGTTTCTTGGTATGAAAAATACCCCCTACCTTGAGGCTATGGATTTAAAATGCCAAACATAGTATCTGGATTCTAGCAGGCATACAAAGAGCCAGCCTCATTAGAGGTGAGGTAGGATTGATAAGCACAAACTCTGCTCTGCCTCTGGGAGCCCCACTAAACAGTAGCACAGAGTAATGGAGTAGTGCTGGGGACTCAGGCTCTGCCCTTTATCTGAGACACATACTGTTGGCCTCACATAAGTGACCTTGGCAGGCCCAGGTGACAGAAAGTGGCTTTCAAGAAAAATGGCTCGTTGGTCTTCTGGTCAATTAGGGTGGCAGGGGATCTCGCTGGTTGCATGGATATTCCTCGGTTTGACAAATGGCTTCTTGCTCCCACTTGGGGCAGGTTCAGGTTGACGTTGTGTGAAGGCCTGGCATGTTAGTCAGGGTAAGTCTAGGCTGCTGTAACAAAGAGACCCCAAATAACAGCCACTTAAACTAGATAAGGGTTTGTCTTTATGTCATCATGAAGAGATAAGAGGAGCTGGGCTGGTAGGCAGCCTGCCATTCTTAATATGTGGCTCTGACTTGTAGGTCCACAGTGGCAGCTTCAGCTTTCATCTTCCCCTAGCCAACAGGAAGGGAGCGACACACATGCTTAAGCTTTTTGAGAGCAAGTCTCTGGGAGCACACATCTGTTTGCTCACATCCTATTGTTCAGAACTTAGTGACAAGGGCTAGCCTACCTCTGAGGAAGGCTTAGATATGTCATCTGTAACTGAATTGCCATGTGCCTAGCTAATCTCAATTATTATGGAAGAGGAAGAGAACAAAAAGTGGGGAATACAGCTAGGAGACTATCACATCCAGTTCACCAGCATTTTTTCTCATTCTGGGTCTATCAGTAATCCTCTCCCTACAGAAGTAACTTTTTTGATAGTTCTTCATTTCAAGAAACATCCACCTTCCCATCCCCCACAACACACGCACATACGTGGACATTTGAATGATTTAAAACGGATCTGTAGGCCTCAGGTCCATGAATAATTGAGATCTAAGTTCTTAGGATTGCATGGTATTTCACAATTTACCCAGTTCTCTCGATTCCATTATTTTATTTCATCTTCACCTCAGCTTTGTAAGTTAGGCAGAGCAAGATTTATTATCTCCATTTTACAACTGTAGAAATGAAATCTCAGAGAAGCTAGTACTTTATCCAAGGTCACCTGATACCTAATTTAGGGCTATTTCCATTCAGAGCCAGGGAAAAAGATTGGAAATTGGAGCTCAGTTCAATTGGAACAAATTCATTCATTCATATTAGCAATTCTAGGAAAGTGGTGATTGAAAGTAGTTGACAATCAGGAGAGAAAGTATACCTTTCTCAGTGATCTTCCCACGTCCTAGTACCTCTCTTCTGACCCCTCTGAAGTTCAGGAACATCATGTTCTCTTCTGTCAGCCCAAATCTCTCTCCTGTTGAACACTCCACCAAAACAGTATAGAACTGTCTTTATTTCTCTCTTCACTAACTAGGGTTTTTTTTTATGGATACTGCAAATGTCAGCTAGCTGTAATGAGGAAAGCAATGTAATAAAGTTTATACCAGGATGAAAATGTGTAATGAGTTATTCTAGTAGTAGGCTACATTTAAATAACAACAACAACAAAACAAACAAACAAAAAACAGCTTAGTTAGGCTGAGGGCAGTGGCTCACACCTGTAATCCCAGCACTTTGGGAGGCTGAGGCAGGTGGATCACTTGAGCCCGGGAGTTCCAGACTAACCTGGGGAACATGGCGAAACCCCATCTCTACAAAAAATATAAAAAGTAGCCGGGTGTGGTGACACACATCTGTAGTCCCAGCTACTCAAGAGGCTGAGGTGGGAGGATTGCCTGAGCCTAGGAGGTTGAGGCTGCAGTGAGCTGAGAGTGTGCCACTGCACTCCAGCCTGGGCAACAGAGTAAGTCTCTGTCAAAACAAAACAAAACAAAATAAAACTTTAGTTATGATACTATATGAATTTTGAATTGGAAAAACTTCAGGGTGACAGTGGCATAGTACAAATATTTGTGTTCAGGAGGTTCCTAGGCATAAGGCACTCTTTTCATTGCTGTGGTGCCTAGCTGTTATGCCTGACATAAAGTCAGCCTTAAAATAAGCGTAAGAGGGCCGGACACGGTGGCTCATGCCAGTAATCCCAGCTCTTTGGGAGGCTGAGGCGGGCGGATCACCTGAGGTCGGGAGTTCGAGATCAGTTTGACCAACATGGAGATACCCTGTCTCTACTAAAAATACGAAATTAGCCGGGCATGGTGGTGCATGCCTGTAATCCCAGCTACGTGGGAGGTTGAGGCAATTCTTGCTTGAACCCGGGAGGTGGAGGTTGCAGTGAGCCGAGAGCGCGCCATTGCACTCCAGCCTGGGCAATAAGAGCGAAACTCTGTCTCAAAAAAATAAATAAATAAATAAATAATAAGCCTAAGAGATCATAGGAGAAAGCTATTGTTAATTAATCTCCTATTATGTCTCAGGTTCTCTCCTGGGCACATTACATGCATAACCTCATTCAAGCCTCATAATAATGCTGTCAGGAAAGGATGATTGTTCTCATTTTAGATAATAAGAACGCTACCATTTTATTTAGCATTTACTCTATGTAAAATAAGATATGGAATTTGTAAGATTATTGACCAATGTCACAT
The DNA here is from genome assembly GCF_001698545.2 of Rhinopithecus bieti. NCBI lineage: Eukaryota > Metazoa > Chordata > Mammalia > Primates > Cercopithecidae > Rhinopithecus > Rhinopithecus bieti. The sequence continues at coordinate 2,434,464 of NW_016803902.1, forward strand.
AGCTAGTAATAAGAATTCAAATCCTGAGCTCTATGATTTTAAAATAGGTGCTTTTTTTTTTTTTTTTTTTTTTTAACAGCTTCCTCTGATGCCTGAAGTTCTACCACTAAAATATTCTTCTCTGGGCAGAGGCACTGCTGTGGATTTAATATATTTATCCTCCCAGTCCACTTTTAACCAAGAGTCATTAGTAGGGAGAAAAGATTTAAAGTATATTGACTGATGCACTTTACATACAGTTGACCCTTGAACAATGTGGAAATTATGGGCAGCAACCCCGTGCAGTCAAAAATCCAAATATTTTCTTTTTTTTTCTTTTTTTTTTGTTTGTTTGACAGGCTGTCTGTCACCCAGGCTGGAATGCAGTGACGTGATCATGGCTCACTGCAGCCTCGACCTCCTGGGCTCAAGTGATCCTCCCACCTCAGCCTCCCCAGTAGCTGGGACTACAGGAACGTGCCATCATGCCAGGCTAATTTTTGTATTTTTAGTAGAGACAGGTTTTGCCATGCTGCCCAGGCTAATCTCGAATTCCTAGGTTCAAGTGATCCTCCCGCCTCAGTCTACCAAAGTGCTGGGATTATAGGCTTGAACCACTGTGACTTGCCTGAGAATCCAAGTAAAACTTCCTAAAACCTGACTACTAATAGTCTACAGTTGATGTGAAGCCTTACTGATAACATAAACAGTTGATTAACACATTTTCATATGTTGTATGTGTTATATACTGTATTCTTACAGTAAAGTAAGCTAGAGTAAAGGAAGTGTTATTAAGAAAATCATAAGGAAGAAAAATTAGATTTCCTATTCATTAAATGGAAGTGGATCACTGTCAAGGCATCCTTGTTGTCTTCTAAGGAGAAGGAGGAAGAAGAGGAGTTGATCTGGCTGTCTCAGGAGTGGCAGAGGCTGAAGAGGTAAAGAAGGCAGAAGGGGAGGCTGGAGACAAGCACACTCAGTGTAACTTTATTGAAAAGTAACACTGTTTTTTGCTTTTGTTTTCAAGACGGAGTCTCACTCTGTTGCCCAGGCTGGAGTGCAGTGGTGCAATCTCGGCTCACTGCAACCTCCACCTCCCGGGTTCAAGCAATTCTCTACCTCAGCTTCCCGAGTAGCTGGGATTACAGGCACCTGCCACCACACCCAGCTAACTTTTGTATTTTTAGTAGAGATGGGGTTTCACCATGTTGGCCAGGCTAGTATTGAACTCCTGACCTCATGATCCACCCACCTCAGCCTCCCAAAGTGCTGGGATTACAGGCATGAGCCACTGCACCTGGCCAACACTGTATTTTTGATTGAAGAAAACCCGTGTATAAGTGGGCTCGCATAATTCAAACCCATGTTGTTCAAGGGTCAACTGTACCTTTACAATATTTACAATCATGTACAGCAAAATGTTCATTACATATTAAAGTGTTTACTAAATACAGTTAAGTAAAAAATGCCGCAATAAAACATATGAATTCTAGTATTATCCCAGTTTATAAGGAAAAATGCATAAATAAACATAATCCAGAAATATATTTACTAAAACATTCGGTGGTTTTAACCTTAAAATAGGATTAAAGTTTGCAAGTGAATATCTTATTTATTGCTATTGTTATTTAGTCTGTCCATCATCCCTCCTGCACTTACTTTTTTTTTTTTTTTTTGAGACGGAGTCTTCACTCTGTTACCCAGCTGGCTGGAGTGCAGTGGCACGATCTGGGCTCACTGCAAGCTCCGCCCCCCAGGTTCATGCCACTCTCCTGCCTCAGCCTCCGGAGTGACTGGGACTACAGGTGCCCGCCACCATGCCTGGCTATTTTTTTTGTATTTTTAGTACAGATGGGTTTCACAGTGTTCGCCAGGATGGTCTCGATCTTCTGACCTCGTGATCCACCCGCCTTGGCCTCCCAAAGTGCTAGGATTACAGGCGTGAGCCACCGTGCCTGGCCCCCCCACTGCACTTATTCTGATAACTAATTTGCTACCCCACTCTTTATTTGTAAAACTGCCTCCTCTTCTCCAGGTGATTTTGATGAAGCTTCCGTTCACAGCATGCTGCCTGCCCATCATGTTTGAGAGGCAGACATGTGGCCAACTTTGGACTGATCAAAGTACTGAGTGACTGGCCTAGGGAGTGGGGAAGAAACTAAAGGTGAGCACAGCAGCTGCAATTGATGTCCCAGCCCATGTTGCTTTGGCCCATCTGCAAGTTCACCTGCAGTCGTGTTGGACAATTTCTGGCATGCTGACAGCTCCCCACCTCAAGCAACCCTGTCTCTCTGTTTCTCTACCTGACACCTTTTTCCAGTGCTATAGCAACTTGCTCAGTCCAACTGTAGAGTGCCCGCAAGTGCTGAGGATTTAATACTCTCAGGAACAATCCTCAGTCAATAAGGGGTGGGAGTCTGTGGACAAATCACCTTCTAGCTTCCCTGTCCCCTGGAGGGAAAACTTTGACATGTATTCCACGTGGTACCTCAGAGGGACCCCAGTGAGCCTGAATCCAATTGTCCACAGAGGTAACTCACTCATCAATGCACTCTTTATTGACTCTTCTCATTTCCCTAAATACCTCATTGGGACTCCCAAATAATCTACCTGCATCAAAGCCACCATCTCAGCCTCCTTTCCCCAAATCTCCCAAACTGGGTAGAGATATACTATTTCCCCTTGGATTATAATCTGTGAGCACGGGAACCCACAACTTTGAGTCACATGACACCTACAACACGAGAGTTTGAAAACATGGACCCACAGAGGCCAAGGCTCCAAGAGAGGATCCTGTTGCTGTGGGCAATCTGGATCTAGCCTACCTGAAGTCAGCTCCATTTTTACCTTGACCTGTTCATTACTTGACACCTAAGCATCAGCTAGTTTTGAGTTGGGTTTCTATCCCTTGCGATTGAAAAAGAGTCCTGATGAAGTGATTTATTTTCTTCTTTTTGCCTATTTTTTTCTATAATGTGATACAAAAGACCTTGTAATGCCAGAAAGTGACAGAATAGATTTCTAAGGGAAAAAAATCACTCTAAATGCCTTTGACAGCGTCACCTTAATCGCCTGTGTGGGCGCAGCCCACCTTTTTCCCTTGGTATCAGTGAAACCAGGCCTTCATGAAACAATGGAATCATTGAACCATGCACCGTCACAGGCAATCACACTCCCCAAATGTTCCCACCGTGGGCAATGACAGAGGGTCTTTCCTTTGTCAGTGTCCCACCAATCACCCAGACTCTTAAATGGTTTGGATGTAGCTTCTCATTTGGCCCCAAAGCTGTGCCCAAGTTAATGACTTGGAAAAACATGTCATCATCCACATAATCTGTAGAAACCAGAGAGAGCCCTGAGTCAGGCATTTCCACTGCAGAAGAAGCATTCACAAATCCTCCACATTTTAACAATGTTTGTATTATTTCTTGCAATTGTTTAATTAAATCCTGTGTAAACAGATGAGCTTATTTGCTTGCTCCTAATAGTTGTAAAATTTGGATATTGTGCATACTGACAATTACAAACACTTGTATTTACCAAGTAAAATGATTTCCATAAAAATTCCTTTATGCTAAAGAGAAAACTGATTTGGTCTTTGCGGAAACATACTATGGTCTTTGTTCCCATGGCTTTTTTATAGCCAGAAGTATTCACAGATTGCTGAGAATTGTTAGGAAAAGGAGTGAAAACAAAGCGCAGAGCACTGTCACTCTCTGCTCAGAGCCTGGCTACATCTTCATACACAGCTCCGTGTCCGCATTTTGAAGGCAGTCATCAAAAAAACTGGTCCAGATAAGATGAATTCAATTCTGAAAAATGTGCAATTCCTTTAGGGAGTATTTCTATGGTTAGGAACCGACACTAAGAATCAAAATTAGAGACACGAGCAAAGATGTATAGCAAAGAATATAGTTAGTGTGAGTGAAGAATGAAATTTTACATTTAATTTTATTTTAATTAATTTAAATGACAGTAGCCACACGTGGCTATTAGCTATTGTAGTTGAAAAGACGCACATGGAAATAAATAATTACAATGCACTAGTGCTAGGGAAGTACGGAGAATGGAGATATTAACTTTGTTCATAAAAAACTTCCAAGAGGAGACACATGTTGGGCAAAGTCTTACATATAGATAGAAATTCATTCTGGAAGGAAGAGCATTTCAGGCAGAGGACACTGCAGTGGCAAAGGCATAGAGTTACACTGGGCTTGGCGTTTTAAGGAAGGCGCAGTGTGAAGAGATAGAAAAAAGAACCCACTTCAAAAAAAAGAAAAGAAAAACAGTCAAACTTCATTTCCCATCAAGAAAGATGGGCAGAATAAAGTCCCTAGAATGGCCTATTATTTGAAAAAAACAAAGAAGAAAGACGGGCAAAATACATAAAGATTTGGTCAACAAATCCAGGAATACCAAGATATGTAGAAAGGAGTCATTTGGGTACATCTCTAAGGGCATAGTGTCAGACTTCAGATAGTAACTTTCAAATCTGGTATCTAAAGGTAGAAGGAGCTCTTGCTAGGCACCATGCTAGAAGTTTTTACACACTTTATCTTATTTAATCAATCAAAGGAATTCCATTTTATTGAAAAGGAAAGTGAGGCTCTGAAGACAAGTAAATGTTGGTAGCCACAAGTTGGATATTAGCTTCCCAAGAACACATAGTTAACAAATGGCTGAACTTGGTTCAAATTCATGACTAATGTCTACTACTAAAGCCCTATTTTCACAATATGATGTTACCCTCCACCCAGGAAAATGTTTAAACTGAAATAGAAACACCCTGAAATAGAATGCAGATTCTAAGAAATTATTCTAAAAGAGTTATAGATCATTTCCAAGCTCTAATGGTGACATTCCAAGGGACAGCTACCATAATGACTAACTCTGGATTGTCTGCCAAAAATGGTAGACATAGCTGGCCTCCTCCAGGCCATTGTTTGAAATAGCCTTGGAAATCTGGATGCCACAGATTGCTAGAACCAGCTGTCACAAATGGGGTACCAATGTCCATAGTCCCCTAGATTCAATTTACAAGGGTGCTATCTAGTGACAAAATCACAAGGTCCTAAAGCTTGTTAATGCTGTCTGGCAGTTCTCTACAGGTGTAAAGTGTCTTGAATTTTTCAAGTTCCACTTCGTGGATTAGCATCCTTACCATTGTACCTTTCTGAACCTTCTTCACGTTCCACCCAATAGCCTTGGTTAACTACATAAACTGCCTATACAGTGAAGATTTCCAACATCTGTTTCACTCTGCTTGTGGGAATTCCTGCTAGGTTTTCCTGACATTGAACTTAATTCCCCACCCATCACTGCCCCACCAACTAGGACAAAAAGAGAAGACCAGGGAAACATTTAAGAAAGAGAGAAAAAAAAGAATCTTATTCACCAACATTGCAGACACAGTATCAATTCTCTTGTATTAGAAGTCTCCTATTTCCAATAATAAACATATTTGAGACCTGACATCTCTTACAAGGCTAGTATCTCTCATTTTGGGGTTTGGGAACTTTCAGCAGATGGATAAACACAGAAGACTCATACCTGGAAGGAGATTACCAAGTAGTTTCACCAAACATACGCAACAAGCAAAGCACGACTACCAAAAGGATGAAAAGAAAAGGCAGCAGAGGAAAGGGGTGAATGTATCATGCGTACTGGAAAGACATTAATGTTATCATTATGGAAAAAATAGAAATCAGGAATTTTCAGTTTGGTGTGATTTTAATGTAAATTACTTTATAGTTTAGTGTACATTATAAGGATAAGGGTGGGGGTAGGAGAGCAGCATCATATTTTCCAAGACTGTATCCTCTGAAGGTCTTAATTATGCCCTGGTTCTACCCCAGCAGAGCTAAGAGATAGAAACATCAGGACCTGAGGAAGGAGGATTAGCCAAATATTGGTAGCTGGGATCCTTAATTAGCTGAATTCATTTTTCTGAGCTCTACTCTTCAGAGAAAGACAATAAAATAGGTGTAGGGGTAATACTTCCTATTGAAAGTAGCCTTCTTGGTGAATATCCTCATTAATAAAAGCAATAGATTCTAGTGCTGAATTCTTTTCTTAAAATTTTTTATACATATTTTACATAAATTTATAAGTATCACTAGTAGAACTATTTTTGTTTAAGTCAATGTTTCTCACCCTCCCTCCACTTTTTCTGCTTGGCTCTTCCCTTGTCTCCTGAGCTCACATCAATGCCCACATTTTCTGCCAGTAATCTTATTTACTAACTTATGTGTGTGCATTCACATTTTACTAGAACACATGTGTGTTCTAGTACACATACACACACACACGGAGAGACAGAGAGAGAGACAGACAGACATGGCATTTTAGTTACTGTTTATTTTATAAAAGATTATATTATACACACTTTAATGTACCTGGCTTTTCTCAATACATCATGAAAATCTCTCCAATCTCTGTATGGTTCTAATTCAATCTTTTTATCAGCTACAAATCATTCCACGCTGCAGATACTCTAATGATCTAATGCGGCTGTTTCTTTTTTCTGCAGGCTTTCACTTTATCAACTATGGTATCATAAACGCTCTTGCACTATGGTTTTTTACTTCTCTGGGATAGATTCCTAAGAGTGAGACTGCTGGATCAAAGGATAATATAGTTCTTTTTTCTTTCTTTCTTTTTTAAGGATATGCCACTAGACTTTGTTTCTAATTTGTCAAATGACCTTGAGTGCTCACTTTTCCTCCCTGGACCTGGAACTCTGCTTTCTCACTGGTAAGGCAGGCATGTGGAACTACAGATGACCTTGAACATCCTTTTCATCTTGTCATATACTTCTCTGCTTCTGCGCTAGCACCCACTGCCCTGTGTTTTGCTGCAGTGAAGTGAGAATCATCATTACTGCTGACTCAGGAACAAGCATCCCGCCTGTCTGAGTCTTGGAATTTTGGACCTATTGCACAGATTGATTATTTAGCTGAACCACTGATTTCCAAGTATGAGCTCTTCTGAAATGCTATGATGAGGGATGCTTGCTTTGATTAACTTGTGTTTCCCGGACACCCCTGGGTTCAGATGAAAACTGAACAGTGAGGCTGATTATGAAACTTCAAGCTTCTGCCCTTTCTTTTTATTGAAATTTACCTTCATCTAAACAAAAGGTGCCCCAGGAAAAACTCATAGCAGCTTCTGTATTTGAGCACTTTTCCAGGATGCTACTAATTTTCATTTAGTAAAGGTAAATACTTGATTATTGGGCGACCAAACACTGAATGAGGGAGAAATGTTGCACAATCATTACATATTTTGTAAGGTTTTCTATTCTGTGTAAGTCTACCCATATTAAACCTTCTGGCCCAGGAAGAGGGATTTGTCTTATTTGCTAATTCTGAGGGGCTTCAAACATATGTTTCCTATAGATTGAATGATATTAAAAACAATAGCTTATTGAAAGTATGCCGGTACTTTCTTTTTTTTTTTTTTTTTTTTT
>NW_016803902.1:2441969-2486663 GCF_001698545.2 Rhinopithecus bieti
TTTTTTGAGACGGAGTCCCGCTCTGTCGCCCAGGCTGGAGTGCAGTGGCGCGATCTCGGCTCACTGCAAGCTCCGCCTCCCGGGTTCACGCCATCCTCCTGCCTCAGCCTCCTGAGTAGCTGGGACTACAGGCGCCCGCCACCGCGCCCGGCTAATTTTTTGTATTTTTAGTAGAGACGGGGTTTCACCATAGTCTCGATCTCCTGACCTTGTGATCCGCCCGTCTCGGCCTCCCAAAGTGCTGAGATTACAGGCGTGAGCCACCGCGCCCGGCCGGTACTTTCAATCTAGGCACTTTGCATGCATTCTTTCATTTAATCCTCAGGCTACCCTTGAGGTTAGGTTAATTCTTTTTTTTTCTGAGAGGGAGTCTCCCTCTGTGGCCCAGGCTGGAGTGCAATGGCGCCATCTTGGCTCACTGCAACTTCCACCTCCCGGGTTCAAGCTGTTCTGCCTCAGCCTCCTAAGTAGCTGGGACTACAGGCGGGTGCCACTACACCCAGTCAATTTTTTGTATTTTTAGTAGAGATGGGGTTTCACCGTGGTAGCCAGGATGGTCTCGATCTCCTGACCTCATGATCCGCCCGCCTCAGCCTTCCAAAGTGCTGGGATTACAGGCGTGAGCCACTGCACCAGCCGAGGTAGGTTAATTTTTATTATGCTCATTTTGCCGATGGGGAATTTCCTCCCCTCCGAGGTCACAGAGCTAGGAGGTGGTGCAGTGTATCTGCGGAGCCCACATTCTTAGCACAGAACAACACTGCAATGGAACTGGGCAGTAGTAGACAAGTGGGACAAAAATACTGCGGCTTCTTGACTATCGGCCATGTCACCTGAAACCTACACTGAGCCCTCACGTCCATCATCTGTGGAAGTTGTAGGTGTTAACGACTCCCGTGTTAAAATCACATAAACATAGGCGCTCATACTCTATCCCTCACGTGGTGGATGGAGAGGGGAGCCAACACAGACCCGGGCTCAAAGCTAGGCTCTGCCCGCTGACCCTGGACGCGTTTCTTCTCCTGTCAGTCGCGCTGGCAGCTCTTTCTCGCATGCTGCCCTGAGGACCAGAGAAGGCTGGTGCCACAGTGCCCTGCTAACGCCAGAGCAAGCGCTCGTAAGACACCGGTACCTTTCCCTCCTCTCTCCTTCCTTAGTGAGAAGGAAGGCAGCGACTTGAATGCCCTAGGCCGCCCTCAGGGCCCTCTCCTGTCTGGGTTGCAGCTCACTTTTCGGGTCTTGGCAGTAACACTGGCGTCAGGACTGTCACCGGATGGCCTGTTTTCCAGTAGGTTACCCCCATACAACCGAGTGGACACGAGTTTTCAAAAATATTTATTTGCTTATCTGCAAGGCAGGAGCGGAGGGAACAAAGTGATCGAGGACAAAATCAATTACTATTTTTCATCTTTGACAAAGTAATTAAGGCCGTAGTGACTGGCTAATTCAGACCGAATGGCTGCGCGGTGATGGATGCGGATTTACGGCCTCCTTGGCTGCGGCGCGCTGGGCCAGATTATCACTACAAACAGGCGTCCGCGGAGGGCGGGGACGGAGGCCCGCGTCTAGAGGAGGTGCGGCTGGTCTTTTTTTTTTTTTTTTTTTTTTTTTTTTTTTTTTAATACTGCGGTTCCATCCTCTGCGCTTCGTAGGCGCTGACACACACCCATACGCACGACCTGCTGCCCCAGGGCCTGGCTTCCTACCTCAGCACGCTCTCTCCCGCCCCTGAACCCCAACCTTCAAGCCGGGCTGGTGCTCGCCCCTCCGCCCCGCGTTGGCCTCATAGCGACACCTCCAGGCCTCTCCGCTCCAGACCCTCCCTCTGTTCTTCACGCAGCCCCTCCCTTCTAGGATTTTGCGGCTGAAAGTGGGGGGAGGCCGGGAGCTCTAATAGCACTTCTGCCAAACCCCGTAGCAGTTCCTGCGCGTCACCCGCCTCTGCAGAGCCTGACGCGCGGCAGGCCCCACGCAGGAACCCAAGTGTTCACCGGGCCGGGGAGGGCCAGCGGGCGAAACGTCAGGCCTGGGGGCCAAACGGCGGCGCTGGGCGTCACTCAGGCCCAGGGCCGCAGCTGGAGGAAGTGAGAAGGCCGGCAGGATTCCGCCGCCTCTGCGCAGTTCTCCCCCTTCTTCCCGGGGCAGCCAAGTCTGTGCGCCCTGGAACGTCCGGGCACCGCGTGGACGCTCCATTCTCACCTGGCCCTTTGCTGGGGCTGCTCAAATGCAAATTGGGAAACTGGCCAGAACCTTCCAAAGTCGTGACTGTCCCTCGGGGAAGTCGGCCGGGGAACTGCAGAGGGAGGCCTACACCGATCTTTGGGCCCGCCTCTTGGTACCGCTCCGGCCGATCGCTCTCTGAGCCCAAGCCTGCCTGCCAGGCCTGCCTTCTACAGTTCTTGCATTCATTCGTCTTGAGCCCTCTCGGAAACTGGGGACTGTTTAGGCAGAAACACCCTTAGGTTCTCTTGGCCTCCCCCAAGATGCCAAGAGCCTGCGGGCTGCTTCTCAGCGCCAGCCGGAACTTGAGCAGGCACCCCTGCAGAATTCTCAGTCCCACCCACTCAGAAGACCCTCCTCCAGCCAGAGTCCACCACAGCCCACCCCACCTCACCCTCTTAACCCTAATTCCCGACCTCGCCCAAGAGCTGGCCCCAGGGAGAGCGCGACTGACCCCAGAGACAGCCCCGCGGGAGGTGGTTGGGATCTTCTCCAGGACTCAGAAACGACTTTCTGAGCCCCAATTTCCTTAGCTTTGCAATTGTGCAGTTTCTGAAAGGCAATTGCCAAATCTAACCGGGATAATTCATGGATAGCCCTTGCACAATGGTTGAGTATTGAGATCTCAATAGACGTTAGCTCAAAACTGCAATAAAAAGCGACCTGAAATTCTCAAGGCGTCTCAAAAGAAAGATCTCCTCCTCCTGCCCCCACCAAAGGCAATGCAGACCGTGTGTCCCCAGCCAGTTGCCCTTTAGAGGGGCTAGGCGGGAGAGCCAACCAGCAGAGGCATCCAAACACTCTCGGGCTCTCCAGAGGGGCAGGAGGGCGCCCCTCAGTGCCCCTGGCGCCCGCTGCAATCTGCCACTGCAGACTACGCCTGCGGCCGCCGCCGCCGCGGCAGTGTCCTCCCGCCGCGCGGGGACGGCCCAGCCGCTTGCGACGGCGCGCACCCTGAGGCAGTGGGCTGGGCTGTTGGCAGTAGGGAAAGGACAACGTGCTGTCTGTGGCTCCTCATCCCCGAGGCCAGGGGTTCCCCAAGCTAGACCGGCAAGTAAGGAGAGGAGGGAAGGATTTTGCTGATAATCCCCTTCTAGTCTCCAAACTACACCTTCTTTGTAAAGGCGTTTTCTCTTCTCCTGATTATAGCTGTTGCATTGTACCAACAAGAAAGTCCATCTTTTTATCGCCATCCCCAATCCCATCCCCGCCACAGTACTGTTGAATTTCCACTTCCTGGTACGGCTCCCCCCCCAACCCCCGCTCCCCCCATTGCTGGGCATCTCGATTTGGACGGTCTCTAAGGTCCCGCGCTGCCAAATCAGGCCTGGCTCTGGTAGGATTTTATTGAAAGGACTACAAAGAAAGAATGGGTTTTCCTTGACTTTGAAAGTGACCTAAGAACTAGGTCTGTGTTGGAAAATCTTCATTTTCATTTCTCTAAAACGTCTTCAGAAGAACTTAAAAATGCAATGAGAACGGCCAGTTATACTCAGAATTTTCTCCTGATTGTGTTAACAGAAATAGGAACGGAAATACTAGATCCCAAATTTTAAGCAAAAAACCCAGGATTCGTCCAAGACTGACTGTCCGAAAGGGTAGGGATGTGAGAATCTAAAGTCCACATACATGCTAGGTAGGTACACCTTGATAAATGCAGGACCCATGTCTGCTTCAGCCATCGCAGAGCTGTGGGGCTACGCGCAGACCCTCAGTCTCTTTCGGAGTAATATTTTCGGCATCCCTGAAGATTGGGGGAGAGAGCAATGGAATATAGTGAAAGGGAAAGAGAAGACAGTGGTTTAGCTCCCTCCCCCCACCTCTACATCTCGATCCACTCTGTTGGCGACTGCGCCTTGCCTTGGGTGCAGTGGGACGTGTCCCTCCCATGTTTCCCTCAATTAGGAGGAGGCAAACTTCTGTCTTCCCCTCCTGCCGGTTTCAGTTTAGTAATCAGACCCACATGAGTCACGCCAAACACGCAGCCCCCTCCCGCTGGAGCGACAACTGGCCAGCATACTCTAGGCTGTTGTCCCTTTAAAACTTGAATCCAAGGGGGTAATGATTTATCAAACTTGTATTATCAAGAAAATGTCAAACCAAGGGCACCTTGCTTTGCACTGACGCAAACCCGGCCTTTCCCAAGGAGATATAGAAAGCGCCTCTCCTGCTGGAGCCAAACCCAGTCTTGTCAATAGCAGGTTTCACCCTCCACCAGTTCAATCTGTTGCCTGTGTCAGACATGGTGAGTGAGTGCTTTTGTTCTTTCAAGAGGAAAGGGGGCTGAGGGGATAGGAAAAGCAGATTCGTTTTGGCTATTTCTTTTGGAGATGTCTGTGCATTGGGTGGGGGGAAAGGGGTCGACGAGGAGAACAATTCTCGAAGCCCTAGGTGTTTGTACTTGTGAGCGTCACCTGAGGTCGCAAAGAGGTTTCCTAGGCTGTAGAGCTGAGCTGTTGGCTGTGGCTCCTAAAGACCCGATCCCGGGTACTGTCCTCGGTGCTGAAAAGCCAGATGCCGGTACAGAGGCGAGTTGCTCTGGGTCCTAGAGGCTAATGAGACAAATGCTGGCTGAAGCCGAGGTATTCAGATTTGTGCAAATTGAGGAGTTCTATTTTGCGTGCTTGTGAAAGGGGGTTAGACGAGAAGAGTGCAGTGGAGGTGAAGATAATAGGATTATTACAGTGTAATAATAATTATTGGTGCTAATGTTTAGGAAGCCCTGAAAGATAACTCGAGGGGAGAAAGTGGCTAGGAAAACCACCGCTGGCAGTTCTTTTCATTTGAAAGTGAATTGGGAAAAGAGAATAAAATTAGTCATGGGTTTTGGTACCCAAGCCAGCGTAGGGTTGTGAAGGGTATTAGACGCCTGTGAATAGTTACGCAAAAACAAACAAACAAACAAAAGAACAAAAAAACTTTGGATATTCTTTTACGTGTCTGGGAATCTGGAAGTGAATACAAGTTGTGTAAGATAACAAACCTAATTACTACTCTGTGTCTTAAATTTATTATCGTTGTAGGATTTTTTGTGGTTATTTTGATCGTGATTCTTAACCTTTCTTTGCTACCTGGCGGGAGGAGGCGGGTTGTGGAGCGCTGGGACTCCACCAATTTGGCCTCAAGCGCTCGCAGGTGCCAGGGCATCAGCTTTGTGGCCACAGCTTGTCTATGGGGGAAAAAGGCAATGTGCATTGTTGAATGACAAAGGAAATGGGGCGGAAAATTAAAGAATCTTTCTACAATGGTGATGGGGATGCGGGCACCCACAGCTGTGATGTGAAATCCAAAGAGGGAGGGTAGCTCATGACTCTAGGGCTATTTTCACTCCCCCTTTACCCTTACAAAATTACATTTCTGCCTCTTTTCTTAGTTCATCCTCCACTAGGGAGGAAATATTAGCTTCTTTGTCATCTGGTTATCGATGAAGCGGGCAAATTGAGAAATACTGATTGCAGTCTTTCTTAACAGAAAAAATTCAGATTCCAATTTGCTTCCCCAGATATTGTATCTGGACCTGAGTTGCGAACGTCTCCATATGTAGATACAGGTATTTTAAAAGCTGTTGTGACTTTGTTTTGCACGAACTTGACATTGTGTTTGCAGGATTGCAGTGCTCCCAAGGAAATGAATAAACAGCCAGCCAACAGCCCGGAGGCGGCGGCGGCGCAGGGCCACCCGGATGGCCCATGCGCTCCCAGGACGAGCCCGGAGCAGGAGCTTCCCGCGGCTGCCGCCCCGCCGCCGCCACATGTGCCCAGGTCCGCTTCCACCGGCGCCCAGACTTTCCAGTCAGCGGACGCGCGAGCCTGCGAGGCTGAGCCGCCAGGAGTGGGGTCTTGCAAACTCAGTAGCCCGCGGGCGCAGGCGGCCTCGGCAGCTCTGCGGGACTTGAGAGAGGCACAAGGCGCGCAGGCCGTCCCCCCTCCTGGGAGCTCCGCGCGCGGCAACGCGCTGCACTGTAAGATCCATGCTCTGCGAGGCCCGGAGGGGGATGCGAACGTGAATGTGGGCAAGGGCACCCTGGAGCGGAACAATGCCCCTGCCGTGGGCTGGGTGAACATGAGCCAGAGCACCGTGGTGCTGGGCACGGATGGAATCACGTCCGTGCTCCCGGGCAGCGTGGCCACCGTTGCCACCCAGGTAAGCGGTTGCATTCGGCCCGCACAGTGTCCTGCTCTCCAGCTGCGCGAGAGAGGCCAGCCGGGCCGTGGCGGGTGCACGTGTGCTGATGGGGAAACCGGTTGGCAGTGCCAGGTGATGGATGCGGGAGGCGGCTTTGGGGCTTCGGAAGCTCGCACTGCGCTGGGGTCGGCAGTTCAGGGCGCGAGGGCTGCAGTGACCCTGCCAGAGGGGCCACGACCTGCCCCTTCCCAGCCTTGGCTGTAGTGGGAATCCAGGTCCGGATTCACGAAGCAGTTGAGGCAGATAGATCCCACCCTTTTATGCAGACAGACTCCCTCTCCTGCCAATGACTGTCTTTTCTTTTCAAAAATAATTTCTTAATTAAACAAAAAGAGGGAGAAAATTCAGAACAAAGCCAGGTGGTGGTGGCTGGGGGTGGAGGGGTAGGAGGATAACAGTTTAAGTTTTGTAGCCTTTACACTACCAGTAACGCTTATTACATGAGAACTCATTTAATGCGAGGTGGGTTTACCTGAGGCTACTGAAGCTTAAGCTTTGGGGCCTGTCCTTTGCCTGGGTCCTTCCAAAACCTGGTGTCTACTTTTGCCGAAATTTTCTATTTTTTTCCCTAAAGTAACCTCCCTCAATTGTATAAGCTTCGGGCTCCACTAATCTGAATCCCCTCTTGCATTTGATCCTTTACCACTTAATTAGAGGTGTGAAAAACCCACAGAGCAAATCCCAATCCTTGGGTTATGAATAAAGGCAACTTTCGCTGGTGGCCCGCTATCTCATATAGGCTTTTGTTCTCTTCCATTTCCCTCTGTCTCTCTCCTTCCTTCTCTGATCTCTTCTTTCTTCTGTCCTTTTTCATCCACTTCACCTCTTCCTTTCTCACTGCCTGCCTTTCTGCTATCTCCTGTCCTTTCCTGGCCTCAGGGACTAGGCATATATCCAGCAGTGGGGCCTGGACCAAAATTTATGCCTGTGTGAGGTTTAGGATTTATACAGCCCTTCTATCTTTAGTCACTCTAGTGTTTGCACGCACGCACACACACACACACTCACACTTATCCACAGGCCCACAAAGCAGGAGCTTGTGGTGTCAGAACTAGAAATAAACATAGAATTTCCCACTTGCCTTTCCTTTTGGGGTCCACATCTGGAGGGTTTCTCTATGTGTATTATCTGCCTCTGACAGCATGTATCCCACAGTGTGACCCCAGGTGGAGCAGAATATTTGTTTCACTTGTCTTGCTTAACCTCCGCACTGCGGCAGAAGGAGATGGAACTCCCACCCTTTGCAGCTCTGGAAGGATTGAAGGGTGGGATTAGGAGTGGAGGTGGTCTGTGTGTGGGAGGATGAGAGGGAGGATGTTAAAGATGTTTGGTTTCTGAAAGTACTTATTTTCAGCCCTGCCCATCTTTCTGATTGTGCCTTTCTGACACTCACCCTGGCTCTTTCTCCCTCCCCAAGACTTCTCCTGACAGCTGCTGCTGTGTCCTCCACAGCCTGTAGAAAAGTATGAGACCTAGCAAGTTACTACAATAGGAGGTGAAGGGTGACTGAGAAGGTGGAAACTGTGCGGTGGCCTGAGTCTCTGGAAAGCTTTGTGCAGTGTCTAGGTGTCCCAAAACATTTTCAGAGTTTATTTGGGGTGGTCTCCCCCCATTTTTCCTGAGTAGTAGTGAGGCATTCCATGACCAGGCACTGCCCCAAGAAAGCGTCTTAGTGTGAGCTTGAAGAAATGAGCCTCAAAGATTCATAGACTGCTGGAGCTGGCAAGGGCTTCAGGGGACAGTTATTTTAAGCCTCTTTTACAGATGAGACATGGAGGTTCAGAGAGAGCAAGAGGCTTGCCTGGGGTTGTCCAGCTGGTTAGTAGTAAAATTTAGACCAGAACTCAAGGTTGTAGATGGTTTGTGTCTTCCCATATCAACCTTTTTTGTTTGTTTGCTTTTCCTCTTGTTTCACCTGCAAATCTCCCTCCTGCCCATCTCCCTTGCATTAGTCTTGAAGGATGCCTTCTTAAATTAGTTGACCAGGCAGGTTCTGGTTTGGTCAAGAAAGTAAGGCAGGGGCTCCAGCTGGCTTCGGCATTGCAGCTCTCTTTCTGGTCTTGTCACACACTCTAAAGGAAGAAAGGGCTGAGGAGGGGGTGTGGTGAAGGCTTTTTTGTGGGAGAGGATTAATTAGGAACCTGCTTGCTGGGAACTCCAGGCATGATGCTTGCCAAATAAATTCTTGGTGAGGGTTTGGGGATGGAGGGACCTGCTTGCAATCACCTTACAGGTTCAAGGTTTGGGGAGAGCTGCTTGCTGGTATGCCCTGACTGTATGATCTGGGAAAGAGGGGGTTTTGGGTCTATTTAAGATGGATCTTCAGATCAGAATTGGGGACCTGCTTGCTGATTGACTCTCAGTGCAGGGTTGAGGGGTGAGGTCCTTGCTTGTAGATGCATCCTTTCTTTAGATTTGGGGTCCTGCTTGCCGATGCATCCTCAGTTGAAAAGTGGGAGCCTGCTTGCTGGGAAGGACCCCTAGCCCGGGGGGAGGGGTGGAAGGGGCCTGCTTGTGGACCTACTCGGGGCTCTTATCGACAATGTGCTTTTCCGCCCCCAGGAGGACGAGCAAGGGGATGAGAATAAGGCCCGAGGGAACTGGTCCAGCAAACTGGACTTCATCCTGTCCATGGTGGGGTACGCAGTGGGGCTGGGCAATGTCTGGAGGTTTCCCTACCTGGCCTTCCAGAACGGGGGAGGTATGGCTTTTCCGCTCTTTCCGCCTGCTGCGGGGCGGGGCGGGCACCTGAGGGTTGGGTGGGACAGGAGCCCTCAGGCAGGGTCGCAGGGCGGGGAGGCTCAGAGCAGCCTCCGCAGGCTCCAGCCCTACACCTCGTAGGCGTGAGTGCATAACCAGAGGGCGTTATGAACCATAATCGTTCGGCATTAGATCCCAGAGTCTCTTATCTAGAGAGGGGCACAGGGGAGGAGTGAGGCCCCACAAACCCCCACTGACCCAGTTTTGGGGCCTGGGTCCTGAACCACGTAAGCACGGGTGCTAGCGGTCAAGCGTTCAGAGAGCGGCGGCACTTCGGGCATCCAATAAGGTTACAGCCAGCAGCTGTACAGTCCTGGAGCCCTGATTCAGTGTTATATCCTGCCTTCCTAGGGGACTCCTTAGGCGAGCTAGGAGGTGAGGGGAAGGGGTGGGGATGTGCTGTCAAAACCTCTCAGAAATGCCCGCCACCTCCGCCTTCTTGTTCTGCTTCTTGAAGCAGAACATATTTTGATTTTAGTAAAATCGTACAGCGAAAACAGGTTTCTTTCATCTTCCCTAAATGGGAGGAAGGTGCTGGTTTTTAAGGAAAGCCGTTTCAGAAACGGGGAGGACACTAGTTAGGCTTGCATCGGCTGCTGGGCCACTGTGCTCCCTTGTACCTCTTCTGTACCCACCGAGGAGGGACCTGGCACATTCACGATCCCTCTGGCCCTCCCGACGTTTAGGTGCCGCGGGGCCGGCCGCTCTCTAGCAATAGGAATTTGAACCTAGAGCCCCCTCCTACATCTTCTCAACTGGACGGAAGGGACAAACAATGCATTCCTTCAGCCCATAGGTCAGGCAGTTTGAGGGTTTTTGTTCTTTTGTTTTGCCTCTTGGGTCCGCTTCAGGCGGAATTTGGTGCAGCGGAACTGACAGGTGCTGCATTACCGGACGGTTAAAGCGCAAAACATAGGCCACTACTCCCCTCCTCTCTAGTACCAAATTAGGACACTCTGACAAGTACTTACGAGAACCGCAGAGCATTTGCCATCTGGGGTGCCCTGAAAACAGACCAGGTACCGGCCACACGAATAGAGGCACCCAGATAGATTCCCGTTTGGTTTTCCACAGGGCGCCCTCAGGCCAGGATGCTACAACAAGGCTTCCAGTGAATAGAAGGGAAGTGGGTACTCAGGGTAGAGGATGGGGAGGGAGTTCCAGCAAAAGGAGGTTGGCCCGCGCAAGTGCCCGCGCTCTGCAAGCCCGGGATCTGCGAAGAGCAGCGGAGCAGATCTCGGCGCTCCAGAGGAGCCAGGCGCTGCGATGGGAGGCAGCCTGTTCCGCACTGCGGCTCGGGGCCCCGCAGCCCTCAGAGTGGGGTGGAGGGCTCGCCGCTCCTTTTCAGGAGCAGAGGAGGACTGCACAATCCCCGTCCTGAGAGGATAAAGCAGGACCCGGGTTTTACTCCCCAGCAGCCCGTGGCTGCTCCTGGGCCTTCCTGGCTTGGAAAGCCCCGGGCAGGAAAGGCCCTGCCATCAAACAGGAAGTGCGGAGGGGCGGGAGCATGAAGAGTAGACTAGAGAAAGATCAGTTTTCCCTCCGCTAAGGCCATTGTTCTGCTCTCGCGCATCTCCAGTACCCTGGCCCTTGACTCTGGCCCATGCAGCAGCACGTTCTGGTCAAAACCTTTTCAAAAATCACGACCATTCCCCAAGTCCCTCCCAAACAACCTCAAAGAATGTTGAAGGTAAAGAACCCCAGAGAAGTCTCAGCGACTCTGTGGAGGTCTGCCAGATACTATTGCCCTAGAGGGGGCATTTTGAGGAATAAAGAGATGAAGCGCAAACAACATTAGGGGCTCACAGGCTGAATAAGACACTTACATAAAAATTAACAAGTGATTGGTGCCTGGAGCAAGGTACTGTGGGAGGACACAGATGGGAGACTTCTTGGAAGAGGAAGCATTTGAGTTGACCTTGAAGGATGGAAGGAACTTCTCATATGGAGAAGGACGTTGAGAAGTGTGTGATGGGGATGGGGTTGGGTTTAGGAAGAAGGATGGGTATCCCCCAATGGCTTTCTGGCAGAGCCTGCCCAACCCTGGTTGGCAGAAGGTGTTCAGGTAACTTACTGTAGAGGAGGCCTCCTGGAGTTTAGCTTAGAAGCTTTTAGGTCCTGGGAGGGCTGAGGCTCCGATTTCACCAATCTGAATCCAGTAGTGAGTCAAAGGCATGGACTGGTTGAGCTCTGCAGGGGCTTAATTTTGGGAAATTGAAGTGCTATAATAAAAAAAGAAAAGAATAAAACCCCATCAGCACATATCCCTAGCCATCTGCCAGTGGAGAATTGAAATAAGGAGTGTATTTGCATGGGTACCCTTATACTTTTTGGAAGAGGGCTCTTAAATATCTGTGGGTGACTGTTGCTGAGACAGGACATCAAAGGGCTTATTCAGGAATGGAGCTAAATTGTCCTTTAGTTCTTTGAGAGGGAGCCCAGCCCCCAACCCGGAAGGTGAAGGAGGGCAGCAGCCTGCTTTTGCCTCCCAGGGCTCTCACTCCCCACTCTCTTTCCAAGGTGCTTTCCTCATCCCTTACCTGATGATGCTGGCTCTGGCTGGATTACCCATCTTCTTCTTGGAGGTGTCGCTGGGCCAGTTTGCCAGCCAGGGGCCGGTGTCTGTGTGGAAGGCCATCCCAGCTCTACAAGGTGAGTCCAGCCTGCCTCCCAGCCTCCTCAGGCCCTTTCTGACTCTGTCCCCTCTGGCACCATGCATCCCCAGGGAGGGAGACCTGCCTTTGTGTTTAATAGAACTAACTCTTGCCATCCTTTATTTTGTCCTTCTGAATAATGGCCCAAGATCACCTCTGGCATTGTTGAGTTCCCAGCAGAATGCCTTCATATCCCTGGTAGACATACAGTCCACTCTGCTATTAGTGCATCCATTCTGTACAAGAGAGCCCAGACCTAGGTCCCTACCCTATGCCCAACTCTAAGAATTCCATAGCATTTAAGAAGGAATGAACCCCTGGAATTTTTGCTTCTGCAGGCTGTGGCATCGCGATGCTGATCATCTCTGTCCTAATAGCCATATACTACAATGTGATTATTTGCTATACACTTTTCTACCTGTTTGCCTCCTTTGTGTCTGTACTACCCTGGGGCTCCTGCAACAACCCTTGGAATACACCAGAATGCAAAGATAAAACCAAACTTTTATTAGGTAAGTTTGGAAATATCTGCTTTAGGTGTATGTATTCTGAACTATCCATTTATTCAACAAAATAATTGAACATATATTATGCATACTAGGACCTATACTATGTTCTGGGAGCACAGAGATTACATCGAACTATCAAATATACTTAATTCTAACATTTAAGGAGTTCCTGGCCCAGAGGAGGGCGTAATCAAATTTTTGTTTGCTCACGAATAGCGGGAATCTTTGTTTAAAATGCAGGTTCACAGGCCCACAAGATAGTCTGATTTATAGATTTGATTGGGTTCAGAAAATTTGCATTTTAACAAGTCCTTGTAGAATCTTATTTTTTTGTTGTTGTTGTTGTTTTTTGTTTTGTTTTTGAGACGGAGTTTCACTCTGTCGCCCAGGCTGGAGTGCAGTGGCCGGATCTCAGCTCACTGCAAGCTCTGCCTCCCAGGTTTACGCCATTCTCCTGCCTCAGCCTCCCGAGTAGCTGGGACTACAGGTGCCCGCCACCTCGCCCGGCTAGTTTTTTGTATTTTTTAGTAGAGATGGGGTTTCACCGGGTTAGCCAGGATGGTCTCGATCTCCTGACCTCGTGATCCACCCGTCTCGGCCTCCCAAAGTGCTGGGATTACAGGCTTGAGCCACTGCGCCCGGCCCCTATTTTGTTTTATAGTGTTTCTTAGATTAGCAGCATTACCTGGATGGTGGTGAGAAGCCCCCCTCTAGCCTTTCTGAATAAGACTTGCATTTTAAGTAGGTTCCCAAGTGACTTATCTGCATGGTACAATTTGAAAAGTGATCGTCTAATTCCTAGAGTCCAGGAGAGCAATCCTGGGGCCAGACTTCATAAGATACTGCTCAGGGTGAATATGAGATTGAACCCTTAGACCACTCTGATAAAAATGTAGTGTCTAGAAGAGGGCAAGCTACTGGGGAGTCAGGGAGTATTCCTGGAAGATGTTTCAGATGTGAAATAGATTGGGACTTGAGGCCTTGGGGAAAAGTGTCAGCTTCTTGGGTCAAGGGCAAGAGAGTGAATATGAGGAGAAGTAGGGCAGCTATGTCAGGAAGTCTTTCTGGTCTATAGCTCTGTCACTGACTATGTATGTCTGGGTCAAGTAACTTCTCTCTGGATCTGTTTTCCTTCTCTGAAAAATAGAAATAAAAATGTTCTTCCACTACCTACCTTATGGTAGATTGTGGGGATTGCTGTAAGGATTGCTGTAAGCAAACCCCTTATGGGGATTGCTGTAAGGAGAAAAGAAACGAGGGGTGTGACACAGTTGTAGAAGTATACAACTCTACAAATGAAAGGTGCTAGTAGTAGTCACTTTGGAAGCTCTGGTCATTTTAAAGGGGACCTAGAAGCAAGTAGTTTCTTCTTTCCCCAGTAGATCTGTTAATTCTCCTCAGCTAGGTCTGTGCCAAGACCAGCTTTCTGTGATCTCTGTATGATTGGCTCTTAGTGTTGCCCTCCAAAACCAGCTTTTTTCATGATGGAAAGCACATTATTTAACCCTTCAAGTATATTAAGGGCAAAAAGATGAATTCTTCCCTCTCACAGACCCAGAGAGATGCCATTCTTTTCTGCATTTTCTGCCATGAACATGTGTTTATTTTATAGTCTCTCTCTCTCTCTCTGTGGTGTGTGTGTGTGTGTGTGTGTGTGTATTTAAAGCAGGCTGAGCATGTTGACTGGATCAGGCACATGGATGGAGGCCCAAGAGGCACAGAAGCCCCTGCTCCTGACTTCCAGTCTGGCTCACCATCACCTGGGAGACAGGAAAGGCAGAGCAAAGACATGACAGAGCTCAGCTCCTACTCAACTGGTACAAAACCATTAAAACTATCCTAGCTCTGAGCACAAGGAGACAATGCACATTTTTCACTCTGATTGTTTCCTGTGAGGATATGACCAGGCTGAGCAGATCCTATCTCATTCTTACTCAGTGTTTTAATTTTTTTTTTTTTTTTTGGTGGAAAGAAAAACAAGGTGTCAATCTGCACTCTTTCTCTGTGCAGCCCCTCCATCTGTAATTCTCTGTTATCAGCACATGAGTGTGTTCTGTTCCTCGGGCCAGGCTATCCCTTCCTTGCAAGGGTATTGGTCCTTTGGAATTCTGGGGTGACTTAGAAAAGGTGATAGTGGCCAGATTTGCAGAGCCCCACGCTCTGCTGGACAAATCAGGAGTCTAGACAACGGATATTCCCAGGCTGTTTCACAAATGGTCATATTGAGCAAGGCTTCCTTAAGAGATGGACAAACTCTTTCCCCCAGCATTTCCCACCAGTTGCCTTCCAGTTTCATCTTCTCTCTTGCAACCCCACAACTACCCACACCCTGTGACTGCTGGGCAAAAGAACTCATCCCAGGAGAAAGGGACTGAATGGCTAGCTATTGTGACCTTCATGTGCAGCGCGGAGCTGCCCCATGACCCTCTCAGTGCTGCAAGGGACACATTCCATGGAGATACCAGGCAACCATACCCACTCCCGCCCCAGAGGAAAGCCCTGGATCTGTGGGTGGGGAGAGGCAGCATTTGTTACATCTTTTTCTGATGCAGGTTGTAAGAGAGGCTGCCGTCTTTAGGGTGACTCAACTCTCCAAGTATCTGTAATGGAGAATGACTAATCTGTGCCTGTCAAGTGAGACCAGCGGCTTTATGTGAAAATAGGAGCTAGCTGGGTCATGTAAAATAGGAACAACATAAATACCATTTCTATTTCCGGAATGGCTTCATTTTCATTAGAAATTTAATTAAATGATTCCTTTTCTCCCTGGTCTTTCATGTGCTTTCATTTATTAATAATTGCCCGAGTAAAGACAATCCCATTCCACAGCTTCCAATTTAGCACGATCATTATCTCTGTTCTTTGTTCGGGGTTGCTGGGCCGCAGAGCTCTCTGATGAGATGGCCCCATCATTCCTTCGCCGGTGGACCCGAAGGCGCCGGGCACTGGGAAGTATGCTCCTGCCGCCCAGTGGTGGGAGGGGATATTGCAGGAGGCTTGAGGCTGCGGAGCGAGCGAGTAGGGATCCTGGGAGCCCTGCTGCATTGCTGCAGGAACGGTGACCTTGTGCTGCTGCGGCGGCAGTGATCTGCAGACATCCAGAGACGCTCTCTAGGGAGGCTGCCTGCGTGCTTCACAATTGCAACTTGGGAAGCAAGAGATTTGGTGTTTGCCCTCGTGTTAGTGATCGCTCCAGTCTTGGGTGGATGTAATTGTTTGGCAGGAGGGCGAGAAATAACTTACGTGCTTATTTACAGAACAGAGATATGGAGGGTTCTTTAACTGTCTTCATTCATGTCATCGCTGGGGGAAACAAAAGCTTTCCTGGTAAATATTTGATAATGATTAGGTGGGAATCTTCCTGAAACTGTTATTCGATTAGACTAAAGAAGATACTTTGAACAGGAAGATATTTTTAGGCCCTGAAGTGGAGATTCTCAATAAGGGGAGATTTTTGCAGGGGACATCTGGCAATGTTCAGAGACATTCTTGGTTGTTGCAGCTGGATGGGCTCCTGGCATTTAGTAGGTGGAGGCCAGGGATTCTGCTAAATATCCTGCAACGCACAGGACGGTCCCAGAGCCAATAATTATTAAAGCTGTCCTTGCAGGGTTAACAAGAATTCCAGACAGAAGTATTGTTATAATTAGCATTAATCAGGCTGTGCTTTGACTCACTTCCTTGAAACCAAAAGTTGAGTAACACTACATACATTTGCATCCCCGTTGTTCCTATAGATAAGATTTCTGAGGTTAGAATCATGAGGCTTTTGTTTAAGAATTGCTTAAGCAGATCCTGAATTCCAGCAAAACAGCTGATGCCAACCAATTTAAAGACTCCTACCAGCTTTAAGCAGTGGTTCATGCCTGTAATCCCAGCACTTTGGGAAGCCAAAGTGGATGTTTCACTTGAGGCCAGGAATTCGAGACCAGTCGGCAACATGGCAAAACCCTGTCTCTACTAAAAACACAAGAATTAGCTGGGAGTGTTGGCGCACACCTGTAATCCCAGCTACTGTGGAGGCTGAGACATGAGAATCACTTGATCCTTGGAGGTAGACGTTGCCGTGAGCAGACATCATGCCACTGCACTCCAGCCTGGGTGACAACGGTCTCAAAAACCAAAAAACAAACAAATGAAAAAAGGTTCCCACAGAGGAACTGAATCAGTGTGAGAATACATTTCTTCATCTCTCTGTTCCATGACTTCACCCGGCACTCTTCAATCTACTCCAAAACCCTAGGCCCAAACTCTTTGGGGAGATGGATTTGAGGTTTCCTCTTATCTCCTTGTTTAGTGGCTCTTGTGATTAAACCTCTTTCTCTGCTGCAACCCAGGAAACTCTATTTGTTTCCTGTGAGTATATGATCAGGCTGAGAGATCCTATCTCATTTTTAGCTAGTGCTTTATTTGTTTATTTTGGTGGAAAAAAAAAAAAAACCAAGGTGTCTATCCCCAGTCTTTCTTTGTGTAGCCCCTCCATCTGTCATTCTCTGTGTTACCAGCACATGAGTGTGTTCTGTTCCTGGGACCAGGCTATCCCTTGCAGGGTATTGGTCCTTTGAAATTCTGGGGTGACTTAGAAAAAGTCCTCTTCTCTTAATTAAACCTCTTTCTGTGCTGCAATGCAGTGTCTTGGTGGTGTATTGACTCACTGTGCCCATTGGGCAATGGACCTATTGAGGTTACTTTATCCGACCCCAAATGCCATTAGCCCAACTATTGAGAAACCTTGGTCTAAAGAACTGCTGAAAGGGAAAGGATTCTTATTATTGTTCCCATTTTTTACCCAACATTCTAAGAAACTCTGCAGTGTGTATGGGAAGTGGTAGGCAATTTATGGCAGGCAATTGGCCTTGTGGGAGATGATGTTGAAGACTAGAGATACTCTCTCCAGAAAAAGCTATGACAATGATGATTGAGTTATGGCTAAAATTTATTGAGTGCCAGCTGTGTGCCAGGCATCGTGAGAAGATTTGTCATTTGTGATCTCTCTTCATTTAGTCCTTACTGCAACCCTGAACAACAATGACCAGAAAATGGAGGCTTGGATAAATGGAACTCATTCAAGCTCTCTGTAGTAGTGGAACGCCTGAACTCACATTCTTGCCCACTTTGCTCTTCCACAGACAGCATAAATTGGGAATCAAGCCTGCTTCTTAAAATTATTTATTTATTTTAGAGAAAGGGTCTCATTCTGTTGCCCAGGCTGGAGTGCAGTGGTGCGATCACAGCTCACGGCAACCTTGAACTCCTGGGCTTAAGCAATCCTTCTCCCTCAGCCTCCTGGATAGTTAAGACTATAGATGTGCAGTACTGCACCTGGCTAATTTTTAAAATGTTTTGTACAGATAGAGGTCTCGTTATGTTGCCTAGGCTGGTCTTGAAGTCTTGGGCTCAAGCCATCCTCCTGCCTTGGCTTCCCAAAGTGCTGGGATTATAGGTGTGAGCCACCCTGCCTGGCCACTTTTTGTTATTGTTGCTCATGGTATTTAAAGACAATTTTAACACATTCAGTATTTTTAAATGGAGAGATTTCATGTAAGTTTATAGATTTTCTGCATCTTTTGCCACAACATCTGGAAAAGCTTGGCACTGATTGGCTGGAGTGCTCTCTGGTTGGCCACAGTCCCCACCTCTCTCTATTATTTTCCAATTTTATGCCTTCCTTATTTGAGTCATCATCCTGCCTTCTGTAGGTGTTTGAATTTATAATCCCTGCTCCCTGTTCACATTGGAGTGCCTAAGTCATTGACTCCAAAGAGAAACCTTGTTTACATCCTGGCTTGATGTATGACCTTGGCCAGCCACTGCATCCCTCTGTGCCCCAGTTTTCCTTATCTGTAACATAGAGATAATAACAGTACCTTCTCATAGGGGGTGGTGTGAGGCTTAAATTAGTCAATGCATGTAAAGTACTTAAAACAGTGCTGTAAACGTGGTAACTGCCATATGAGTGTAAGTTGTTGTTGTTATTGTTACTACGTGCTCCTTTGCAAAATAATGTCCTTTGGGATTAGTCCTGGTGGATTCTTTATTTAAGGTATTTGTCAGTTTATCTGTATTTTAAAATCTGTTAGAGAGGCATTGTAAAATGGTCAGAAAGACTTCAGAGTCTTCCTATTTAAAATGACAATAATAAGATATACCTCCTGGATTTTATGAGGATTTCATGAGATAATCATTAAAGTGTTCAACACAGAGCCTGACATACCAAGACTCACATGGTTAATTTCCTTTCTCCATCCCTGCCTAGATCAGGCCTTCTCAATCTTGGTACTACTGATGTTTTGGACTAAATAATTCTTTTTTTTTTTTTAAGAGACAGGGTCTTGCTTCATCACCCAGGCTGGGAATGCAGTGGTATGATCATGTCTCACTGCAGTGTTGCATTTCTGGGCTCAAGCAATCCTCCTGCCTCAGCTTCCCAAGTATTTAGGACTATGGGTGTGTGCCATCACGCCTGACTGAAGGACTGAATAATTTTTTGTTGTGGGGGGCTGTCCTGTGCACTGTAGGATATTTAGTATTAGCATCCCTGGCCTCTACTTATTAGATACCAGTAAGCACCAGGTCCCCAAGGTGTGACAACTAAAAATGTCTCCAGACTTGCCAAATGTTTCCTGGGGAGAAAACTCATCCCTAGTTGAGCACCACACTGTTAGGTCCTGTCCCAGGCTCCCCGGTAGATGGTGTGGTTGCTGCCTCTTCCTACCCACGTGAGAGTAGAAAGTACACAGCATGTGTATCCTAGAGTACTTACTGAATGTGGTGCCAGGCAGTGGGTCCAAGGTGAACTTCTTAGAAAGACTTCTGTAGCAGTACCCTTCAATAGGTCTGTTTATTTTCCAATTAAATTCGTTTCAGCAATTTATTTATTTTCTGCAGAGTCATAAGGATCTGGATTCAAATCCTGATTCTCTTCCTCATAAGCTGTGTGGCTTGAAAATGGAAGATTATAGTACCTCCTGCATAGGCACTTGTGAGGATTAAATGAGATAATGCACGCAAAATGCTTGCCCACCACATAGAGAGTGCTCTGTATATAAATGCCTTTGTCATCCATACGAGGTGCAGTTGTGGGGACTGGGGGCTCTGATGGAGAAAACATAATTCTTTGGTTCTTTTATTAATATATCTGGCTTTGCCCAGTTAATACTTTCCTGAAGTTACTCTCCAATATTTGGCAAATGTTTTTGGCATTTGTTTTTAAACTGCTGCAGAGAGACGCATCTCTGTTTTCCGTACAGATTTCACTGTGTTTCTATTCTGTCCTCTCCTAAACAGATTCCTGTGTTATCAGTGACCATCCCAAAATACAGATCAAGAACTCAACTTTCTGCATGACTGCCTATCCCAACTTGACAATGGTTAATTTCACCAGCCAGGCCAATAAGACATTTGTCAGTGGAAGTGAAGAGTATTTCAAGTAAGATGACTTTCTTTTTCTTTTTTTACTTTCTTTTTCTCTTTCTTCGAAGAGAAACCCAATGAATTAATAAATATTCAATTTGCAGACCAGAGGTGTGGGTGGCCCAAGGGATGAGATCAGAGAGGAAGGTTTTTTCCCTGGTTTGGCTTCCAAGAGCAGATTGTTGTGTCTAGTGAGCCTGGAAAGCAGAGCTGGATGAATGATGGCAGTAGGAGCAGAATCAGTGTGGCTATAATTCATGATGTTGATGAAAAGCCCATTTCAAAACCTTGATCCAGTGTGATCTAAGTGGACTATCAGTTAACTAGATTAGTTTTTCTTCCATCTGCACTTGGCTTCAGGGAGGAGAGGCAAAAAGAAAACAAGTCATGTTCAAAGTTTTAGTTTAAATAAGAACAAATTCATTTTTTTCCTTTTTTCAGAGCTTTGCCTTAGTTTTGTACTTTTCAATATTGGTTTTGCTAGACATTGGAGACTGAGGTTCAGGGATACTTGAAGATCCTTAGCTACCACTGGAAGATTTAGTGAAGTTCATGGAATTATTTTTTTATTTTCTTTCTTTCTTTTTTTTTTTTTTTTTGAGATGAAGTCTCGCTCTGTCACCCAGGCTGGAGTGCAGTGGCACGATCTCGGCTTACTGCAACCTCCGCCTCTGGGTTCAAGTGATCCTCGTGCCTCAGCCTCTTGAGTAGCTGGGACTGCAGGCACGTGCCTGGCTAATTTTTTGTATTTTTAGTAGAAACGGGGTTTCACCGTGTTAGCCAGGATGGCCTCGATCTCCTGACCTTGTGATCTGCCCACCTTGGCCTCCCAAAGTGCTGGGATCACAGGCGTGAGCCACTGCACCCAGCCATGAAATTATATCTTAAGGGAGATAAATGTAGACAGAGTTCATCACAGGGTACGTAAAAAGTGTTCTCTAGCTAAACTTTAATTCAGAGGTTGTAAATTCAAATGCACTCAGGCATGGCAGGATTATAAATGAGTAAAGTGAAAATAAGTGAGATGATAGGGAGGGGTGGGGACTGTGGCAAACCAAAGAGGCTGCCTGTCACAGGTAAAGGAGGTCACTGGTGCTCAGCTCCTCTGATCACTGCCTTGTGAAATTGTGGGGCAGTGCTGCCAGAGCTTCTATTTTACAATAAAAGATGGAAATAAAATCTGGATTTTTATGTGATCTCTCCTATTTTAAATGGCAGCAAAATAATTCAAATAGAACATGGGGATCAAATAAAATGCATTAATCAATGAGCTTCCAGTTTGTGGCTTTCACTTAGATGATAAGTGGTTGCTGATACCTAGACTCTTCTCCCAGTTGTCATTAATTCCTATTCCTGTTTTTTTTCCCCTGTAGACTCAGAGTGTACATGGTTGTTCCTTGCAGAACAAAAGGGAAAGTTACCTAATTGATTAAATAGTCCCCTTTGACCATAATTACCATGGTATTAGGGGTGGGCCTTTAATTATCCCTGAGCACTGAGCAACTGTGTCTGACCTGGTAGTATGATGAAATCTGAAAGACTGCCAAAAGCAGGTTTGCAAATCATTTGCCAGTACACCTAATCCATGCAGTCTGGTGTACTAGAAAGTGATTTGCAAGCCTGCTTTTGGTGGCCTTTACTAATCCTTTGGGGCCAGTCTTTATTTCGAAGAAGAAATGTCATCAGGAGTTTCTTGGGACTTGTTTGAGGTCCTACAATTGAAGCGTGGAGCAGTTGAGACAGCTAAGTCGTGGAATTGTTGACTATGTGGTTTATCTATTTTGGGGATGGGACATGAGGAAGGTCCTTTTCCTCACTTGGGAAATATGGTCCTCAGGGTTTTGCCTTGGAACCAAGTTTAGTTCCAGCCTTGGTCTGCCCGAGTCAACTCTGAGTCCAGGTTCTGCCAGGGTTTGGGCCTGAAAGAGGCTCTGTCTGCACAGAGTTGGCCATCACTGTTATGAAAAACATGGCTGTGTGTTGCCAAAGAGCCTCTCAAGCTAGCCAGCTGGACCAGGAGTGGGGCTGCTGCCTACATTTCCCTCGGCAGGTCGGAACGTCCTGGGCCGTCATTCCCACAGTCCTGCGAGCCTGGATGCTGGCTTGCCTGTTCTTTAGGTCACAGAAAAATGTCAACCTACAAACACAGCGTTTCACAGAGGATGTATATCCAGATGGTTGTGGAGTAGAAGGAATTGTCTGAATCTGTTATCAGGCACTGTCCCTGAAGCTGCCTCCTGTCCTCAGGGGTGAGGCTGCCCTGCTAGCCATTTGGCCAGGCAGGCCATGATGTCTTCATTTTCTATACAAGTTGCCAGCAGCAGCTACAGCTGACCAGTGGCCTCTTCTGTCGGCAGCTGCTCATCTCTCTTAGAATGTTTTGCTTGAGCAAGGTCTAGGCAGCCCTGCTTTTATAATTAAGCCAACCTCAGCCTCAGGAAATGCCCAACACAACTTGAACTACAATCCAGGGCCACATTTTTAGTCATTCAGCATATGCAGTTTCCACTATGTACTAATTTTTAAAATTTAAAACCACACAACTACTATCAGAATAAATTCTCATAAAAGAGTAGAGCAATACAGAAAACACACAAAAATCACCCTTGACGGTTCAGAGTTTCTGTTGCACTCCTCCTGGGGATGTGCTAGTGAGAATGGAGCTGACAGCCTTGTCCTGAAGCCTGCCCAGGGCCATGAGTGGCCTCCCAGCACATAATCAAGAGGAGGGTAAATCCAGCTGGAGTCTCTGCAGACGGCTGTGGGCAAGAGCCCAGACCAGCAAATTCCCCATAGCCTGATGTGATTAAGTCTGCAATGGTGGGGCGGGTGGAGGATGCTGGAGTTTTGTGCAAGGCTCCTGGCTCTACTGGAGGCTTAAAGCCTGCTGCCTGTCACCTCCGTCTCTCCTTTCTATCACTTCCCCCATCCCTCCCTCCAATTCTCAGGTACTTTGTGCTGAAGATTTCTGCAGGGATTGAATATCCTGGCGAGATCAGGTGGCCACTAGCTTTCTGCCTCTTCCTGGCTTGGGTCATTGTGTATGCATCCTTGGCTAAAGGAATCAAGACTTCAGGAAAAGTAAGCACTTGATTTATCTAAGTAAGAGAAAGCTGTGGGATGCCCAGGGGTGGTTGCTTTAGGGAGAGGCAGAGCACTGGGAAGAGAGTCAGGAGCTGTGGATGCTGATTCTGACTCTGCCCTGGGGCAGCTGAGGGGCAGTGGGCAAGTGACGTCACTTTCATCTGCAAAATGGGGATAATAACACCTTTCTTGCAGGGCTGTTTTAAGGGTTAAATGAGACACATATATACAGAGCTCCCAAGGGATGGTGGGGGTACTCTGATTAGGATTTCCTTCCTTTCCTCTCAGGGGTGGCCACTCATTCAGCAGAAGGAACCTCCCTGATATCATTCGGTCACTTCCCCTAAACTCTAGAATTTGTGCTGCTGGCCTTTTGCCTCCTGGTCTGGCTGCCAAGTTAGTTATTGCTTCTGCCAAGAAGCTGCCTGAAGATCAAGACTGTGTAGTAGATTCCCTCTCCTCACTCCTGGCCACCATGTTCGTGGCCTTCCTTGCCTTTCTTTCAACCCTAAGCTTGACACTCTTCTACCCCATGTGCCCCTAGCACTAAAGGAAGATGGTCCTGCCCGTGGAATTTTGGCTGAGCAATTACTTGGTAAGGGTCACTTAGTGATCGCTTGGCTGGGCCCTTTGGAGATGATGAAACTCCCACCCAAGCTCAGTTCCAAGCCACAGAAAGAGAGGAGCCCATGGAACCTTAGACCACAGTGGGCATTGTTGTAGGGTTCATGGTAACATTTCTTCATCTTGCAGCCTTAGAAAAACCTACTGAAGGCTGGGTGCAGTGGCTGTAATCCCAGCACTTTGAGAGGCTGAGGCAGGTAGATCATCTGAGGTCTGGAGTTCGAGACCACCCTGGCTATCATGGTGAAACCCTGTCTCTATGAAAAATACAAAAATTAGCCAAGCACGATGGGGGGCACCTGTAATCCTAGCTACTCGGGAGGCTGATGCAGGAGAATCACTTGAACCCAGGAGGCAGAGACTGCGGTGAGCCAAGATGGCGTCACTGCACTTCAGTCTGGGCAACAGAGTGAGATCCTGTCCCGCCGGACACACACACACACACACACACACACACACACGAAAGAAAGAAAAGAAAAGAAAAGAAAAGAAAAGAAAAGAAAAGAAAAGAAAAGAAAAGAAAAACCTACTGAAGAGTTAACCAGTTATTCCAATACCGTGCAATAATATTTAATTACCCCAGGAGATCTTTGCATGTTTTAGGATGAAACAAAAATGTCTTTAAGCCCCAAGGAATGAGGATGTAATGGGGGATTCTGAGACCATAGGTTATGGCGTTGAGATTTGGTCTGTTATCCAGGCCAAGGATTTCTGCGATTGTGTTACAATCAACCAACTTCTGAAGGATCGGGTCTCATCGGGAAGGTAATCAGTGCCATCTTTCACCCCCGGGCATGCTTTGCACCCCCCATTAGACACCCAGTCCTGGCACCTATTAGCCACATAGACCAAACTGTCTTCTCCCTGGGGACGTGGACATTTTTTGATTACAGCTCTTATTAGTGCTTGCTTTTCATGTCATCTAATTCCACAGTGACTGGAGTGGTAGATTCTGGCAGGTTTGTCAGGGTTACCTGAGGCAGGTGGTACGCCTAAAATCACAGAGTGTGGGGAGAATCAGGCCAGCTAGAGAGAACCAGCCCAGGAGTGAGGAGACCTGGGCCCTTGTCCTTGGGGACTGCTCATGGTGTTTGCTGTGTAGGGGTATCTCTACTTGGGCAGTAAAACGTGGCTGAGCTTCTGATTTTGCTCTTAGCTTTAATTTCTTTTTCTTTCTTTCTTTTTTTTTTTTTTTTGGCCAATAAATGAAAAGCACATTTTCCTAGCTGTTTTAGAAGTTCTCAGTTTCCTCATTTTTAAGGTGAGGGCAGTTGGACTGGGTGATGTCTAAGGCCCTCCAGTTCTAAGATTATTCTGTCGGACACTTGCTGGGTGACTTGGAGGTTTGGGGGCACTTTTACTCTGTGACCTCAGTTTCCCCTTCTGTAAAATGAGAACTGGGACTCAGTGACCCCTGAGGAAGCTGCTGGCTTTGAGTGAGTACCACGAGACTGGATTGATTGTTTTTCTAAGGTTATAGGGAGATGGGAAATGTTAACTTGACCCTTATGACAATACCCAGCCTGGCCTGAGGTTTACTGGACCCCCCACCTTCTGTAGCTTGGAGCTGAGCTTGGGTGGGATTTCCATAAACTCCAAAGGGCCCAGCCAAGTGATTGCTCAGTGAGACTAGCCAAGTGTCTGCTCAATCAAAATCCCATGGGCAAGACTGTCACTTATGTAGGTGGCCAGATAGGTGTCTAGTAGTATAGGCTGGAAGGTGAGACTGCGGGAGGAGAGGTGATAGGTGAGGAGGGTGAGAACAGCACCTTTTAATGATGTGAGGAAGAATGGCCTGTGGCTCCAGTGTCAGACCAATCTTAGTTCAAATCCTGGCTCTATCACTTTCTAGTTGTGTGACTCCGGACAAGCTATTTAACCTTCAAAACCCATTTTCTTCTCTGTAAATTGGGGAAATAGTGCATAATACTTAGGATTGCTATAACGATTAAGTGAGATATGCATGTTACTACCTGGTGTATGGTCAGTTATTAATTAACATGATCTCTTTTCATGTTTATTATTCTGAATGGCTGCTGTATTGACTGGGTATTGTGCCACTTCGACATGTCCAGAGCAGAGGCTTTGTTGGGGAGATGGGAAGAGAAAGAGAGCTTTGTTGAACACTGTATGCCAGGCGCTGTGCTGGCTGCTTCACATGCATTAGAAGCACATTGATTCTCACTTTGTAGAGAGAGACTGAGGCTTGTCAAGGTAGAGTAAATTGCCTGAAGTCACAGAGTTTTTAAGTGGCAGTAGTGGGATTTGAATCCAGGTCTATCTGACTTTGAAGCCAAGACATTTTTTATTTTTATTTTTATTGAGATGGAGTCTCGCTTTGTC
This sequence comes from Rhinopithecus bieti, assembly GCF_001698545.2. Taxonomy (NCBI): domain Eukaryota; kingdom Metazoa; phylum Chordata; class Mammalia; order Primates; family Cercopithecidae; genus Rhinopithecus; species Rhinopithecus bieti. The sequence continues at coordinate 2,467,762 of NW_016803902.1, forward strand.
ACCCAGGCTGGAATGCAGTGGTGCCATCTTGGCTCACTGCAACCTCCGCCTCCGGGGTTCAAGTGATTGTCCGGCCTCAGACTCGCGAGTAGCTGGGACTACAGGTGCCCACGACCATGACCGGCTAACTTTTTTGTATTTTTAGTAGAGACAGGATTGCACCATATTGGCCAGGCTGGTCTTGACCTCCTGATCTCAGGTGATCCCCCTGCCTTAGCCTCCCAAGGTGCTGGGATTACAGGCGTGAGTCATCGCGCCCAGCCGGCCTAGACTTTTTCTAATACAAGACATTCTCTCCCAAGAAGGGGTTATTAAGAATAGATAGTAAATGAGGAATTCTGGAGCCATCATTTTCATATAGTGGGGAAAAAATCCCCTCACAGTGAATCAGAACCTGCATTTCTACCCAGTCTCTGCTGTGTTGCTGTGTGACTTTGGGCAGGTCACAGGATATATTACAGCTTCATTGTCTTCATTTGCAAAATCAAGAGTTAAAATATTCTCTAGGATTTTTTTTATCTTATTTTCTCTTAATCTTATTAGTCTGTGTTCTTTTGGAATGGCATGGCAGCCAGTTTTTTCCACTGATTTAGAATTTAATTCTTGGTGATAGATTTCATAGGCTTTCTGGAATAGGAAGTTTTGAGCAGGTATATTTTTCTTTTAGATCTGCCAACTTATCTCTCTGTTTCATTGAGAAAAGTTTCCAACCAGAGATCAATGATCAATTTCTATTTTAAATAAAGAATACCACCAGAAATAATGAATCACAATTTACTATCCTGCCCTGGGCTGTGCAGACATTAATCACAGAGCATTATTTGGGCGCTAAGGTGGATGCACAGCTGAAGCTGCTTTATGATGAACGCCTTTGTGATCGAAATCCCAGGAACACTGTCATTTTTATGCAAAAGAAATGTCATCCTCTTGCAGCCAGATAAGCTCAGTTCCTCTTGTTTAGGGCCTTAGGAGACAGGACTAGCAGTTTGCTTCCTCTGAGACAGGTCTTCCTATTTCACTGTTGGAGACTTTTCCGGCAGCTAGAATTTCAGAGGCACGGGCGACCAGCACACAGCCTGAAGGTCAAATGCAGCCCACCTGCCCTCAGGGGCGCCTCTGCCTGAGAGTTGTGACAGCGAAGCAAAGCTAACCTAATTAGCTCATGCGGGTTGGTGGGCTTTTACCACCTGTTCAGGGGTCCTATGGTGAGAAGCATGCCTGGAGGTGTCAGGCCAACAGGCTCAGATGGGCGAGTCAGTGTCATTCCTGCCACGTGTAATTCATTACTGTTCAAGTTTAATTCCTCTGACAATACAGTGTGGAAGCAGGTGCCTTCTAAATCTCCCCTGACACAGAGGAACTAGCTGTGCAGAAAGCCTCCGTGCCCACCTGACTCACATTTGAGGCATTCCCAGGATTTGTAAACCAAACCGTTGGCCCTCTCAGTTCACCATGATCACCATCTAAAAAATGAATGCATCACCTGGGTGAGGTGAACAATTGCCTAGAGTGCAAAATTGAGAGGCACTCACTCTCAGGTTCCCGAAGTGCAGGGCCAGCACCTGACAGTGAATTCCTCCGTAAATTTTGCACCCTAGGTGCCTCCTGTCTCACTTGCCTCCCCCTAGTCCTGGCCCTGCCATACACATTTCTGATTGTGTGGCCCATAGAATGGCGTTCATGGAAAGAGTGGCTTTGGAGTAGGGAAGCTTTGGGCTTAAATCCTGTCTGAAGACTTTGAACGAGATATTTAATCCTTTGTGAGATGCTTAACCTGAACCTCAGTTAACTTCTCTGCAAAATGGGACAAATATACCTGGCCACAGAGGGAACACAGGAATGATGGTGTCTAAACAGCCTCCAACAGTGAAATGGGAACAGTTGTATCTTAAACTCATGCCAGCCTTGGAGATTTCCTCCTTAAGCCACCGCCATCTAGGTCATGTCCTCTCCTTCACCTCTTCCTTCCATCCTCACTTCCCACCAGCCCCAGGTGGTCAGGGGATGGAAAGGATACTCCTTAGTTGTCTCGCATCCCATCCCCATGCTGTTTTGGGGGCAGGAAAGTCAGGCTGGTCAGGGCCTGCCCTTGTAGCATCTCCTCTTCCCAGCCCCACCTGACAGCTGTGAGGCCAGCCCTGAGATGTCAGATGCCCTTGGATTTCCTAACATCCACGTGTGGAAGGGCTTCACTTCTCCTTAGACTTCAAGGAGAGGGAAGGAGAGAAGCAGGTTTGGTAGAAATAGAGAGGAGCTGGCTGCTGCCCCTCCCTTCCATCCCTAGCACTACAAGTTCTTTGAGACAAGGAGGGAGGAGAGACTGCTGTTCTGTGGGGCAGGGAAAAGGTATCCCTGGTGTCGCAGTAGAGAGAAAAGGAGGGCAGCCCATCCCTGGCAGCTCTGAACCTGCAGCCAGGAAGAAGGAGTTTGGCCTTGAGTAATTGGGTTTAGAGACAGAAGTAACTTCCCCATTTCAGTTCGTGGCAACTCCACCCTTTCAGTTGCTGAGGCCAAAACACTTGGGAGTCACTTTGACTCTTCTCTTTCTTTCACACTCCCCATTAAGTCTGGTGGCTCCTCTTGAAAATGTATCTGGCAACTGTTTCTCACCAGCTCCATTGACAACACCCTGGCTGGAGCTATCCCCATTCTTTGTCCCTTGCCTGCTGGCTGCTGCGGCTTCCTTACTGTTATCCCTGCCGTATTCTTGCTACATAGCAACTGGGCGATTCTGTGGAAAGGTTAGATCCTGTAACCCCTGTGCCTGAGTCCCTGCCATAGTCCTGTTGCCCACAGAGTAAGAGCTCTGCCTGGCCTCACCTAGTCTGCCCCTCCCTACTCCCACTTTGCCAATCTCTCCCACCTGTGCCCCATCTCTTGCCACACTGGCCTCTTTGCTGTTCCTAGGAGTCAGGCACACTCCCTTCTTAGGGCCATGATTCCAACTGTTCCCTTCATCTAAAATGTTCTCCCAGACATCCAGTTGGCTCACCCTGACTTTCTTCCTTGACCAACTTCTCCCTGAAGCCTTCCCAACCATCCTCCCCACACCCCACCCCACTTACCCAGCTCTAATTTTTCATTTTTTCAATCCACATATCACCTTCTAATATACCACAAATAATACTTACCACGATTATTGTTGGTTGATGATCTCCCCAGCTAGAACAGAAGCTATTCAGGGCAGAAATCTTTGCTTTGTTTACTGATAGGTCCTGAACATTTAACTGTCCCTGGCACATATGAGTTGCTCTAAATATATAAGTATGTATGTTCATTTGAACAAGTGGAGTGACCCCAAGAGTTATAGAGTTATATCTTTTTTTTTTTTTTTTTTTTTTTGAGACAGAGTCTCACTCTGTCACTCAGGCTGGAGTGTAGTGGTGTCATATTGGCTCACTGCAGCCTCTGCCTCCTGAGTTCAAGTGATTTGCCTGCTTCAGCCTCCTGAGTAGCTGGGACTACAGGCGTGTACCACCAGGCCCAGCTAATGTTTGTATTTTTGTATTTTTATAGAGATGGGGTTTCACTCTGTTGGCCAGGCTGGTCTCTATCTCCTGACCTCAAGTGAGCTGCCTGCCTCGGCCTCCCAAACTACTCGATTACCACGCCCGGCCTCCAAGAGTTATTTCTTCATCTCAGCTCTAAACTTCCCCAACTCATCTCCCCCTGTGAGTCCTTGAATCTGTCCTCATCTCCTGAAATCCCACTTACTCTGGAGCCCCTACCAGGTACTCAAGTCTGTGCAGGCAGCGTGTGGCGGGGGCCCTGTGTCCCTCTCATGGGGCAGGTATTCCAGTTGCCCTCAGAGAGAGGACTGCAGGTGGGAATGGAGGTGGCCCTGAACCAACAGCCATCACCCCATGAATCAGAGAGCCCAGAGTGGGCCTGGATGGAAGCTTAACCTCAGCCTCTCAAGTGTCTTTTTTTTTTTTTTTTTGAGACAGTGTCTCGTTCTGTCACCCAGGCTGGAGTGCAGTGGCACGATCTCGGCTCACTGCAAGCTCCACCTCCCAGGTTCATGCCATTCTCCTGCCTCAGCCTCCCGAGTAGCTGGGACTATAGGCGCCCGCCACCATGTCTGGCTAATTTTTTTTTTTTTTTTTTTTTTTTTTTGTAGAGATAGGGTTTCACCATGTTAGCCAGGATGGTCTCGATCTCCTGACCTTGTGATCTGCCTGCCTTGGCCTCTCAAAGTGCTGGGATTACAGGTGTGAGCCACCGCGCCTGGCCTTAAGTGTCTTTTAATGCACTTTTTGGACTGTAGCCTACCTGTAAGCTGAGCATTGTCAATGCTATTAAGTTGAGGACTGGTGAGTCCTAGGCCAGACTGTGAAATGGTACTTTTGTTTCCAGTGCCCTGGGCCGGTTCCACTTGGTGTGTATTGCAACACTGTACTCTTCCAACAGCCCCGTGAAGAATCTACTGTTGCTGCCACTTTGCAGGTGTGGGCACTGAGGGTCAGAGACTCAGAGAGGTTAAGTTGCACCACAAGGTGACCCAGTTCGTAAGTGCTGGAGTCAGGATTTGGACCCAGGCTCGTGGGACTGCAGAGGCTGAGCTCTCACACTGTTCCTTCCACTTCTGCCAAATCCTGGTCCCAAGCCCTCACCTTGAGGTTTGATGGACAGGTATGGAAGGAAAGGTCCCCCCACCTACCATGTTCAACTAACCCCCAAGTTCTGCTAATGTTACCTCTCAAATGTTTCTCTTTTCCTTTTCTTTTCTTTTTTCTTTTTTTGACATGGAGTTTTGCTCTTGTCACCCAGTCTGGAGTGCAATGGTGTGGTCTCTGCTTACTGCAAACTCCGCCTCCTAGGTTCAAGCAATTCTCCTGCCTCAGCCTCCTGAGTAGCTGGAATTACAGGCACCTGCCACCACGCCTGGCTAATTTTGTATTTTAGTAGAGATGGGGTTTTGCCATGTTGGCCAGGCTGGTCTTGAACTCCTGACCTCAGGTGATCCACCCGCCTTGGCCTCCCAAAGTGTTGGGATTATAGGCATAAGCCACTGCGCCCAGCCTCCCAAATGTTTGTTGATGCTGGTCCCTCCCTCTCTTCCAGCATCCAGGAGTAGTACCCTTTGGTTGGCATTCAGGACCTCCTATGACATGATCTCCTCCAATGTCTCTAGTCCTCCACCCCCCCACTCTTAGCCTCAAGTTTATGCTGTGCTGATAGTGAGTAGGGCTTTGCCTCACACACCTGCCTTGCCCATGTGCCTCCTTCACCTTCCCACCTTGCCTCTCCTCCTCTAAGCTGCACTTGTCCAGCTCAGTGTCATCTCCATGAACCTCTTAGTAGACTCCTAGGTTGAGCACAATGCCCTTCCCTGAACTTCCATAGTGCCCTGTGTGTAATTCTCTAGCTCATTATTCAGACATTGTCTTTGTGTTTTCTGGGTTAGGAGCCCCTTCACCTTTGTGCAGCTGATGCCTGGCACAATGGCCAGCTCATAGGAGGCCCTCAATAAATATTTGTTGAACTTAATGCCATTTAATAACCTGCTGTTATAAATCAGGCACCATGCTAAGTCCTATTCATGCATTAGCTCATTGAATCCTCACGATTGTCTGTAAGAAGGGCGCTATTATCCCTGATTTACAGATTCAGAAACTAAGATTCAGAGAGCATAATACATTGCCTAAGGTCACAGAGCTACTCAGTGCCAGAGGTACAATTTCATTTGAACCTAAATGCGTCTAATTCTAAGATCACGTTCTTTTCACCTTACGGGACTGCCCCCACTTATGTGTATAAGCAGGGACGGAAAGCTTAAGCTAATAGGATTCATCTTTAATGGTTGAATTTTGGTGCTCTACCGGGGGTGGAGTAGGAGCTGGGGAGGAGGGAGGCACAGAGCCCCCCTCCCTCCTTTCCTCTGTGGTTCCCTAAGGAGTTGTGTACTCATCAGCTGGGCTGGGTGACATCTACCCCAGCCTTCTGGCTGTAGGCCGACTCATCCCATAGCCTTAGGTCTCTCCTAAGAGGCTTTATTTCTAGCTCTCTCTGACTCACCTTTGGTCCCAGTGCCTTCCCTGCTTCCCCAGCCCTGTCTGCATTTGGGGAGAACTACCCTGATGTGCTCTCTGTCACCCGCTTGTGCCAGGGTGGCAGCCCTACTCCTTCCCGGAGCAACGCTCCTTCTGCACAGGTGCACTCTGCAGGGCTGCTCCTTCCAGCCTCTCTGCCCATGGCTTTTCTAGGTGGTGTACTTCACGGCCACGTTCCCGTATGTTGTGCTCGTGATCCTCCTCATCCGTGGAGTCACCCTGCCTGGAGCTGGAGCTGGGATCTGGTACTTCATCACACCCAAGTGGGAGAAACTCACAGATGCCACGGTGGGCTTCTAATTTTATTTGTAACCCGCCCTGGGGGGAGTGGTCCTCTGGGATGCTTGGGCAAAAAGGGTTAGACTTCCTCCCCCAGGGAATCCCAGTGTGTGCTTTTATAAGAGCCTGATGATCTTGGTATATTATGCACTCAGGAAATATTTAATGAGAAGTGGACAACTGAGGGTTTTTAGATTCCTGGAATAGTTGTCCTACATCTGGGGTTATAGTAGAGGCTGAAAATGAATAATGAAATCCCCTTAATAGCTTTGGGCTAACTCACACCACTTATCTGTTACTAATTATAGAGTGTCAGAGTGTAGTTTTGCTGGTGGGAAAATAACAGCATTTAGTGTAAACCACAAGCGATTCTATTTTAAAAATATTTTTACCTGAATCTTTTAAGGGCTCAGACACATCTGAATACTTTTATACACCCACACAGGGCCAGCACAAGCTGAACTTTCTCTTTGCATATTCTGTACAGGCACATCTAACTCTAAAATTTCCAACTCAAAAACCACAAATGAGGGGGTGATTGTCGAAGGGGAACTGACTTTTCTCACCTTAAAGAAAATTCTGCTTTTCCAGGGTGTGTTAAGAACGCATAGCTAGGATTGAGTTTGATTGCACATAACAGAAAGTCTCCACTTAATGGCAGGTAGGACGTGACACTATAAAGTCTACAGCGGCATAGAGGTTGCTTTACTAAGATTGGTGCTACAGAGTTTCAGAAATTTAATAGCAGTTGTAATCCGCAGAAATGTCAGTTAAAAAAGGTTTTGATTTTGCATCCGTTAATATATTTTGCTGTTGTAAATTATTTTCTGAGAGTGTATTGACCTAAAGGAAGGACTCTCCCTTCCGTTTAGCTTTACAGGAGAGAAAAGATGAGCATGGTATGTAGTGTAGTTTTTTGAGTTCCTCACCCATGATAGAGGAAGTTAAAATCTCACAGGTAATTTACTGTGCCTTTAGTTTCTAGCACAAGTGATTTATGTTCTCATTGGTGTTGATGTCAGGAGTCATCTTGTCCCTGATGTTTCCCCTGGAAACATGATATGGCACTGGGTGTGTGAGACTCTCCTCCCCTGGGGCCAGTCTCCTTTATGGATCTTGAATCTCTTTCCCTTTTGCCTCTCAGGTATGGAAAGATGCTGCTACTCAGATTTTCTTCTCTTTATCTGCTGCATGGGGAGGCCTGATTACTCTCTCTTCTTACAACAAATTCCACAACAACTGCTACAGGTATGTAGAGGTGCTACAAGATCTGGGCATAGCTGGTGAGTGGGACAGAAGAATGGACTGAGTTATCAGACACCTGAGGTCACATCCTCACATTTCATCTTAGGGAGAGCTAGAGATTTGCCTCTGGCCTAGGACAAAACAGGTGCTAAGGCCTAGGCACTGTCTTTTGAAGGCCTAGATCCTCACTTACACACCTGGCTCTGATACATGGTGGAGGCTCAAGTGGCTATTTATAGGATGGAAGCAAGTTTCTCTGGAGGTCACTGTGCGGCCAGCTGTGTTCTGTGATAGTCATTTGTGAGCTACCTAATCTGTGGATACAATGGACTGTGCCTTCAGATGGTCTTCCCTCTGTGTGTAATCTCTTCTTATAAAGACACCAGTCATATCAGTCACATTGGATCAGGGACCACTCTAATGACCTCATTTAGCTTAACTACCTCTTTAAAGACCATCTCTCCAAATACAGTCACATTCTGAGATACTAGGGATTAGGATGACAAAATATGAATTTGATAAGGGTTGGGGAACGGTAGGAAGATACCGCTCAGTTCATAATGGCCTTGAGTAACAGACTATGGTGTTTGAACTTCTTTGGTCACAACTGCTCATTAACCATTGACCCAAGTTAGTCTGAACGCCATTAAAAGGTGAAGCATTGCTATCTTCTTTATTAGAAATGAGGCTGTGTGGTGTGGCAGAAATAACCCAGGCTGAGAGCTGGAAAGTCTAGATTCACATCCTGGCCCACACTATTAATTAGTCCATTACCTTCCCCTGGACCTCAATTTCCTCATCAGTAAACTAAGGGGTCAGTCAAGGTGGATCATTTGCTGCACACTTCTAGGCTTTGCATGGTACAGGCATCATCTCATTCTGTCCTGGCAACAGCCTAGGACAGACTCATTGCTGCCATTTCAAATCAGAGTGGAAAGGAAGTGGAATGCTCAAGGTCATGCCACTAAAAGGCAGGAGAACCAAGATTTCAGTGTAGCCCTGGGTTCCAGTGTAACCCATCTAGCCGTGACCTCACATTTGAGACCAGGATGACTGAAGGTAGGCTGGGAAACCCTGGCTGTCTTACCAGCAGCAGGCTCTGCGATGAAGGTAGAGTTGCTGGGCTCTCTTCCCTCCCCTGCCCCTTTGTCCTTCTCAACCCTGTGTGTCCCAACTCCAGGCTACCCTCACATTTTAGGGTCATTTGACTTTCCCACTGCCTTCTCTTCCCTCACACATAGTTCCTGTCCTGGAGCCGACCAAGGCCCCATCTCCTCAATTTCTGTTCTGATGGACAGATTTACCCCTGCCCCTGGAACAATGTCTTAGTTTGTTCATATTGCTCTAATGAAATGCCATAGACTGAGTAACATGTTTTTCTTTCTTTATACATTTTTTGCTTTTATTATTTTTAAATGACACACAGTAATTATGCATATCTATGGAGTACAGTGTGATATTTCAGTACATGTATACAATGTGTAATGATCAAATCAGGGTAATTAGCATATCCACTACCTCAAATAATTAGCATATCTACCACCTCAAACATTTATCATTTCTTTGTATTGGGAACATTGAAAATTCGTTCTTCTAGCTGTTTGAAAACATATAATAAATTGTTGTTAATATAGTCATTTTATAATGCTATAGGATGATTTTTTTTTTTTTTAAGATGGAGTTCTGCTCTTGTTGCCCAGGCTGGAGTGCAATGACCAGTCTCGGCTCACTGCAACATCCACCTCCCAGGTTCAAGCAATTTTCATGCCTCAGCCTCCCAAGTAGCTGGGATTACAGGCATGTGCCACCATGCCCCACTAATTTTTTTTGTGTGTGTGTGTATTTAGTAGAGATGGGGTTTCACCATGTTGGTTAGGCTGATCTCAAACTCCTGACCTCAGGTGATCCACCTGCCTTGGCCTTCCAAAGTGCTGGGATTATAGGCATGAGCTACCGTGCCCAGCTGGGATGGTTGTCAATATAGTCATCCTACAGTGCTGTAGAGCACTATAATTTATTTCTCCTATCTACCTATATTTTTGTATCTTTAACTGACTTTTGGCTATAAATAACAGACATTTATTGCTCACAGTTCTGGAGGCTGGGAAGTCCAAGTTCAAGGTGCCAGAACATTCAGTGTCTGGAGGGCTGCTCTCTGTTTCAAAGATGGCACCTTGTTGCTGTGTCCTCATATGGTGGAAGAGACAGACATATTCCCTTCAGCCTGTTTTATAAGGGCAGTAATCCTATGAATTGGCTCTGCCTTCATGACTTAATCACTTTTCTAAAGCCCCCACCTCTTAATACTATCAAATTGTGGATTAAGTTTCAGCCAATGAATTTGGGATGGGGGGCGTTCAGACCATAGCAGATGAGTTGAGATCCCTTATATAGAATGTGGAGTCAGAGCTTTGGCCCAGAGGCCCTGAATCAGGGCTATTAGGGGATATCTTTTGAGCCTTTTGGTGCTTTTTAAATGAGTCCAAGGGAGCCTGTGGTTAGCACATGAACATACATGTATATGAAACATGTGTAAGCAAACACGTGGGCACACATTTATGTGTCCTTCCCCTTGTTCCTTTCTACTCACGAAGCACATCTAATGGAAAACTCTGGTCTCTTCTTTCCAGGGACACTCTAATTGTAACCTGCACCAACAGTGCCACGAGCATCTTTGCCGGCTTCGTCATCTTCTCTGTTATTGGCTTTATGGCCAATGAACGCAAAGTCAACATTGAGAATGTGGCAGACCAAGGTACAGGACAGTTGTTACCCTGCTGTTGCAGGGCAGGTCCCAGGCCCATGTCACAAGCTCCTAATTTATACTATGCTGGGAAGTTGGCCTTCTGGAACAGGATAGAGGGTGGAGGAGCCCAGGTCCTTCTGTATAGTGGGACCGAGGAAGGCTCAAGTAGGAAGCTCACTGCAGAGTCAGAACTGGCTTGTCTCTGACTAGAGGGATTGCTTTAAAAGCCCCCTTTCCTTCTCGTCTCCTCTCCTTCCTCTTACCTTGCCCCTCTTAATTTAGCTCCAGCCTATAGAAGTGAGGGTTATGCCTGTTAGGTATGAGTAGAGAATTTATTAGGCAAACCATTGCCTCAGGAGCTGATGTGGGCACAGGCTGCTGTAGGATGACATTCCTTGCAGAGGGCCCTGTTGAAACCAAGGCTTAGTGAGAGAACTGACTTCAGAGGAGCATTTTCCTTACAAAGCACTTTTCTGATTGTTAGGTCAAATGTGCTTTCAGGGCCTTCTGCTTAGTTAGCAATGCAGACCGGCAATTTTTTTCCCCAGTGGGTAGAAAGGTTGGATCGTGCTGGGTGGGTGGAGAGGCATGTGGAATAAATGTTTACTCTCTATCCAAATGATCTTTTTTATTAATGGCTAACATTTGTATGATGTTTTCAAGTTTACAAAGAACTTTCATTTTTATTTCATTTAATCCATATTACTAGGACACCATTTTGCAGAGAGAACGTTCAAGATTTTAGTTTAACTCTTCATTTTCACCCAGCCTGGATACACAAAGGATTTGGATATTTAGTAGGTTTCAGTGATCAAGGGATTTCATTGTGTTTATTGTTTACCATTATGATCTCATTCTCAGTTCAGACATTTATGGGATGCCTAGTGTGTTGGTCCTGTGCCTCATGCTGTGGGGCACGACTATGGCCCTGGACAACCAAGGGGTGTACCTGTGAGAGGCTTGTCTGGGCAGTTATCTTCCTTCAAGCAGCTGACTGCCATTCTCAGATAATGTTTCAGATGTGGTGAGAGAACTAAGCCCTGGAAATGTCACCTTTTTGGATACTAAGATTTCTTCTGGTTCCCTAAGGATAATTCATTACTGCGCCAGTTCATGCTGATAGTACACCGGGGGCCTCAAAGAGTTAAAGAGCCAGCAAGTTCCAGGGGTGCAATTATCTCTCCCTGGAGAGACTGAAACCCTGAGGGGTGTTTGGTTCCGCAGCAATGCATTAAATTAGAGGGGCCCCAGGAGATAAGCAATGGCTCTTCCTGGTTGAGAATTCTCAGATACCCTGGGAGGCAGGGAGGGAAAGTGAGAGGGTAAACAGGTTTTGTACTTAGAGGTACTGGAGTCACTTCCAGCTGTCCTGTAATCTCATTTCCTCCTAGCAGAGTGGTTGGAGCAGATAGGTTCTGTCCCATTTTCTAGAAGATCTTAGGCATTTTACTTTCTGTGACATTACTGAGTTGTTTTGGAACCAGTGGCGAACCTGCTAGAGACTAGGAATCCTGAGATGTGGGCCAGGTTAGTAAACGATTCTGAACTCTTTTCTGCTCCAGGAAAGGGATTTCTGGGGAGATATTGCAAAAACTCAAATAGAATGTTGTTTATCTGGCATGTAAAATGCAGCCAACAAATTGCCCATGTTTTCCTCTGAAATTTCTCCTTGCCAGTGTTTTTTCACTTCCTTTGATTTGAATAAGGATAAGGGCACTTCTAACAGGTTCTAACCTGTTGTGTTAATACTTGTCTCTGGCACAGGGACAGTGGGCCTCATCTCCCACAGGAGAGGGTCCATGAGATCTTCTCCCAGACCCACTGGGGAAGCTTTCCTGCTCATCTGAACCTGCATGTATTTTTATATGTGCTTTACAGGCTTGTCTTACTTGCCTTGATATGATGGAGGCTCTGCAGAATATAGGACAGAGATTTGGGGTCAGGTCTGCATTAAACCCGAGCCCCATTTCCTCCTTGCTGGGCAACACTGGCATATAGACATTCAGGCCATTTTTGCTGACCCAACTTTGGTAACTAAGTTTTGACCTTTAGTCAAATAGAGGTTCTCCTGAATGACCGAACACTATTCGATTTAGTTTACCACTCCCTTCTAAAAGAGGCATTTCTACCAAAATGATCATCCGAAATCTTGGTCTTATCAAAATTTTGAGGGGCTGAGGATGGGTGGGATTGATGAAGAGACCAGGCTGTCTTTTGCTTTTATGATAGGCATAGGGAAGGGGTCATGTTCTTCTTGGGGATCTTCTCTAGAAAAGCAGCTTCCAGGGAAGTTAGCCCTTCAGAGCCATCTCCCCACCATATGCATTGCCACCTATGGAGCAGTGACTCATGTGTAGAATCTATCCTGAAGCCAAACAAAGATGCTTATCCAGCAGCAGAAAAACTCAGACCAGAGTAGATAAGCAGAAATGTGCATATTTATTTAGCATTCTCAGGTGTAGGTAACTCTCAGCTAAACAGAGCACTAGAAATACTACCTTGGTTCCCTTGCCCCTTAATAGTTCAGATACCTTACTGATCAAAATGAGCATTCTCAAACAGCACTGACGCCCCACTTCCATGCAGCCATCTGCCTATCACCTGTATCCCAATCCTTCTGCCCACAGGCACAGAAGTCCAGCTGGCATATCCTCAGAGAGCTCATTCAATTTATAATAGTTATCACAGCAGAGTGGCTACCCAAGCTGTGCTATGGGCCTTGATGCATTGCATTGACCAGAGCCCCTTGCTGTGTCTTTAGTGGCGCTCTAGGATAAAGGAGGTTCTCATGGTAGGATCTCTGGGGACTCTGCTTAAGTTACTGAAATGCAGAGCCCCTTTGATCCCGTTTCACAAGACCAATAATAGTCTATGTTTTCTGAGTTCCTAGTATGTCCAGGCATTGTTCTAAGCTTTTTACTTGTGTTGATGCATTTAATTCTCACAGAAGCTTTATAAAGGTAGGTACTATTACTATTTCCATTGTGTGGATAAATTAAAGTTTTTCTAGAAAGAACAAGTGACTCCCCTAAGTCCTCTGCCAGTAAGAGGTACAGCCAGTTTTTTTGTTTTTTGTTCTTTTTTGAGATGGAGTCTTGCTCTGTCACCCAGGATGGAGTGCAGTGGTGCCATCTTGGCTCACTGCAACTTCCGCCTCCCCTGTTCACACCATTCTCCTGCCTCAGCCTCCTGAGTAGCTGGGACTACAGGCTCCTGCCACCATGCCTGGCTAATTTTTGTATTTTTAGTAGAGACTGGGTTTCACTATATTGGCCAGGCTGGTCTTGAACTCCTGACCTTGTGATCCACCCGCCTTGGCTTCCCAAAGTGTCGGGATTATAGGCGTGAGCCACCGCACCCGGCCACCAGTTTTTTAATCCATGAGGAAGAGAGCCTGTACTCCAGTCACTGGGCTCTACTGCCACCTAGTGGGAGAGGAGAGAGGCAGAACTTGGCCTCCATCAGACTGGCCATATACTCTTGAACATCTAATGATGTTATTCCCTAGATGACTCCGCTCTCCATCAGCCTTGGGTAAGTAGAGTCTGCTGTAATTTAGCTTGCAAATTCCACCTTCACCTGGGTGCTTTAGCGAGGCAGCTGAAATGGAAGCAGGCTGAATATTTTGAAATCACTTCCTTCCTCTAAAAAAGCTGTAAAGCCCAAAGGGTGGAATCCTGTTAAAGTAAGCAGCTGAGGACCTCTGGTAGTGGCCTTTCAAGACCTTCTTGTTGGCTTTATGGGCATGACTGTCGCAAGAGCATTAAACTGACTTCCTTGTTGTTCTGCATTTGAGACCTATTTTGAACTTTAGTTTAATACAGACTTTTCTTTTATGGTTCACATAGGGAGCCTTCAGAGACTGGCTCTACAGTCTGTTCAATAAATGCATAAAGTGGGGGAATCTCAGGCATTTGAAGCTTTATATTTTAAATACACCAAGGCCCTAGGCAATATCAGGAACTAACAACCTGATAAATTCCAGTTTAAAAAAGTGCTGCTATGCTTGAGTTATAAACATTCTAGGTGCTGCGACTTCTGGCTGCAGATGTGTGCTGGCTGTGGATTATCCCAGCGCCCACATTCACTTGTCTCTGCCCATTATCATTTAGTTTTCTACTTACAGGGAAATTCACAACTGCTGTGTCTTTAGCCACCTTTGGTTATAGTAATCTTCCCAGTGAGGCCATGAGGCAGGGAGAATGACTGGCAGGGTTTTATGATAGCAGAGAAAACTGCCGCTCAGACATCCCCACCAAGACCCACATGAAGTGTTCTAGAGTAAACCTGAATCAGAACCGCTAACTTCCAAGTTCATAGTCCACTCATAGTAGAAGATAATAATCTGTGGGTGTTGATGATGTGGGGGGTACTGGGCTCAGTGTTTTATCCGCGTTTTCTCATTTGTTCATTGTAACTACCTTATGAGGTCCTATTTTTATCCCCATTTTACAGATGGACAAAATTGAGGCTTACAGAAATTAAACAGTATGTCTAGGGTTGCACAGATGGTAAGTCATGGAATATGGATTTGGACCAGATCTGACCCTTAGAGACCGAACTCTCTTAATCCTTACATGATGTTTCATGCACCGCCCCACCAACCCAACTAACTACTAGGACTGGCACCATTTATACCAATAGTGCAAGATCCTGAAAGTGTTAGATTCATATTTTAGGTGAATGTTTTCTCCTGGAGGACTAAATAGGAGGAAGGGTAGTTAAAGGAAGAAATACTAATGCATTTCTTCCTAGACTTAATACTTAGGTGATGGGCTGATCTGTGCAGCACACCACCATGGCACATGTTTACCTGTGTAACAAACCTGCACGTCCTGCACACGCACCCCAAAACTTCATAAAATAATTAAAGGAAGAAATAATGTCATTCTGGTCATGTTCCAACTTTTAGAGCAGGGATTCTCAAACCTCTGCACTACTGACATTTGAGACAGGATAATTCTTTGTTGGCAAGAAGCTCTCTTGTGCACTGTAAGATGCTTAGCAGCATCCCTTGCCTCTACCTACTAGATGCCAGTAGTTATCCTACCCCTACCCCCAGCTTACCCCTGAGAATAAAAAAATGCCTGCAGACATTGTCAAATATCCCCTGGGGTGCAAAATCACTGCTGGTTGAGTACTACTGCTCTAAAGGGTAATTAATTACATTTTTCCTTAATTCATCCAATACGAAGATGGAGTTTCTCATCCTACATACATGGTACACAGCCTAGCCATGGAGTCCAGTAGAGTTGCCTCTGAGTCTCTGCTTAGACACTATTTTTAGGCCTCTCCTGTGAGTTCTCCTAGCTGTTGACCTAATTCCCTTGGTCTTTTTCTTCAAGAAGCCTATGGTCTAATTGAGGATATGGCTAGAGATGAGTGAAAAATAACAAACAGTGGAAGCAGCATATAAGAAATAATAAATGAGGATCTCAGCAGAGAGAAGGCCGTCTGGGCTCCAGGAAGAGCGGCCTTGAGTAGGGCCTGCCTGCAATCATCTGTCTCGTTCCTTCCAGGGCCAGGCATTGCATTTGTGGTTTACCCGGAAGCCTTAACCAGGCTGCCTCTCTCTCCATTCTGGGCCATCATCTTTTTCCTGATGCTCCTCACTCTTGGACTTGACACTATGGTGAGCCCCTTTGCCATCAGTCTCTATCCCAGACTCCTCTTGAAGACTCCCCCTCTTCTGGGTCCTGGGTTCACCCTTCAGGAGAGCGGTAGGCTTAGGGGTGTCTGAATGCTTCTCCTGAGAGATCTAGAGATGCTGAAGTGCCTGCGTAGGGCTCAGGATCACCTTGTATTTTGGGTACTCACGTAATGGTGCAAGAGAGTCGTCCTCTCTCTTTCCTTCTCCCTCTGTTCTATGTGGCAATTTTTAGTCTGTGTGCTTCCTGCCTTTGTGTCATTTTGCCACAGCAAATTCTGTAGGGCTGGATGAGAAATAATGTGAAGTCAATTTTAGGGAAATTGCTGTGGGGCTGAGACAACCACAGATCATGCTGACAGGTGCTCAGAGTTTAGTCCTTGGGTGCAAAGAGGGTTTTTCCTCAAGTAGAAGAGCAAATGCAAGGTAAACTGGAGGACAGGAATTTACATCTCATGAATACAAAATGAAACTTAAAATGTCCTAATGGGTGAATATGAATGCAAGTCTCTGGGGTTGGAAGTGCAATTTTAAAGCTCACATCCTACTTGGGTTCTCTTGGCTGCCCTTGTGGGCTGGACCCCAAGGAGGCTTTTAGACCCCTTGAGGGAATGCCATACTAAAAACCAAACCTAACACAAATACAGCTTTCCTGGATGGGACATGCAAAGGGCTTGGGGGTACCTTCTGGGTGGTACAATTTGACTCAGATGTTCATTTCCTGACATGGTTTCAGTTTGCCACCATCGAGACCATAGTGACCTCCATCTCAGACGAGTTCCCCAAGTACCTGCGCACACACAAGCCAGTGTTTACTCTGGGCTGCTGCATTTGTTTCTTCATCATGGGTTTTCCAATGATCACTCAGGTAAGCTGCCTCCTGGGCACAGGCTTGGGGTGGGGATAGGTGGGTGGGGGCCCCAATGGCTATCTGTCCTTCAACCCTTAGCAGCTCTCAGACCTTATAATCAAAGGCAAATCACTGCCATTTCCATGTAGATGGCAGCAGTTCATTAGGGATTCTGACTGTAGAGGGAAATATGTCATCTTGGCTACCAGTGATGCTTCTAGTATCTCATAATTGAGATGTAGCCTTATTGAGCCAACAAGGCAGGTGTGTCCTACTTTAAGAAAATAGAATACGTGGCTTGGTGCAGTGGCGCATGTCTCTAGTCCCAGCTACTTGGGAGGCTGAGGCAGAAGGATTGCTTGAGGCCAGGAGTTCAAGGTTGCAGTGTGCTCTGATTGCATTTGTGAACAACCACTATACTCCTGCCCGGGCAGTATCATGGGACCCCGCCTCTAAAAAAGTAAATAAAAAATTAGGAAAAAGAAAACAGAATACATAAAAATCTTTATTTACCAACTAGGTACATTTTCTGATAATTACTGTCATGTATGAGTCAACAGCCACTTCAGTTTCTTCTAGTCCTGAGTGTCTTGGTAAATTGTGTTAACTCACTCAGTATATATATTGCTTTTGTTGTCTCTGTGGCCTTGAGCAAGTTAACTACTCAGGGCTTTAATTTCTTCCTCTGTAAAATAATGGATTGGAATGTGAAGGTCTCTGCACCTTATTTATTGTTGGGAGACTTAAAGAGTGAGGTAGAGATACATGGGGATGTGTGAGAAATACCCAGAGATACCTAAAGGTCATCGGAGGGTCAACTGAATGCAGATACATAGGTGGATATGATCAATTGCTTAAAGCAAAAATAAAGCAATATGGCTGCTTTCACATATACTTCTTCAGACGTTGACCTTTGCCTTCCAAGAATAAGATGTTAAATCACTTTTTTTTGGTGCTTGTTATATTGATTAGCTCGGAGCCTGTTGAGGAACTGCTTTGCTGACACAGCAAGGCCTCCAGCTTACATGCTGGACCAGGTGTAGGTTACTGCTATTGAAAAGAGGGGAGATACATGGACTCCTGTTTGCACCTGACTCTTTTTAGGATTGAGATAACTGGCTGTTAAACGTGGGAAGAGATAGCCTGGCTCCAGGACGTATTTGATATTGGTTGTTTCTCTCTCCTGTTAGGGTGGAATTTACATGTTTCAGCTTGTGGACACCTATGCTGCCTCCTATGCCCTTGTCATCATTGCCATTTTTGAGCTTGTGGGGATCTCTTATGTGTATGGTAAGGAAATCACTGTGCCTGTTGCTGAAGTGGAGCTTGAGTGTCGGTAAGGCATTCATGGCAAGCGGATTTTCCATACTTAATAAGACAATACAAGGCTTAAATTGCAACTATTTAGGAAACCTAAGAGAGCTGTACCTTTGCTTCCAAACTTGCCTTAAGACCACTGTGATCCAAATTTAATAGGGAAACAAGAGGTGGCGAAGATGAAACTTAAAAATCTTTGTATCAGAAATTCCTAGGACTCAGATACCCCTTTGGGTATGGTCTGGCATGTGAACAGTTAATGCTTTTGAACAATGGCCAGATCAGGGAGAAGGAGGCTACTTTGCAGGCATGAAATTATTTCCTGATCTTCAGTGCCCATGCAGCTTGAATTGAGGGATAACTTTGTAGCTGGTCCCTGGGTACTGTAGTGAGAAGAGACCACTCAGCTCACAGATCCTTAGGAAACTTTATTAGCATCATAGGCGGCTGTGATGCAATATCTCAATCTCAGATTTTTCCAGGAATAAACTTCCAGTTGTCTTACAGTTTATCCTTCTTACTATCACAATAGCAACCAGCTCGCCATATCAGTGGGGCCATTATCAAGAACAAAAATGGTGAGCTATCAGATGTCATCTTTGCCTTTTGTGTGGAGGTGTTTGTCCTCGGGTTTCAAGGGTATCTCCTGGTCCCTTGTATGCACTGTCAGTTAAAGAAAGTCCTATTTGATTAAAGGCCCTACCGACTTCTTTCTGCTTGGAAGCCTGCTCAGAACTGTCCCGAGGCCTCACTAATATATATATA